>NC_060126.1:467777510-468098343 GCF_021461395.2 Schistocerca americana
AATATATGGGTCAAATTATTAAAATAGTTTAAAAGGTTCTGTGGTTCACTAAGTTCTCAAAGTGATCTAAATATGAAACTGCTGTAGAAAACAATTTCAAACTGCTATGAAGTGATTTTCGCTTAAATGTAAGAAAATTTAACCTGTGTGCTACGCGTTTCTGTGCGTGAAAAGTGTTACATCAAGTGTTGTTGAATGATAACACAATCCTAGGGCTCTAATACTCTAGATTTTTTTTTTAAATCAGTGATTGATTAATTTTCATTAAAATGGTCAGTTAGTAAACGTTACAGTGTGGAAAGTTCTATTACTTTTGTGTTACCGTCCAGAGATCGTGGTGTCACACCAGAGTCGGCAACGCGATCCGATACGACAGACATTAGCGAGAGCTCGCTGCAATCCGAAATGACGTATGGGAGGCGCTCCCGTCTCAGCACAGCAGCGGTTCAAATGGCTCTGAGCACTATGGGACTTAACATCTATGGTCATCAGTCCCCTAGAACTTAGAACCACTTAAACGTAACTAACCAAAGGACATCACACAACACTCAGTCATCACGAGGCGGAGAAAATCTCTGACCCCGCCGGGAATCGAACCCGGGAACCCGGGCGCGGGAAGCGAGAACGCTACCGCACGACCACGGGCTGCGGACGCACAGCAGCGCCCTCACACTAAGGTCAATATACAGGGTGATTCAAAAAGAATACCACAACTTTAAAAATGTGTATTTAATGAAAGAAACATAATATAACCTTCTGTTATACATCATTACAAAGAGTATGTTCAATATGGCCCCCTCCAGACACTCGAGCAATATCAACCAGATACTCCAACTCGTTCCACACTCTCTGTAGCATATCAGGCGTATCAGTTTGGATAGCTGCTGTTATTTCTCGTTTCAAATCATCAATGGTGGCTGGGAGAGGTGGCCGAAACACCATATCCTTAACATACCCCCATAAGAAAAAATCGCAGGGGGTAAGATCAGGGCTTCTTGGAGGCCAGTGATGAAGTGCTCTGTCACGGGCTGCCTCGGGTAGTTTGGTTTTCAGCCTAGTCAACAGCGCCTCAAGCGAACAAATGTACAACTAAATGAAACTTTATAGCTCCCTTAATTCGCCGACAGATAGTGCTTAGCTCTGCCTTTTGTCGTTGCAGAGTTTTAAATTCCTAAAGTTGTGGTATTCTTTTTGAATCACCCTGTAGTGTCAAGCACGCGGGAGCTCAGGCCCAGTTTGTGACCTCAGCTTCAGCAGTCAACACCAGATAGTGGGACACTGTCAGTCGAAATCTCAGTGGAACACCTAGTTGTGTCGGTGCTGAAGGTTGTACTTCGAGAGAACAGTCTTTGGTTGTGTTGTGACTTGGC
Organism: Schistocerca americana; assembly: GCF_021461395.2. Classification (NCBI taxonomy): domain Eukaryota; kingdom Metazoa; phylum Arthropoda; class Insecta; order Orthoptera; family Acrididae; genus Schistocerca; species Schistocerca americana. The sequence continues at coordinate 467,778,881 of NC_060126.1, forward strand.
AAGACAGCCAAGTCACTATGAGAGGAAGCCGAAAGGCACGCGTTTAAGCTCACACAGGCTGGCGTGAGGTCTGGAACAGGTCAGGGATATGAGACTAGCAAAAATAGTACGTATCTGTTGGAATACTTAACTTTAATCCATAATTGGTGAACATCTGTCTGATGGTACATGCATCACAAGATAAATAGCAAATGATAATGGCGCCTTGCTAGGTCGTAGCAAATGACGTAGCTGACGGCTATGCTAACTATCGTCTCGGCAAATGAGAGCGTATTTTGTCAGTGATCCATCTCTGGCAAAGTCGGCTGTACAACTGGGGCGAGTGCTACGAAGTCTCTCTAGACCTGCCGTGTGGCGGCGCTCGGTCTGCAATCACTGACAGTGGCGACACGCGGGTCCGACATATACCAACGGACCGCGGCCGATTTAAAGGCTGCCACCCAGCAAGTGTGGTGTCTGGCGGTGACACCACAGGTTGTATGCATCAAGCGATGCTTCACTAGTCAGTGGTGGTGGTGGTTGTTGGGATGTTTAAGGGGGACTAAACAGCGAAGGTCATCAGTCCCCCCACAAGTCAGTGGCAGCTGTCAATTATCCAACAGTACTGTGGCAAAGAAGTGTGTCGAAGTCAAGTAAATCTTTTATTTAGTTATGTAATAAAATGAACAAATATTTCATCTGTTGTAGGTAAATATGAACCATCTCACAGAGACCTCGGTGAACATACAACTTTGTTCACGCGTAGCAGTACGGACATTATAGATTGTGAGCGATGTTGCTAACACGTTCTCGTCTAACTTCTGAGTTCTGAACGTAAAAAGAGAAAAAAAAGATTATTGGCAACTACTCGGAAATTATTTTTCCGACTCAGAATGGCGACCGTTTTTGTGCATCCAATTGCATATTATTAAAGCTGCTCAATGAACGTAGGTACAGCTTTATTCGCTCTTTTTAATACAATTTTAGTTTGGAACTGAAGTTAATGGTCTGAGTGCTATAACCCGTAAGGCCGTGAACCACGTTCACTTAACCCTGCAAAAGAGGCAACACTCATTAATTTACATTTAATAAAAGGTGTGCTATAAATTATCCCATGCAGGAAGCAAGATTACAGAGAATGGCCGAAGCAAGGAAGATCTCAAAGTTGCACAGGAGAAAGGAAGCTTATTTCACTAAAACAGTTGTGCTGGTATCAGATGGTGATATGACACGAGAAAGAAGTTCCTAAAAGCGTACATCTGCCTCGCAACCGCTGTAAGGTAATGAAACATTGACCATAACAATTCCGGAGGCGAAAACACTGAAAATATTTAAAATACGGTATACTGCAGAATGTTAAAAATGGGGTAGACACATAAGATACAAAATGAATAAGTACTAAAAACAACAGGTGAGGAAAAAACGACTACGAAATACACTTACCAGAAGAAAGAACAGGTAAATCGGGGATTTGCTGTGGCACCCAGTTTAGCTTGCTGTTGGAAAGTGTTGTAGAGGGAAACAGGGGAACAAAAAGACTAGAATTTGCAAAACAGATATAGTGAATATTGAGTATTTATCTTTACATGGAGAGGGAAAGTTTTGCACGAGATAGAACAAGATGGAGCGCAGCATCAAACATGTCAAAACACGATTTGAAATTAAAAAAAAAAAATGCTTCGGGCTGTTTTGAATAAAAAGCAGACTGATTCATACAGAATCGCCTTCCATAAAGTATTGACATTACCATGTGTGCACTTAAACAGAACAAAAATTCCATTAAACAAAGGCGCTACATTACTGGAAAAACGTACAGATGTTCATTAACATGACACAAAAAATAAAGGCTAGCTGAAGAGTATATCACACAGACTAAGAGCAGTTTTAAAAGTATTGGACACTCAGGTGTTCAACTGGGAAAGCGTCTTCCTGCGAGTCTACAGGACACTATGAGCGAAAAGACATCGCAGAAACTTCTTAGGGATTATTTGATGTAAAAGTAATTTTGTAGTGTAGAGGAGTATGTATAGATAACAAGAAGTGTTTTTATTGCCTGTATATATGTATTATTATCACCTGAATATACTGTATACGTCGTATGTTTTTTTGTGTCTATACTATATGCACCGGAGTTAACGGCTATGTAACAATCATAAGACCTAAATGTAAATCAACAGGAAAATCAGGAAAATATGTGCAACGTTACTAGAATGTGGTATTTGCCAGTTCGCTGTTTTATATTGTAAGTACTAAACCGCTCCGGTTTCACACGGGTAATCCTAAGTATTTACGGCCGGACGAGTTGTGTGGAGTAAGTCATTTTGTTTAAAGGCCACTGAGGAAGGAAACGATGCAAATATCCGTCCGGCCGTCCACATTAAGGACTCCATGGTTTCCTTGAACTGCTTAAGGCGAATCCGGAGTGGTTCCTTTGAAAACGGCGCACCCCATTTCCCTCCCCAATCTTAGTTTGCACTCCGTCTCTAATGATCTCCCGTCCATGGGAAGTCAGACCGTAGTCTTCCTTCCGTTCGCGACAGCCGATCACGCGCGGTTCCCTATATCGTCCACGTCCAACTCTACAGAGATACACCGACTCTCAACAAGTCAACCTACCCAGGAAAGAGTCCAGTATCGCAGACACCATTTCTTCTCTGTATTGATTTGAGGCGAATTCTGAAGGAGGACCTAAGCAGACGATTGGTGATACTTTTCCAGAAGTATTTCCCAACTGGGTTGGTCCTCGATAAATTCCGATCTCCTTCGTTTCATCCTTCCACCGAATAGTGTCTTCCGTGCTAGAAAAGTAAAGGGGGGGGGGGGCGACAAAAATATGGAAACATCACAAATACAACACAATATCATGCCTGATACGGTGTAGGAAAACCGTTGGCATTCAAAAGATCTTCCAGTCGTCCCGTAATGGATAAACGCACGTCCTGGATGGTGATCAAGGATATCCGACTTATATATTTCTCACTTTAAATAATGGCGAGTTCAGGTAACGACGATGCATGTGGGTAGTGATCACGCACCCTTCTCTCGAAAGTAAACCACAAAGCCCCAATAATACTGAAATCTGGTTGCTAGGGGCGATGTGACGATTCATCCTCGTGAGCATAAAACGAGTCCTTAGCTATAGGAGTAGTGAACGGACGCTCTCGCCTTGGAACACAGGAACAAACATTGTACCATGGGATGGACTTGATCAGCTAATGGCTCTGAGCACAATGGGACTTAACTGCTGTGGTCATCAGTCCCCTAGAACTTAGAACTACTTAAACCTAACTAACCTAAGGACATCACACACATCCATGCCCGAGGCAGGATTCGAACCTGCGACCGTAGCGGTCGCGCGGTTCCAGACTTCAGACCCTAGAACCGCTCGGCCACTCCGGCCGGGTCACATAATCACTGGCAGTAATGCAACTATGCGGAGTAATCACCCATTCTGAATCGGAAAAATAATTTCAGAGTAATTCCCAATAATCTTTTTTTCTCTTTTTTCGTTCAGAACTCTGAAGTTAGAGGAGAACGTGTTAGCGACATCGGTCACAATCTATAATGTCCCTACTGCTAGGCATGCCCATGGAACACCACTATATGGCTCCCATATCATCAGCGAATCCTCGCAATGTTTCAATCTTGCCAGCAAACAGTCTACATCTTAGGCTTGGGACAGCCTGCGGCAGACGTAAACTCTGTGGCGTAAACAGTGTGAAACAAGACCCATCCGACCAGATGACATTCTTCCGTAGCTCCATGGTCCATTTTTATTTGTTAGAACCACGTTTCCGTGTTATGGGGATTTGCATCACTAATGAGTGCTTGCGGAATTTCTGCTCGCCCCATAGTTCCCAGATTACGAAGCTTTGTTCGCGTTGTTTTGATGCTGACAGTGTTCGCGAGTGCGACATTCACTTCCGCAGAGATTTTTACAGCTGTCGTCTTCTTATGTTTCGTCACAATCGTCTTCAATGGCCGTCTGTCACGGTCATTCAACACACACTATCGCCCGCGTTGTGACTTAGCGGATGATGTTTTTCGGCTTTCCCTGTTTCCGGTAGAAACCTTCGATACATTGCCTCTGTAGAAACATCAAACACCTCGGCTACGTTGGTGACAGAACCACTCACCATACCAGCACCAACAATTTACCCACTTTAGATTCAAAGAGCTCTGAGCACTATGGGACTTAACATCTGAGGTCATCAGTCCCCTTGGACTTAGAAAAACTACTTAAACCTAACAAACCTAAGGACATCACGCACATCCATGCCCGAGGCAGGATTCGAACGTACGACCGTAGCAGTCGCGCGGTTTCAGACTGAAGCGCCTAGAACCGCTCGGCCACTCCCCACGTTAGGTTTCACTCAGCTCCGACATAGTAAACGCAACTACACAGAACACTCTCTGACCACGACTGACGCTTGGAACATATTGATTGCACTGCACAGTGCCGTTACTGCTCAGCTACAACAGCGCGACCTGCATGCTTGGCTAGCATCTACATTGACACTGACAAGGGAACCTCCCCATCGCACCCCCCTCAGATTTAGTTATAAGTTGCACAGTGGATAGGCCTTGAAAAGCTGAATACAGATCAATCAAGAAAACAAGAAGAAGTTGTATGGAAGTATGAAAAAATAAGCAAAAATATACAAACTGAGGAGTCCATGTGCAAGATAGGTTACATACACAGCGTAGGAGAGCCGTGGCCCCGTGGTTAGCGTGAGCAACTGTGGAACCAGAGGTCCTTGGTTCAAGTCTGCCCTCGACTACAAAAATTTTAATTTTTTATTTTCAGACAATTATTATCTGTCCGTCCGTTATGTTTTCATCACTTTTTTGGGAGTGATTATCGCATCCACAAGAAATCCTAAATTGGGCAAGGTAGAAGAATCTTTTTACCCATTCGCCATTCGACAACATATTCCTGTCATGTGACGCACATGCCGTCACCAGTGTCGTATAGAATACACTCCTGGAAATTGAAATAAGAACACCGTGAATTCATTGTCCCAGGAAGGGGAAACTTTATTGACACATTCCTGGGGTCAGATACATCACATGATCACACTGACAGAACCACAGGCACATAGACACAGGCAACAGAGCATGCACAATGTCGGCACTAGTACAGTGTATATCCACCTTTCGCAGCAATGCAGGCTGCTATTCTCCCATGGAGACGATCGTAGAGATGCTGGATGTAGTCCTGTGGAACGGCTTGCCATGCCATTTCCACCTGGCGCCTCAGTTGGACCAGCGTACGTGCTGGACGTGCAGACCGCGTGAGACGACGCTTCATCCAGTCCCAAACATGCTCAATGAGGGACAGATCCGGAGATCTTGCTGGCCAGGGTAGTTGACTTACACCTTCTAGAGCACGTTGGGTGGCATGGGATACATGCGGACGTGCATTGTCCTGTTGGAACAGCAAGTTCCCTTGCCGGTCTAGGAATGGTAGAACGATGGGTTCGATGACGGTTTGGATGTACCGTGCACTATTCAGTGTCCCCTCGACGATCGCCAGTGGTGTACGGCCAGTGTAGGAGATCGCTCCCCACACCATGATGCCGGGTGTTGGCCCTGTGTGCCTCGGTCGTATGCAGTCCTGATTGTGGCGCTCACCTGCACGGCGCCAAACACGCATACGACCATCATTGGCACCAAGGCAGAAGCGACTCTCATCGCTGAAGACGACACGTCTCCATTCGTCCCTCCATTCACGCCTGTCGCGACACCACTGGAGGCGGGCTGCACGATGTTGGGGCGTGAGCGGAAGACGGCCTAACGGTGTGCGGGACCGTAGCCCAGCTTCATGGAGACGGTTGCGAATGGTCCTCGCCGATACCCCAGGAGCAACAGTGTCCCTAATTTGCTGGGAAGTGGCGGTGCGGTCCCCTACGGCACTGCGTAGGATCCTACGGTCTTGGCGTGCATCCGTGCGTCGCTGCGGTCCGGTCCCAGGTCGACGGGCACGTGCACCTTCCGCCGACCACTGGCGACAACATCGATGTACTGTGGAGACCTCACGCCCCACGTGTTGAGCAATTCGGCGGTACGTCCACCCGGCCTCCCGCATGCCCACTATACGCCCTCGCTCAAAGTCCGTCAACTGCACATACGGTTCACGTCCACGCTGTCGCGGCATGCTACCAGTGTTAAAGACTGCGATGGAGCTCCGTATGCCACGGCAAACTGGCTGACACTGACGGCGGCGGTGCACAAATGCTGCGCAGCTAGCGCCATTCGACGGCCAACACCGCGGTTCCTGGTGTGTCCGCTGTGCCGTGCGTGTGATCATTGCTTGTACAGCCCTCCCGCAGTGTCCGGAGCAAGTATGGTGGGTCTGACACACCGGTGTCAATGTGTTCTTTTTTCCATTTCCAGGAGTGTATATCAGACGTGTTTTCCTGTGGAGGAATCGGTTGACCTATGACCTTGCGATCAAATGTTTTCGGTTCCCATTGGCAAATGTTTTCGGTTCCCATTGGAGAGGCACGTCCTTTCGTCTACTAATCGCACGGTTTTGCGGTGCGGTCGCAAAACACACACACACTAAACTTATTACAGTGAACAGAGACGTCAATGAACGAACGTACAGATCATAACTTTGCGAAAATAAATAAAGTAAAGTTGTGCCTCGAGGGAAGACTTGAACGAAGGACCTCTTGTTCCGCTCACGCTAACCTTTTTTTTTTTCTTTTTAATCTCAGTTTGTTCCTTTTCGTTCGTTGTATCTGCTCGGGGCGGACGTCAAAAGACACCCGTTTCAGATCGTTGTTGATCCATTAACTCAGTTTATTTTATTACAGAGGGCAGCCAGCCCTCTGACCGAACACGCTGAGCTACCGTGCCGGCTACCATAGAACCACGGCGTTCCTGCCCTCAGGCTATCCTTAATGTTGCCTATCTTGCGCATGCACTACTCAGTTTGTATATTTTGCTTATTTTTTCATAGTTCCACACAACTTCTTCCTGTTTTCTCGATTGATCTGTGTTCCGTTTTTCAAGGCCTATCTACTGTGCAAACTTATAACTAAATCTGAGGGGGGTGCGATGGGGAGGTTCCCTTGTGAGATGACAAAAGTCAAGGGGAAGCGTTAGGCACATATGCAGACAGTAGTATCGCGTACAGAAGGTATAAAAGAGCAGTGGATTGGCGGACCTGTCGTTTGTACTCAGGTGATTATTGCCTCACGATGGGAACTGACAGAGTTCGTACCCTAATCGACATGGGACATTCCATTTCGGAAATCGTTAGGCACTTCAGTATTCCGAGATGTACAGTGTCAAGAGTGTGCCGAAAATACCAAATTTGGGGCATTACCTCACCACGGACAACGCAGTGGCCGATGGCCTTCACTGAAGGACCGAGAGCGGGGACGTTTGCGTAGAGTTGTCAGTGCTGACAGTCAAGCAGCACTGCGTCAGATACCTGTAGGAATCAATGTGGGACGTAAAACGAACGTATCTGTTGGGATAGTGCGGCGAAATTTGGCGTTAATAGGCTATGGCTGCAGACGACCGAAGCGATAGCCTTTGGTGACAGCACGACATCGCCTGTAGCGCCTCTCCTGGGCTCATGATCATATTGGTTGGAGTCTAGACGACTCGAAAACCGTAACCTGGTTAGATGAGTCCCGATTTCATTTGGAAAGAGCTAATGGTAGAGTTCGAGCGTGTCGCAACCCCATGAAGCCATGGACCCAAATTGTCAACAAGACACTATGCTGTTGATGGCTCCATAAAGGCGTGGGCTGTGTTTACACGAAATGGACTGGGTCCTCTGGTCCAACTGAACCGATCGTTAACTGGAAATGGTTATGTTCGGATACATGGAGACCATTTGCAGCCATTCACGGATTTAATGTTACCAAATAACGATGAGATTTTTATGAACGACAATGCGGCTTGTCATCGGGCCACAAATGTTCGCAGTTGGTTTGAAGAACATTCTGGGCAATTTGAGCGAATGATCTGGGCATCCATATCGCCCAACATCAATCTCATCGAACATTTATAGAACATAAACAAGAGGTCACTTCGTACACAAAATTGTGCACCGGCAACATTTGAAACTTCTTACTAATGTTTTTACTTAAGCTGAAATCACTGAGAAGGTGAAACTTCTTAATTTATTTGATTCTGAAACTGCTGAGTGAAACGGAATGCAAGTGTCACTCTGCTAGTCTTTATCTTTACAACACTGACCTACTGAATTTGCTCTGAGAAACAGAACTCAAACTTTTCCTATTCATTAATTACTCACAATGTTCAACGGTAACGCGATCTGACTGCTTTCAAATTAACTCAAAAGAATGGCCCCGACTAAGAAGAAATCCTGACAATAACCTATACATTACACAAGTCATTTTCCTCATAAAAATCATAGTTACCCGAACTACTGCAATACAGCAAGCGCCAATACAAGCCAATAAAAGATTCTAACTACTGTGTAGGCTCCTACTAATAGGCATATGGTTAGCAAAGGAAAGATTTTGTTGCAAAGCAAACAATGTATATTTAGCAGATTAAAACTTTGTGCCGGACCGAGACTCGAACTCGGGACCTTTACCTTTCGCGGGCAAGTCCTCTACCATCTGAGCTACCCAAGCACGACTCAGGCCCCGTCCTCACAGCTTTATTTCTACCAGTACCTCGTCTCCTACCTTCCAAACTTTACAGAAGCTCTGCTGCGAACCTTGCAGAACTAGCACTCCTGAAAGAAAGGATATTGCGTAGACATGGCTTAGCCACAGCCTGGGGGAGGTTTCCAGAATGAGATTTTCACTCTGCAGTGGAGTGTGCGCTGATATGAATATTCCTGGCAGATTAAAACTGTGTGCCGGACCGAGAGTCGAACTCGGGACCTTTGCCTTTCGCGGCCAAGTGCTCTACCAATCAGCGCACACTCCGCTGCAGAGTGAAAATCTCATTCTGGGATGTATTTTTACCTTAATAATATGATATCCAGTTCAAAACAAATATATAGTCGTCCGTGACATGCAGTTCGAAAAAATATATAATCATGAATAATATTCAATCTCCAAGTCGGACACGTCCAGATCGTCCGCTTACGCTAACACTTCAAACCTTAACCTGCATCACTGGTGACTACTCACAAGCAACTTCCATCACTGCTAATTCAAGCACGCATTGCTCGTGGTGTTTTCACATTTGTGTCCAATACCTGTACGTGTATCTAGAGATTAGAGCCTGATGTAACACTGAAAATGCCATGTGCCAGAAAACTAGGCCTGCCGGTGTGACCATGCGGTTCTAGGCGCTTCAGTCTGGAACCGCGTGACCGATACGGTCGCAGGTTCGAATCCTGCCTCGGGCATGCATGTGTGTGATGTCCTTAGGTTAGTTAGGTTTAAGTAGTTCTAAGTTCTAGGGGACTGATGACCACAGATGTAAAGTCCCATAGTGCTCAGAGCCATTTTTGAACCAGAAAACTAAACAACTAGTTTGGTGCGCTGCCCTTTCTGTGGTGTCTCTTAAACTCCTCCAGCCTTTCTGTCTACGGTTAAAGGCGTCTACGGCAATTTACATTTGACGTACTAGACTCTGTTTTTTTTTTCGACTAACAAGGGGAGGCCGCCAATTGTGAAATTCAGATTCGATTCATACTGCGCATAATAAAAGCTCATGGCCAGAGGTGTAATGTGGCAAAGCACCAAGATGCACTTCTCAGCCGTTGTCGAGAAAATCGACAGTTAAAAGAAACCGTTGCGGTGAAATACTCTGGACGATTAGTAATTTTCTACAGCGTCGTGGCGCAGCAGTAAGCGCTCGGGTTCGTAATCCGAAGGTCCCCGGATCGAATCTCGCGCCATGCAATTTTTCTTATTATTAGTTTTTTGTAATTCAAATATATATATATATATATATATATATATATATATATAAAGTATTAATGAATTGCTTATGCATGTTGGTGAAGGCGGATCGCTCTCCAATTGTACCGCCTCCATTTTTCCGTTTTTTTTTAACAGGATGTACCAAAGCTCTCCCGTCCGCACTGATTTTCGACAATGTTATAAGTTGCGCTAGGGACCGCATCTACCTTCTTTCGAAGTTAACAGGCAACTACGCTGTTATGCGGCGGCTCGTTTCGGCCCATTCAACATTTGTCATTCAAGTGTAACGAGCAAGTAACGGAGCTTATATTTCATACCTGCCACAGCAAATTTGTGTTCGTGGGGTCTCTATTCTAATTCGAACGTTTGAGTTACGCTATACATATTCGTTTCGAAGTATCGTTTCTACGTCTGCCGTTAACTATGCGTGGTTAACATTATGAAGACAATAACATTTGTGAAACACAACTTTGTTTGCGGAAAACATAATGATGTTCGAAGTCGCCAGGTTTTCCACGACAAACGACCTTGAATAACTTATTATATGCATAATTGTTGCAACTGATTGCCGGGAATTATATATATTTGAATTATAAAAAACAAATACTAAAAAAAAAAAAAAGTTGCATAGTGCGAGATTCGATCCGGCGACCTTTCGACTACGAACCACAGCGCTTAACGCTGCGCCACGACGCTGTAGAGAATTATTAATCGTAGAGAGTATTTCACTGCGACGGTTTCTCTTAACTGTCGATTTTCTCGACAACGGCTGAGAAGTGCATCTTGGTGCTTTGTCACATTACACCTCTGGCCATGAGCTTTTATTATGCGCAGTATGAATCGACTCTGAATTTCGCAATTGGCGGCCTCCCCTTGTAAGAACTGAACGCCTTTTACATCTCCGTCGCACGGTGCAAAGCTTACTGTTCTCCGCGTTATAGCTTTCTTCTGGCGATAAGGTCACGAGGAAATCAGCGTAGCAGGAAGTTAACTATGCCTCAGGTAAATCCCCGACTAACTGCGAAAGTGGACGTGCTAGTTCCCTTTTGCTTCACAAGGAAACAGGAGCTCGTGTGGAATAATTTGCTTCTGAGAACGGAAGACCGCAGTTTGAAGTGGGCGACGAATGAGGTGGCGCATACCCGGGGCTCTCACTCGGGGTCAGGCCGAACGGATTCCCATGTGGCCATCCGCACTTGGTTCCTGGCGGCTCACTCGCAGCAAATGCCGGGACAGTTCCCTCAGCGAGCTCATGGCCCGGTTTGCTCCCTGTCGTCCTCCCGTCTGATCTAGTGGCCCGTTTGCAAAAACCTCATCGTCGACGGGTCCGTAAATGTTCTTCCTTCCTGTCTTCCTCTGTAGCCAGTTCACTTACCCGGGGGTCTCGTCTTACCGCACCGTAAAGACGTGCGTCCACTAGCAGGTAACTTCTGCAAGTACATACTGAGATGTCTACACCAGAGCTAACACTTGCGCAAGTTTACTTCTGCAAGTCGCATGGGAAAATTAATTTCAGGAATTTGCTGCAAGAACTTACACGTTTCCACAGATACGTACAGTGAGATACAGAAGCAAAAGTTTACATTGCAGTGGTTAAAAAAAGAGCAGACGCAACCGTTGCGTACAATTTGACGCGACCTATGGCTATAAAATAACAGGAATGATGCTGACACAGAATAAGTACGCATGCGCCAAAGATGAAGAGCCAATAGCACTGAAGCGTGAAGCCTTCTCAGTTGAATGCTGCGTGTCTGTAGACAAATGAGTGTGGCCGTTGCCTTCGTTTGTGTAGAGCAGTTATTTTACCTTGCCAGACAAATGGTAAGTGTAATAACGGAGCAACGAATTCTCGTTAAGTTTCAAATAAAACTTAGAAAAACCGCTACCGAAACCTACCTTTTACTAAAGGAAATGTAATGCGAAGACTGTTATCACATATGCGAGATTTTGAGGGGTTCAGGCGTTTCCAAAATGGCTGAGAAGACGCCGCTGAAGATGAATAACGCCTGGGACGCCCTTGACATCGAAAGAGGATGAAAATGTAGGAAAGTAGGTAATCTGATTCGATATGGCCGTCGGTTGAGTATTCGCTGGCCGGCCGAAGTGGCCGTGCGGTTAAAGGCGCTGCAGTCTGGAACCGCAAGACCGCTACGGTCGCAGGTTCGAATCCTGCCTCGGGCATGGATGTTTGTGATGTCCTTAGGTTAGTTAGGTTTAACTAGTTCTAAGTTCTAGGGGACTGATGACCACAGCAGTTAAGTCCCATAGTGCTCAGAGCCATTTGAACCATTTGAGTATTCGCTCGATTGCTGCAGCTTTAGGAATTTACAAAGAATGCGTAAGGAATTTTTACCTGGCCAGTTTAACATGAAAATAGTGTGTGCGAAACTGGTGCCTCAAAAATCTCACGATCGAACAAAAAGAAGCTCGTGAAAATGTTTGTACTGACATTTAGAATACCACTGAGAATGATCCTAATTTCTTGGAAAGCGTGATGACATGTGACGAGTCTTCGTTTTTCATTTATGATCCAGAAACTAAGTGCTAATCCGTGCACTGGGAGGCTCCAGCTTCACTGAGAGCGAAACAAGGTGGAAGGAGCAACTCAAGATTCAAAGCGATGATGATTGTTCTCCTCGTTATTCATGGAACTGTGTACTTCACTGGGATCCTGGAGGTCAAACTGTTAATCAACATTACTACACTACTGGCCTTTAAAATTGATACAACACGAAGATGACGTGCTACAGACGCGAAATTTAACCGACAGGAAGAAGATGCTGTGATATGCAAATCATTAGCTTTTCAGAGCATTCCACAAGGTTGGCGCCTGTGGCGACACCTACAACGTGCGGACATGAGGAAAGTTTCCAACCGATTTCTCATACACAAACAGCAGTTGACCGGCGTTGCCTGGTGAAGCGTTGTTGTGATGCCTCGTGTGAGGAGGAGAAATGCGTACCGTCACGTTTCCGACTTTTATAAAGGTCGGATTGTAACCTATCGCGATTGCGGTTTATCGTATCGCGACATTGCTGCTCGCGTTGGTCGAGATCCAATGACTGTTAGCAGAATATGGAACCGGTGGGTTCAGGAGGGTAATATGGAACGCCGTGCTGGATCCCAACGGCCTCGTATCACTAGCAGTCGAGATGAAAGGCATCTTATCCGCATGGCTGTAACGGATCGTACAGCCACGTCTCGATCCCTGAGTCATCAGACGTGGACGTTTGCAGGACAACAACCATCTGCACGAACAGTTCGACGACGTTTGCAGCAGCATGGACTATCAGCTCGGAGACCGTGGCTGCGGTTACCCTTGACGCTGCATCACAGACAGGAGCGCCTGCGATGGTGTACTCAACGACGAACCTGGGTGCACGAATGGCAAAATTTCATTTTTTCGGATGAATCCAGGTTCTGTTTACAGCATCATAATGGTAGCATCCGTGTTTGGCGACATCGCGGTGAACGCACATTGGAAGCGTGTATTCGTCATCGCCTTACTGGAGTATCTCTCGGCGTGATGGTATGGGGTGCCACTGGTTACACGTCTCGGTCACCTCTTGTTCGTATTGACGCTACTTTGAACAGTGGACGTTACATTTGAGATGTGTTACGACCCGTGGCTCTACCCTTCATTCGATCCCTGCGAAACCCTACATTTCAACAGGAAAATGCACGACCGCATGTTGTACGGGCCTTTCTGGATACAGAACATGTTCGACTGCTGCCCTGGTCAGCACATTCTCCAGATCTCTCACCAATTGAAAACGTCTGGTCAATAGTGGCCGGGCAACTGGCTCGCCACAATACGCGTCACTACTCTTGATGAACTGTGGTATCGTGTTGAAGGTCCGCAGCTCGTAGTCGTGCGGTGGCGTTCTCGCTTCCCGCGCCCGAGTTCCCGGGTTCGATTCCCGGCGGGGTCAGGGATTTTCTCTGCCTCGTGATGACTGGGTGTTGTGTGATGTCCTTAGGTTAGTTAGGTTTAAGTAGTTCTAAGTTCTAGGGGACTGATGACCATAGATGTTAAGTCCCATAGTGCTCAGAGCCATTATCGTGTTGAAGCTGCATGGGCAGCTGTACCTGTACACGCCATCCAAGCTCTGTTTGATTCAATGCCCAGGCGTATCAAGGCCGTTATTACGGCCAGAGATGGTTGTTATGGGTACTGATTTCTCAGGATCTATGCACTCAAACTGCGTGAAAATGTAATCACGTGTCAGTTCTAGTATAATATATTTGTCCAATGAATATCTGTTTATCACCTGCATTTCTTCTTGGTGTAGCAATTTTAATGGCCAGTAGCGTACCTTGAGGTTCTCGTTGAAGTCCGTTAGAAAATAAGAAAAAAATGACCCAATTGTAGAAGAATAAGTCATGCGCTCTGATCAAGACATGCTGCATTGTATGTTGAGAAGTTTCTAGGGAAGTACAGTACAGTAGCCAGTGTTAGACCATCCACCTTATTCGCCTGACCTAGCACCATGTGACTTTTATCTATTCCCCAATGTGACATCTGCATTAAAAGGAACAAGATTTCAGTCCGTTGAAACAGTGAATGAAAAAGCGGCACGCGTCAACAAGGAGCTCACAGAGGAAGCCTTCCAGCACTGTTACCACCGTTGGTAAATTCGCATGGAGCATTGCAAGGACTGAGGAGGGGAGATACTGAGTAAGTATGTATGTTTTTTTTAAATAAAAGGTTTTGCAGCAGTAGTCCCGTTATGTTATAGCCACACCTCGTATAAGACTCTTGCCGTCTACCAAACCGGGAAACAGCCTTATACTGGCCTACAAAAGCCACCTAAGCTGCAGCGAAATTCTTAACAATTGTAGACCGGAAATGGGAAACGACGATATCGCGAAATCTCAGAATGTAAGAAAACACGAAAAACATGAGAGATTCACATTACAAATCACTTTATTCGAAGGATTGCAAATTCTAACAGTCTCACATCGTTTGTAACGTCTGACAGAAAAAGTGTCGCAAAAGTGTAATAAGTTTAGAATTTATAGAAAAAAGCATACAAATGAAAGTTTAAGTAAAGATCTAAGTGCTGTATTTCACTTGCAAGTAATCGCTGAATGTGCACAGCGTCACCTCACGTATTTCTGAGAAATAACGAAGAACGTAGCATTGAGGTCACCTACACAACGAGAAATAAAACTTTCTCTACTTAACTCATGAAATTTGACTCTGACTAATAGGCGCTTTTTTTCAGCACTTGATTTGTTGGCCAACGAAAGGCGAAGAATAGTTCCTAATACGGGAAGCTGATGCAGTTTGAACCCTAAAAATACACGTTATTTTGTTTCATTTCATTATGCTGCTCAATAAGCAGTTAAATTCTAACGATTTGAACCTAACATCACATTGTGGTGGTTCTTTCTGAGCAACAGCTGTCCCTCTGCCGTTACATACGCCTTTCCTTGGATTCTTAGCTCAGTATTCCTCTTTATGTTTCTAATCCTGCTTTTCCTTTCCATCATAAAACACTAAACTGAAATGAAGTAAAGCGTACTATTGCTTTTTGTTTGTAGGAAAGCAAGCGAGAAACGGGTTCTAACATGTTTACCATCGCGGTGAGATAACGCTCGTGTCATTCGGCGACCGTCATGTCGCTAACAAAGGAACGACGTTTCTAAATCTAGTGGAGGTATCTTGAAGTACAAGGATATTCTGTCTTATTTCAAACCTGCCTCATTAGTCGTGGTACATGAACGATTTACTGAAAAAAACGAATATATCCAATTTTGGCACTTCCATCGTTTCCTGTTTCCAATCTTCAGTTATCCTCTCGCCCTCTTATGCCGCCAGCTTTCATTAACGTTAGTAAGTTTAACCTCTCCTATGAGGGTAATAAAAGGAAAGGACTTTTGAACACGTTATGGAAAAGCTAATTACGTTTCCAATTACATCTGAACTTAGCCCCTACAAGCACAGCCGTTTCGTAGAAGAAGGTCAAAAAAAATGTGGCTGTTAATTTTGCGCTGTTAAAACTGAAAAAATTGTGAGGTGTCGTTTAACAAACGTCCGTGCTATTATTTGTAAGCGCACGAATGAACTTTTGGCATAAGAGGGCGAGAGGAAATTCAGAATCTCACGAGGTGCTCATGCACAGTGGTTCAGGTGGCTTTCGAGGGCCAGTTTGAGGTTGTTTGCCGGCTTGATAAATCGCAAGTGTCTTATATCAAACTGTTCGCCTCGGCTTTCCCTACACCACTGTGGTACATTATAAACATTTACCGTTTACACCCCCTGTATGGGGACTCCCACCTTAAAAATCCACTAATCCTTAACACAGGGGCATAAAAAACAACGCGTTGGAAGACGAACTTTTAGACAATGTGACACGAGAGCAAGGACTGTTGTATACATGACGTAAGTCAGGTATTGCGATAACATTGTGAAGTGTTTCCACCTGTTAACCTTGGCCGGTCCCGCCCATAATCGCCATATACCGTAATTACTGGCAGCACGTCAGAAGGCGTGAGGAGAAATGCACGGCTGCTTCCTTTTCCTTTCGCCTCGCCACGGCAATATACTTGACGTGGGATAAATTCACCTGAGGCGGACTCCTGATGCCGGGATGAAACCTGATCTCTCATTTGGTGAGAGTACTACACGTCATCTTCACCTATCAGCGTATATACAGAGGGGTCTAAAAAACGTATCCACTGTTTAAAAGTCCATAACTGGCAAACTAACTGACGGAGTTGTCTCATCTTTGGTAGTGTAACAGTTTGCAGTTCTGGCAATCGCCACACAAGCGTTGTATTGCGTTGTTTTGTTTTGTCAGATGACAGTCGCCAGATAGTCAGTGTTTTGTTCTTAGTTGCACCTAGTTACTCGAGTAAACATGGCTGGCGCAAGGCTTACATTCGATGAAAGGAAGTCAGTTTTGAAGTGGTATGTTAAGTACGAAAACATTTAATGAGGCTCAACGGCAATGGCGAAATGAGTATCAAACAGAGCCACCGACACGTTTAACGATTCGTCGCATTGGAGACAAATTTGAAGCCGAAGGCTGTACACAAACAACGATCTGGACGACCTGTAACAGTAACAAGTCCAGTTAACTCCCGTTGTGTGTTACAACAATTCACTCGCTCACCACAGAAGATTGCTCTGAGCACTATGGGACTCAACTGCTGTGGTCATCAGTCCCCTAGAACTTAGAACTACTTAAACCTAACTAACCTAAGGACATCACACACATCCATGCCCGAGGCAGGATTCGAACCTGCGACCGTAGCAGTCGCACGGTTCCGGACTGCGCGCCTAGAACCGCGAGACCACCGCGGCCGGCCACCACAGAAGACTGTGAGACAGTGTGCCCGTGAAACTGGAGTGAATCGCTCAAGTATTCGGCGAATTTTGAAGACAGCAAAGTAGAAGTGCTACATCCCACGATTGCTACACGCAATGAACGAGGACGACCCAGATCGGAGAATGGAGTACTGCGAGTGGTTTACTAACATGGTGCCCAACGACGAAGAGTTTGCAGAGATGATTGTGTGGTCTGATGAGGCACAGTTCAAACTCAATGGTACAGTAAAACGCCCCAGTTACAACTATTGGGCCGCCTAAAATCCGATCGTCCATGTAGACAAAGCCGTGAATTTGCCAGGAGTAAATGTGTGGTGTGGGTTGTCTAACCGGGGCTTGATTGAGCGATTCTTCTTTGACGGCACATTTACCGATGAGGTGTACCTTCAGAAGCTTCAGACATCCATTTTACCTGCCATCCGAGACTTGTATGGAGACGAAAGAGTTTACTTTCAACAAGATGATACCCTAGCCCACTACCAAAATCGCGTTAGGGCGTATCTCGACGAAAATCTACCAGGAAGATGGATAGGCCGTAGAGGTGCTGTGGAGTATCCACCACGTTCGCCAGACCTAACTCCTCTGGACTATTACCAGTGGGGAACACTAAAGGACGTCGTTTATCGACAAAAGCCACGCACATTGGATGAACTTCGAGAATCCATCGTTCACTCATGTGCAAATATCCAACTGAACACGTTGCAGTCAGTAGTTTTTACTGCAGTTCGGCGGCATCGTTTCTGTGTTGATGTTAATGGTGACCATTTCGAACACCTACAGTGATATCTTTAAGTTGGACTTTAAGCTACACTTTCACCAAAAACGAGACAACTACGTCAATTGGTTTGCAAGTTATGTACTTTTAAACAGTGGATATATTTTTTTGGATCCCTCTGTATAATGTGCCAAGATGGCAGTGACGACGTACGACTCAAGGGCGACATCATGCTTACAAACCGCGTAAGAGTAGGCCTATATAAAACTATAAAGAAAAAAGAGAGAGTCTTGTCTGGCAGTCCCTAAAGAGTATTCAGGCGCCTAATTGTAAAAATTTTGTTTCTTTCCAGAGAGGGACACTTGTATTTACCATAAGAGAATAAAATGTATTTGTTTAGCAGTGATGAAAAAGTACCATGTGCTGACTAAGCAGACGTGCACAGCCAGTTACGGTACGATGTGATGTTCTGAGGAACTGCAAAAATTGGGCAAAGCAATCATTTAAAATTCAATACTAATAATAATAATAATAAATATGACCTGTGAGGTGAACAAGAAAAACTGGAAAAGAAAGAAAGAAAATACTCAAAAAATTTAGGGCCACAAAAGAACAAAGATAACAACTGGAGGAAGAGGAGAAATAAAGATCTGTATAGAAACATAAAGCTTTTGATAATGTTGACTGGAATACTCTCTTTCAAATTCTGAAGGTGGCAGGGTTAAAATACAGGGAGCGAAAGGCTATTTACAATTTGTACAGAAACCAGATGGCAGTTATAAGAGTCGATGGGCACGAAAGGGAAGCAGTGGTTGGGAAGGGAGTGAGACAGGGTTGTAGCCTATCCCCGATGTTATTCAATCTGTACATTGAGCAAGCAGTAAAGGAAACAAAAGACAAATTCGGCGTAGGTATTAAACTCCATGGAGAAGATATAAAAACTTTGAGGTTCCCCGAAGACATTGTAATTCTATCAGAGACAGCAAAGCACCTGGAAGAGCAGTTGAACGGAATGGACAGTGTCTTGAAAGGAGGATATAAGATGAACATCAACAAAAGCAATACGAGGATAATGGAATGTAGTCGAATTAAGTCGGGTGATGCTGAAGGAATTAGATTAAGAAATGAGACACTTAAAGTAGTAGATGAGTTTTGCTATTTGGGGAGTAAAATAACTGATGATGGTCGAAGTAGAGAGGATATGAAATATAGACTGGCAATGGAAGGAAAGCGTTTCTGAAGAAGAGAAATTTGTTAACATCGAGTATAGATTTAAGTGTCAGGAAGTCTTTTCTGAAAGTATTTGTATGGAGTCTGGCCATGTATGGAAGTGAAACGTGGACGATAAATAGTTTGGTCAAGAAGAGAATAGAAGCTTTCGAAATGTGGTGCTACAGAAGATTGTTGAAGATTAGATGGGTAGATCACATAACTAATGAGGAGGTATTGAACAGAATTAGGGAGAAGAGAAATTGTGGCACAACTTGACTAGAAGAAGGGATCGGATGGTAGGACATGTTTTGAGGCTTTAAGGGATCACCAATTTAGTATTGGAGGGCAGCGTGGAGCGTAAAAATCGTAGAGGGAGACCAAGAGATGAATACACTAAACAGATTCAGAAGGATGTAGGGTGCAGTAGGTACTGGGAGGTGAAGAGGCTTTCACAGGATAGAGCAGCATGGAGAGCTGCATCAAACCAGTCTCTGGACTGAAGACCACAACAACAACAACATAGAAACAATAAGAATGAAGAGATTAAAATTTTACGGTTATATGTACAGAATGAATGAGAATAGGGTAACGAATAAAATTTTTAACTTCATTTCCAAATTAAAAAGCACCGCGGGATGGCTGGAAGAGACAAGAAAAGACTTGAGAAAAAACGTAGCGGCGCAGACAAAACCATACACAACAACAAAAGTTTCAGGCTACTGATCGGTACTGCAACATTTCGTGTCCAACAACGAAATTCACTACCTAGGAGGGAGATGTCAGATCAACAGAGGCACCCACCAACAAGCGCATGAAGAAGTTCTGGAGAGATAAAAAAGCAAAAGATTGTACCTCTGTCTTTAGGTTCTAAGCCGGTCTAAAATTGGCTGAGTTCTGTAATTAAAAAATAATGATAATATGGGGCGGGAACATTTTTAAACAATTTAAAATCTGCCGCTTCGTGGATTCTACGTATATATATATCAAAGACTTATGTTAGGCAGTTTTCAGTATTAAACAGGCAAGTTTCCAGTTATAAATATAGAATCAGGGATGACTTTCATAGACAAGTACATATCAAGGGAATATATTAGAAAAATATGGTATATAATCGTAAAACAATCTTTAAAAGCAGTGCCTACATAAATAATGTTAAAAACATTGGATAATTTAAGAACGAGTTGAAAAAATGCTGATGTACAACAGATTTATAGCATTGAGGAATAAATAAAGTATTCATATTCACACAGGTCTACCGCTCTCTTTAAGAATACATGTGATGTTTTCTACTAAAATAAAATGCCGTGTGACTAGGGCCTCCCGTCGGGTGGACCGTTCACCGGGTGCAAGTCTTCCGAGCTGACGCCACTCCGGCGACTTGCGTGTCGATGGGGATGAAATGATGATGATAAGGACAACAAAACACCCAGTCCCTGAGCGGAGAGAACCGCGTGACTGCTACGGTCGTAGGTTCGAATCCTGCCTCGGGCATGGATGTGTGTGATGTCCTTAGGTTAGTTGGGTTTAGGTAGTTCTAAGTTCCAGGGGACTGATGACCTCAGAAGTTAAGACACATAGTGCTCAGAGACATTTGAACCATCTTGTTAAGTGGCTTGTACATACCACTGTACAAAATGACTACAGTTTTACATGTATCTGTTTCCAGATTTCACAGCTAATTTGCGGAGAATAAAGTAGCACGAAAAGTAAGATTCTGTAAAACGAAATTCTAGTATTTTTAAGCTACATTAAAAGTGGGCGTGACGGTAAGTTATACCTGGATGAGTCGGGGAGAGGGTGGGTGGACAGACGCAGTAACAAACCGACCCTTGAATGCGTGTCTGCTTGGTCAAGCATGATATGGTCTGTCAGGGTACCTGGAACAGCAGCTTCATTAAGTCCAATTATGAGGATCCTTCTGTAGCCAGTCACAGGTGCGCTGTCTCTAGATGTTCTCACGAAGCGTCCTCTTTGCGTCGGTGGCCTATGGTTCTCATGTCAATCTCTTACCTGTCTGATCTACTGTCTCAGCTTCCGTTTCTTTTGTTGCTGCTGTTGTTATTAACTACTGCAAGGTTGCAATTTCGGTTTCTGCTGTGGCTTCTCTATCTCTTCTCTTGGTAGGTTCCTAATTCCATCAAGGAAAAATTATTTGTCATGTAAATTGAAGGTGGAGGGTGAGAAAGGAAAGAGAGAGAGAATGATTATTTTCAGGTGCATCGAGACTTCATGCGGAACCTTCTGCAGGAGATCCCAGGTTCGAATCTCTGTCCGGCACACATTTTCACTCGTCGCCGCTTATTCCGCATGGGAAACGACGATATCGCGAAATCTCAGAATGTAAGAAAACACGAAAAACATGAGAGATTCACATTACAAATCACTTTATTCGAAGGATTGCAAATTCTAACAGTCTCACATCGTTTGTAACGTCTGACAGAAAAAGTCTCGCAAAAGTGTAATAAGTTTAGAATTTTAAGAAAAAAGCATACAAATGAAAGTTTAAGTAAAGATCTAAGTGCTGTATTTCACTTGCAAGTAATCGCTGAATGTGCACAGCGTCACCTCACGTATTTCTGAGAAATAACGAAGAACGTAGCATTGAGATCACCTACACAACGAGAAATAAAACTCCCTCTATTTAACTCATGAAATTTGACTCTGACTAATAGGCGCTTTTTTTCAGCACTTGATTTGGTGGCCAACGAAAGGCGAAGAATAGTTCCTAATACGGGAAACTGATGCAGTTTGAACCCTAAAAATACACGTTATTTTGTTTCATTTCATTATGCTGCTCAATACGCAGTTAAATTCTAACGATTTGAACCTAACATCACATTGTGGTGGTTCTTTCTGAGCAACAGCTGTCCCTCTGCAGTTACATACGCCTTTCCTTGGATTCTTAGCTCAGTATTCCTCTTTATGTTTCTAATCTTGCTTTTCCTTTCCATCATAAAACACTAAACTGAAATGAAGTAAAGCGTACTATTGCTTTTTGTTTGTAGGAAAGCAAGCGAGAAACGGGTTCTAACATGTTTACCATCGCGGTGAGATAACGCTCGTGTCATTCGGCGACCGTCATGTCGCTAACAAAGGAACGACGTTTCTAAATCTAGTGGAGGTATCTTGAAGTACAAGGATATTCTGTCTTATTTCAAACCTGCCTCATTAGTCGTGGTACATGAACGATTTACTGAAAAAAACGAATATATCCAATTTTGGCACTTCCATCGTTTCCTGTTTCCAATCTTCAGTTATCCTCTCGCCCTCTTATGCCGCCAGCTTTCATTAACGTTAGTAAGTTTAACCTCTCCTATGAGGGTAATAAAAGGAAAGGACTTTTGAACACGTTATGGAAAAGCTAATTACGTTTCCAATTACATCTGAACTTAGCCCCTACAAGCACAGCCGTTTCGTAGAAGAAGGTCAAAAAAAATGTGGCTGTTAATTTTGCGCTGTTAAAACTGAAAAAATTGTGAGGTGTCGTTTAACAAACGTCCGTGCTATTATTTGTAAGCGCACGAATGAACTTTTGGCATAAGAGGGCGAGAGGAAATTCAGAATCTCACGAGGTGCTCATGCACAGTGGTTCAGGTGGCTTTCGAGGGCCAGTTTGAGGTTGTTTGCCGGCTTGATAAATCGCAAGTGTCTTATATCAAACTGTTCGCCTCGGCTTTCCCTACACCACTGTGGTACATTATAAACATTTACCGTTTACACCCCCTGTATGGGGACTCCCACCTTAAAAATCCACTAATCCTTAACACAGGGGCATAAAAAACAACGCGTTGGAAGACGAACTTTTAGACAATGTGACACGAGAGCAAGGACTGTTGTATACATGACGTAAGTCAGGTATTGCGATAACATTGTGAAGTGTTTCCACCTGTTAACCTTGGCCGGTCCCGCCCATAATCGCCATATACCGTAATTACTGGCAGCACGTCAGAAGGCGTGAGGAGAAATGCACGGCTGCTTCCTTTTCCTTTCGCCTCGCCACGGATACTTGACGTGGGATAAATTCACCTGAGGCGGACTCCTGATGCCGGGGTAAAACTTGATCTCTCATTTGGGGAGAGTACTACACGTCATCTTCATCTATCAGCGTATATACAGAGGGGTCTAAAAAACGTATCCACTGTTTAAAAGTCCATAACTGGCAAACTAACTGACGGAGTTGTCTCATCTTTGGTAGTGTAACAGTTTGCAGTTCTGGCAATCGCCACACAAGCGTTGTATTGCGTTGTTTTGTTTTGTCAGATGACAGTCGCCAGATAGTCAGTGTTTTGTTCTTAGTTGCACCTAGTTACTCGAGTAAACATGGCTGGCGCAAGGCTTACATTCGATGAAAGGAACTCAGTTTTGAAGTGGTATGTTAAGTACGAAAACATTTAATGAGGCTCAACGGCAATGGCGAAATGAGTATCAAACAGAGCCACCGACACGTTTAACGATTCGTCGCATTGGAGACAAATTCGAAGCCGAAGGCTGTACACAAACAACGATATGGACGACCTGTAGCAGTAACAAGTCCAATTAACTCCCGTCGCGTGTTACAACAATTCACTCGCTCACCACAGAAGTGCCCATGAAACTGGAGTGAGTCGCTCAAGTGTTCGGCGAATTTTGAAGACAGCAAAGTAGAAGTGCTACATCCCACGATTGCTACACGCAATGA
This sequence comes from Schistocerca americana, assembly GCF_021461395.2. NCBI lineage: Eukaryota > Metazoa > Arthropoda > Insecta > Orthoptera > Acrididae > Schistocerca > Schistocerca americana. The sequence goes on from NC_060126.1 coordinate 467,802,673, forward strand.
ACGAGGACGACCCAGATCGGAGAATGGAGTACTGCGAGTGGTTTACTAACATGGTGCGCAACGATGAAGAGTTTGCAGAGATGATTGTGTGGTCTGGTGAGGCACAGTTCAAATTCAATGGTACAGTAAAACGCCCCAATTGCATCTACTGGGCCGCCGAAAATCCGATCGTCCATGTAGACAAAGCTGTGAATTTGCCAGGAGTAAATGTGTAGTGTGGGTTGTCTTACCGGGGCTTGATTGGGCCATTCTTCTTTGACGGCACAGTTACCGATGAGGTGTACCTTCAGAAGCTTCAGACATCCATTTTACCTGCCATCCGAGACTTGTATGGAGACGAAAGAGTTTACTTTCAACAAGATGGTACCCCAGCCCACTACCAAAATCGCGTTAGGGCGTATCTCGACGAAAATCTACCAGGAAGATGGATAGGCCGTAGAGGTGCTGTGGAGTATCCACCACGTTCCCCAGATCTAACTCCTCTGGACTATTACCAGTGGGGAACACTAAAGGACGTCGTTTATCGACAAAAGCCACGCACATTGGATGAACTTCGAGAATCCATCGTTCACTCATGTGCAAATATCCAACTGAACACGTTGCAGTCAGTAGTTTTTACTGCAGTTCGGCGGCATCGTTTCTGTGTTGATGTTAATGGTGACCATTTCGAACACCTACAGTGATATCTTTAAGTTGGACTTTAAGCTACACTTTCACCAAAAACGAGACAACTACGTCAATTGGTTTGCAAGTTATGTACTTTTAAACAGTGGATATATTTTTTTGGATCCCTCTGTATAATGTGCCAAGATGGCAGTGACGACGTACGACTCAAGGGCGACATCATGCTTACAAATCGCGTAAGAGTAGGCCTGTATAAAACTATAAAGAAAAAAGAGAGAGTCTTGTCTGGCAGTCCCTAAAGAGTATTCAGGCGCCTAATTGTAAAATTTTGTTTCTTTCCAGAGAGGGACACTTGAATTTACCATAAGAGAATAAAATGTATTTGTTTAGCATTGATGAAAAAGTACCATGTGCTGACTAAGCAGACGTGCACAGCCAGTTACGGTACGATGTGATGTTCTGAGGAACTGCAAAAATTGGGCAAAGCAATCATTTAAAATTCAATACGAATAATAATAATAATAAATATGACCTGTGAGGTGAACAAGAAAAACTAGAAAAGAAAGAAAGAAAATACTCAAAAAATTTAGGGCCACAAACGAACAAAGATAACAACTGGAGGAAGAGGAGAAATAAAGATCTGTATAGAAACATAAAGCTTTTGATAATGTTGACTGGAATACTCTCTTTCAAATTCTGAAGGTGGCAGGGTTAAAATACAGGGAGCGAAAGGCTATTTACAATTTGTACAGAAACCAGATGGCAGTTATAAGAGTCGATGGGCACGAAAGGGAAGCAGCGGTTGGGAAGGGAGTGAGACAGGGTTGTAGCCTATCCCCGATGTTATTCAATCTGTACATTGAGCAAGCAGTAAAGGAAACAAAAGACAAATTCGGCGTAGGTATTAAACTCCATGGAGAAGATATAAAAACTTTGAGGTTCCCCGAAGACATTGTAATTCTATCAGAGACAGCAAAGGACCTGGAAGAGCAGTTGAACGGAATAGACAGTGTCTTGAAAGGAGGATATAAGATGAACATCAACAAAAGCAATACGAGGATAATGGAATGTAGTCGAATTAAGTCGGGTGATGCTGAAGGAATTAGATTAAGAAATGAGACACTTAAAGTAGTAGATGAGTTTTGCTATTTGGGGAGTAAAATAACTGATGATGGTCGAAGTAGAGAGGATATGAAATATAGACTGGCAATGGAAGGAAAGCGTTTCTGAAGAAGAGAAATTTGTTAACATCGAGTATAGATTTAAGTGTCAGGAAGTCTTTTCTGAAAGTATTTGTATGGAGTCTGGCCATGTATGGAAGTGAAACGTGGACGATAAATAGTTTGGTCAAGAAGAGAATAGAAGCTTTCGAAATGTGGTGCTACAGAAGATTGTTGAAGATTAGATGGGTAGATCACATAACTAATGAGGAGGTATTGAACAGAATTAGGGAGAAGAGAAATTGTGGCACAACTTGACTAGAAGAAGGGATCGGATGGTAGGACATGTTTTGAGGCTTCAAGGGATCACCAATTTAGTATTGGAGGGGAGCGTGGAGCGTAAAAATCGTAGAGGGAGACCAAGAGATGAATACACTAAGCAGATTCAGAAGGATGTAGGGTGCAGTAGGTACTGGGAGGTGAAGAAGCTTTCACAGGATAGAGCAGCATGGAGAGCTGCATCAAACCAGTCTCTGGACTGAAGACCACAACAACAACAACATAGAAACAATAAGAATGAAGAGATTAAAATTTTACGGTTATATGTACAGAATGAATGAGAATAGGGTAACGAATAAAATTTTTAACTTCATTTCCAAATTAAAAAGCACCACGGGATGGCTGGAAGAGACAAGAAAAGACTTGAGAAAACTTAGCGGCGCAGACAAAAACCATACACAACAACAAAAGTTTCAGGCTACTGATCAGTACTGCAACATTTCGTGTCCAACAACGAAATTCACTACCTAGGTGGGAGATGTCAGATCAACAGAGGCACGCCACCAACAAGCGCATGAAGAAGTTCTGGAGAGATAAAAAAGCAAAAGATTGTACCTCTGTCTTTAGGTTCTAAGCCGGTCTAAAATTGGCTGAGTTCTGTAATTAAAAAATAATGATAATATGGGGCGGGAACATTTTTAAACAATTTAAAATCTGCCGCTTCGTGGATTCTACGTATATATATATCAAAGACTTATGTTAGGCAGTTTTCAGTATTAAACAGGCAAGTTTCCAGTTATAAATATAGAATCAGGGATGACTTTCATAGACAAGTACATATCAAGGGAATATATTAGAAAAATATGGTATATAATCGTAAAACAATCTTTAAAAGCAGTGCCTACATAAATAATGTTAAAAACATTGGATAATTTAAGAACGAGTTGAAAAAATGCTGATGTACAACAGATTTATAGCATTGAGGAATAAATAAAGTATTCATATTCACACAGGTCTACCGCTCTCTTTAAGAATACATGTGATGTTTTCTACTAAAATAAAATGCCGTGTGACTAGGGCCTCCCGTCGGGTGGACCGTTCACCGGGTGCAAGTCTTCCGAGCTGACGCCACTCCGGCGACTTGCGTGTCGATGGGGATGAAATGATGATGATAAGGACAACAAAACACCCAGTCCCTGAGCGGAGAGAACCGCGTGACTGCTACGGTCGTAGGTTCGAATCCTGCCTCGGGCATGGATGTGTGTGATGTCCTTAGGTTAGTTGGGTTTAGGTAGTTCTAAGTTCTAGGGGACTGATGACCGCAGATGTTAAGTCCCATAGTGCTCAGAGCCATTTGAACCCTGAGCGGAGAAAATCTAAGACCCAGCCGGGAATCGAACCCGGGCCGTTAGGTATGACATTCCGTCGCTCTGACCTCTCATATACCAGGGGCGGGCATGTTTTCTACTGTGTCTTTGTCACGGAGAATTTTTCTGCTGCTGCTCCACCGTTCAGATTGTTTCAGTCAGTCGAGTACACAGAAAACTGTTCAAAAAAAAAAGTTCAAATGTGTGTGAAATCTTATGGGACTTAACTGCTATGGTCATCAGTCCCTAAGCTTACACACTACTTAACCTAAATTATCCTAAGGACAAACACACACATCCATGCCCGAGGGAGGACTCGAACCTCCGCCGAGACCAGCCGCACAGTCCGTGACTGCAGCGCCCTACACCGCTCGGCTAAGCCCGCGCGGCAGAGAAAACTGTTGTAGTGACCTCGGTAAAAAGTAGTAGTTGTGCATAAGTGAGATTACATGAGTGAAGTGGAATATGTGTGTGTGTGTGTGTGTGTGTGTGTGTGTGTGTAAAACTTTATAAATCATTATCTGAAATACGACAGAAGATTATCATTGTATTTGCAGACAGTTAAGGCGGAAGCTAGTCCTACTGCGCTGCCTGTATATCTCTTGTTAAGTGTCGGGCGCGGTGGCCAAGCGGTTCTAGGCGCTTCAGTCCGGAACCGCGCGACTGCTACGGTCGCAGGTTCGAATCCTGCCTCGGGTATGGATGTGTGTGATGTCCTTTGGTTGGTTAGGTTTAAGTAGTTCTAAGTTCTAGGGGACTGATGACCTCAGAAGTTAAGACACATAGTGCTCAGAGACATTTGAACCATCTTGTTAAGTGGCTTGTACATACCACTGTACAAAATGACTACAGTTTTACATGTATCTGTTTCCAGATTTCACAGCTAATTTGCGGAGAATAAAGTAGCACGAAAAGTAAGTTTCTGTAAAACGAAATTCTAGTATTTTTTAAGCTACATTAAAAGTGGGCGTGACGGTAAGTTATACCTGGATGAGTCGGGGAGAGGGTGGGTGGACAGACGCAGTAACAAACCGACCCTTGAATGCGTGTCTGCTTGGTCAAGCATGCTATGGTCTGTCAGGGTACCTGTAACAGCAGCTTCATTAAGTCCAATTATGAGGATCCTTCTGTAGCCAGTCACAGGTGCGCAGTCTCTAGATGTTCTCACGAAGCGTCCTCTTTGCGTCGGTGGCCTATGGTTCTCATGTCAATCTCTTACCTGTCTGATCTACTGTCTCAGCTTCCTTTTCTTTTGTTGCTGCTGTTGTTATTAACTACTGCAAGGTTGCAATTTCGGTTTCTGCTGTGGCTTCTCAATCTCTTCTCTTGGTAGGTTCCTAATTCCATCAAGGAAAAATTATTTGTCACGTAAATTGAAGGTGGAGGGGGAGAAAGGAAAGAGAGAGAGAATGATTAATTTCAGGTGCATCGAGACTTCATGCGGAACCTTCTGCAGGAGATCCCAGGTTCGAATCTCTGTCCGGCACACATTTTCACTCGTCGCCGCTTATTCCGCATAAAGTCCTCATGCCTTTCCTTTCCTTTCTCTCCCCTCCAACTTCATTTCACACGGTAAGCATCACAGCTGCAGATTCTGCACGGTGTCTCATCTTTCGGACATGTTCGAAAAAACAGACACCACGTATTCAAATATTTGTTATATCATTAAATTTGTGGCGCACCCTTTCTTCGCCCTTTGCTGTAGATACTGCTTGATTCTGACTGAAATTTTTATCATCGTCTATCACTGCTGTCTGTTGCACTCCCAAAATACGTGACCCGGAGCTCCTTCATAGTCGTGCTGACATATGTTGCTCGGTCTCCGAGTTACTCTTTCCATTAGCTGGGTTACGTTTCATGTGCGGCATTTTCGTTGAGAGATCCATACACGAGGCAAGAGCCTCCTCGCAGTTGGCTCGGGATGTACACGGCTGTTATAGTTCCCTCGACAGCTGTCGCCAATACGATCCAGCGCGTCTCAACTGACCTGTGAGCATCAACTGATAAACTGGTATGCAATGTGAGTTTCATGGTTTTTGAGTCATCAGGCTTCTGACTGGCTTGATGTGGCCCGGCACAAATTCCTCTCCTGTGCCAACCTCTTCATCTTATGGTAGCACTTGAAGCATACGTCCTCAATTATTTGCTGGGTGTGTTCCAGTCTCTGTTTTCCTCTACAGTTTTTATCATCTACAGCTGCCTCTAGTACCACGGAAGTTATTGCATGGTCTTTTAACGGGTACCCTACCGTCATGTCCCTTCTTATTGTCAATATTTTGCACATATTCCATTCCTCGCCGATTCTCCAAAGAATCTCTTCGTTCCTTACCTTATCAGTCCACCTAATTTTCAACATTATTCTGTAACACCACATCTCAAATGCTTCGATTCCCTTCTTTTCTTATTTTCCCACAGGCCATGTTTCACTACCATACAATGCTTGGCTCCAAATGTACACCGAGCGAGGTGTCGCAGTGGTTAGCACACTGGGATTGCATTCGGGGGATGGCGGTTCAAACCCGCAACCGGCCACCCTGATTTAGGTTTTTCGTAATTTCCCTAAATCTCTTCAGGCAAATGTCGGGATGGATCCTTCGAAATGGCATGGCCGACTTCCTTCCCCATTCTTCCCTAATCCGATGGGACGGATGACCTCGCTGTTTGGTCCCCTCCCCCGAATCAAACAACCAACCAATCACCAAACAATAGAAACGTACTTTCTCAGAAATTTCTTCCTCAAATTAAGACCAAAGATTGATACTAGTAGACCTCTCTTGGCTAGGAATGCCCTTTTTGGCAGTGTCAGTCTGCTTTTTATGTCCTCCCTGCTGCGAAAGTCATGAGTTATTTTGCTGCCTAGGTAACAGAATTACTTAACTTCATCTACTTTGTGATCACTAATCTTTATGTTAAGTTCCTCCCTGTTCTCATTTCTGTTACATGTATTTCTTATTACTTTCTTTAATTTACTCTCAGTCCATGTTCTGTACTCATCAGACTGCCTATTCCATTCAGCAGATCCTGTAGTTCTTCTTCACTTTTACTGAGGACCGCAATGTCATCAGAGAATCTTGTCGTTGATATTCTTTCATCTTGAATTTTAATTCCATTCATGACTCTTTCTTTTACTGCGTCATTGTTTCTTCGGTGTATAGATTCAACAGTAGGGGAAGACTACATTTCTGTCTTACACCCTTTTTAATCCAAGCGCTTCGCTTTTTTTCTTCCACTCTTATTGTTCCCTCTTGTTTCTTATACAAAATGTATGTTGCCCTATAGCTTACCCTTGTTTTTCTCAGAATGTTGAACATCTTGCACCATTTTACATTCTGTAATGCTTTTTCCAGGTCGTCTATATTAAGAAAATCTATATTTACTGCAGGTGCTCATAATGACATCTGCAAGATCTGCCTGACATTCGGCATATGATGAAAATACCTATACACCCACATGCAATGTGGAATTGACCACCAGACCTCACCAGGGGTGAACTCGCCAGTATTAATGGAGGTGGACAGTACTGTGTTGTCCAGAAGAGTTCAGTGATTTGGAAGATGGACTAGTCACTGGATGTCACCTGAGTAACAAAACCACCAGGTACATTTCAACCGTTGTAAAGCTGCCCAAGTGGACTGTTGCTGAAGTGATTATGTGAGTGGAAGCCCGAAGCAACATCCGCAGCAAAACCAACACCAAGCAGAGCCTCACGTGCTGATGGACAGAGACCATCGAGCACTGCGGAGAATGGTTCAAAAAAATCGCGTGAAATCAGCGGAAGGATTCACTCGTGAATTACACGCTGTCACCAGCAGTCCAACCAGGACAATGGCTACGTGTAGGAAAGTAAAAGCGATGGTTTACAATGGCCGAGCAGTTCATTACAAGCCACACGTTTCTGTAGTTAGTGGTAAGTGACACTTGTGGTGGTGTGAAGAGAGACGTCACTGGATAATGGATGGCTCGAAATGCGTGATTTGGACTGATGAATCACGCTTTATCTTATGACATTAAAATAAAATCTGTTGAGGGTAAGAGTCGACCCTGACAGTGGAGGATGAATTGGTCGCCTGTGGGTCAGGAAAAGGCGCGGCTTTGTCGTCTGGATGTGGATTGCTGATGTGGTGGTGACTTCAACCGCACGGCGAACAATTAGAGCGACATCCTTGTCGTGGAGACAGCACACTTTAGTGGCAACGGAAGCTGGTGTCGGCAAAGCCACCGGGGGTTGACACTGCTGCGTGCTGCCATCAGTGTATGACAAGTGCAGCTCCTGGCAGTCTGCCTGCCTCATGGTTATGTCACACCACACCGGGAAGGACAGCACGCCCAAAGGCGTATGCCCGTACTGGGCGGTGATCAGCTGGCTCACAGGAACTGGTGAACAGCAAGAGAGAGACTGGGAAGTGCCCAGCCCTGCCTTGAACATGCCACCCTCCAACAATGTGTTCGCCAGCAGAAGACAGTCAGGCACAGAGTAGTAAGGCGTAGGAGATCAGAAATTTTTATTAAATCCCATTCACGTTGCCACAGGAAAACTCAAGTTAAGCCAGAGACAGAGGCTAAAGCAGGACATACACACACACATACTTACATACATTATTACTTTACGACATTTAGTAACGATGTGGAACATGTCACTTTAGCATAAGTTCTCATACACAAAATAATTATTTCGTTTCCTTTTTTTTACAGTTACTACTCCACATCTGAAAATTCACCTATTGGATAGGAGTTGTCATTCAGAAATTCTTTTAATATGTTTTTAAATGTTGTTTGGCTATCTGTCAGACTTTTCATACTATTTGACAAATGACCAAAGATTTTTGTGGCAACATAATTCACCCCTCCCTTAGTCAAAGTCAAATTTAACCCAGAATAGTGAAGATCATCCTTCCTTCTAGTGTCGTGGCTATGCACTTCGCTGTTATTTCTGAAATGGGATGGGTTATTAATAACAAATTTCATAAGTGAATACATGTATTGTGAAGGTACTGTAAATATCCCCAGTTCCTTAAATAAATGTCTGCAAGGTGATCTTGGCCGGGCTCCAGCTATTATTCTGATTACACGCTTTTGTGCAATGAATATTTATTCTCTTAATGACGAATTACCCCAAAATACGATGTCATAGGAAAGCAGTGAATGAAAATGGGCTTAGTTGGCTAATTTACTGACATGTTTATCACCAAAATTTGCAATAACCCTAATAGCATAAATAGCTGAACCTAACCATTTCAGCAGATCATCGATGTGTTTCTTCCAGTTCAATTTCTCGTCAATGGACTCACCTAGAAATTTTAAATATTCTGCCTTAGCAACAGACTTCTGTTCACAGTCTATAATTATCAATGGTGTTATGCTATTTACTGTACACAATTGTATATACTGTGTTTTCTCAAAATTTAATGAGAATTCATTTGCAGAGAACCACTTAATAAGTTTCTGAAAGATATTATTTACAATTCTCTCAGCTGATTCTTGTTTTTTGGGTGGGATTACTATACTTGTATCACCAGCAAAAAGAACTAGCTTTACATCTTCAAGAATACAGAGTGGATCCAAGACTGGACACTGTGGACCCCATTCCTGATACCTTCACAGTTGGAGGACTCTGCTGATTTTCGCACACTATCTGCACTGTTAAATTTTAACCTTTAGCATTCCTTCAGTTAAATATTAATTAAACCATTTGTGGACTGTCCCCCCTGTACCACAATACTAAAAATTATCTAGAAGAATATCATGATTCGCACAATCAGAAGCCTTTGAGAGATGACAAATTATCCCAGTGGGTGATGTTCGGTTATTCAATGCATTTAATATTTGATCAGTGAAAGCATATATTTCATTTTCTGTTGAAAAGCCTTTCTGAAAACGAAACTGACATTTTTTTAGTACTTCATTTTTACAGATATGTGATGCTACTCTTGAATAAATTACTTTTTCAAGAATTTTGGATAAATCTGACAGAAGTAAGATGTGGCGGTAGTTGTATCAGTATGTTACAAGTGGTCAGGCCATTGGCACATTACGACACCATCTGCCAAGTGAGAAATACGCATTCAGAAGAAAGAAGACTGCAACCGAAAACTAAGGGAAAAAGAGACAAGCGTATTCATTAGCTCATAAGACATGGTGCAAGAAACTCTTTCTCTTACATAAGAACATGTCGCAAGGATCATATACAGCAGTTAACGGCCTCTCAATTGAATATGTGAATATGGTAGAATAAGGAGGACACATGTGTTCGTTATGAACCAAGCATCACATGATAGCTTCTAGCCTTTAAGCACTCCAGTTTTTCTGCTCTCATCAGTTGATTATTGAGATCGATATCATTCATAGTAATAGCACTCAGTTTTTTGATTACGGTACTGTAGTGAATCTATGTCGCAGATTCTCCAGCACAGTCTATGAAATTGCTGATGTACTTCACCTGACGAACTTCATACTGCTCGCCGCCTACAATCTATTGAAGGAGAAACAGACTGTTTTCTGACAACACTACATCACAGAGTGCTGCAGCACTGAATTACAGCATGGGAGCCAGCAGTAGGGAGTCTTCAGGCCCACATTCCTGTTCATCATGCAGGCGCCTATGGAAGCTGGAACCTACCAGACAGGTAGAGAGGAGATCAACCAACCATATGACTACCAACACGAGGTACATCGCTGATGAGTCATCATAGAATTCAGAGTGGGACAGAGGACACTCCATCTGCCAGTACGAGACCAAACTTTCGCACTTAACATGGCCACCACCTGCCAGCAGCCAATCCACCACAGTGTTGAGGTCGCTAACACCATTGCTGTCGAGTGATCAAATGCAGTGTGTACGACTGTATCGGTATTGCCAAACCCAAAACAACATCTGAGAGGGCTATATGAACCTCAGCTGAAGATAAAATGAAAGCAGTCATCTGATCAGATATTCGCGAATTATGTAGGTGACAATTGACCTTGAATGAGGATCTTTTATCGCTGATAGCAGACTGATTCGCGAGATTGCGGGAAACTGGATATCTTAGGCGCCTTTCAAGTTTTATCGTGTGATATACGAGTATCAGCAAGCATAACCGTGGACAATACAAATTTTTCTAACTGCATGCTCTACACTCTGCATATATTGTAGCCGAATACAACAGTATCAATTGCGATCTTTTAGTTCATCATTCTGTTAGTTTGTGTCCTATTTGCTACAAGCTACTAATCATCACAGCAAACACTCTTCTAAATGTAAGGAGCTTCCTTCAGAAAAGCTGTTTTTGTATTAGCGTGTAGATAGCTTTCAAGTTGCATGGGATATCGTCGCAAGTTACTTGTATGTACTATGATGTTTCTGTTTAAATACAGGGTGTCCTGGCTATACAGAAACATTTGCTTATATTTCAGTACCAATTAAGGTTTATAACTTTATTTGTCCATCATTGTACACAGGAGCTCAAACATTTTTATAGATGTTGGTACACTTCAATGTGGGCACCGTTTGTGGCTCGGCAGATATCGTAACAATTTCCACTTTTCGCCATATCTTCATAAGCATGACAGGTGTCACGGCCTCTACTGCGGCGTAGATTTGTTGTCTTAAATCTAGCAGATCTCAAACTTATGTTGTGTAAACAATATCCTTGGTAAACCCCCATGTAATGAAACCCAGTGGAGTCAGGTCGCGATACCGAGGGGGCTATCAGTGGGACCGATCCAACGCACGGGTCAAGTCTCATTGAGAAATGAGATAGTGGAGTGGGGCATCATCCTGCCGGCAAATGACGTCGGGAGGCAACTATGGCATGCGTAGTTTGCCAACACGTCGAGGTGGGTGTGCCCTGTCTCTGTAGACTCCACAAAAATGGAACAATCACACAGTGTTTATGTAATACCAGCCACACATTAAAGTTTCATGTGTCCTTTTCTCCTGGATATACTTATATGTATATAGTTCTGGCAATACCGGCCATGACCTTCCTCTTCTGTGCGGATGCACATATATTACCCGAACTCTTACGGGACTTGGTAGGAATGTCCTCCACGAGTAATGAGTGTGTTGGATAGGGACACTACGAATGTAGTGTGTGGACATATAAGGTGAGAATGTGGGTCTCGCGGGACGCGTGCGCGAGATAGTCCCAGCAGTCGCACTATACTCTGTGCCCTCGGTGGCTACGATGGATAGAGCATCTGCCATATAAGCAGGAGATCCCGGGTTCGAGTCCCGGTCGTGGCCCACATTTTCACCTGTCCCCGTTGATATATATCAACGCCCGCCAGCAGCTGAAGGTATTAATACATAATCCTAATTTCTTTCCCCTGGAGTCTCACATCCCCACATTCAACAGTTATGTCGGTTAACTTTGTCACAAACGTAGAAGGTAGATTCATCACTGAACAGCACTGCATTGAGGTAGTCGTCGTTTTCTTCTATACGATGTAGCATTTCAACGGCAAAATCAGATCGTCTGCGGTAATCCTCAGGCTTAATACATGCAAAAGTTGGAGTTTGTAAGCACGCAACCGGAGACGTTTGTGCACAATGTTGTTCACCGTCGAAGGGGGGACGGTTTGTTTCCTACTAGCTTGTCTAATGGATTTACGTGAGCTTCTAGCGAATGCGTCGTGCACACATTCCACGGTTTCTTCATTCACATGCGTTTTAGGATGTTTTTCAGCACTTTTCATCAAACTTTCCATGTTGTCCAACCGATAAATGGATTTACTTGTGGGATGATCCACGTTCCATGAAATGGTTTTCATGAAATGGTGAGGATCAATTCTTGAAGAGTTCGTCTGTCGACTGCGTATTTACCCAACAACATAAAATATCGAGTTGTTTCGTTATAAGCATTTGTTTGTGTATACCTCTATCCCAGACACTCTGTACTGTTTGTATTGGTCAGTACATAACTACATAGCTACAGATTGATACAGAGAAAAACACTTCTCAATTAAACATGTGATACATAGGCAAAATTTTGTTACACTATTCATAACTGCTATGCACGCACTCTTTAAGATTAATGGACAGAATCTACTTGATTAGAATGAAATTGTAATTAATAGATCACTTGTGTTATTATTTAAAAATTCATCAGTATATAGAAAGCATTTTTCTTTCAGCTAGGGTCCTATTGCCTTTGTGCACTTGTTAATTTTAAACTGCCTAACGCTACTTAGGAATCTGTTAATAAAAGGTTTTCTTCTGTGACGAAAGGGCTATTATACTTTTAGAAGAAACAAGCAGTTTTAGTTGCAGTATTAAAATTTCTTTACTATTTCCCAGTGACGCGTATGACCTCTATTTAGGAATCTTTCGATTGGCTGGTATTTGGTAGTGATGGGTACATGGGATAACGCGCATAAACTATCCTGTCAGGTAAATGCCCCTTGTCAAAGCTTTAAAAACACCGCGCGGTGTCCTTATTACGGCATTCGGCGCATTCCAACGCAAACCAAACGGAATTAGGCATACAGTAAAGCTTTACGTCATAAACACGCCGGAGGTGTAGTGCATCTTCTGGTTGCACAGGTACAGATTGATACAGAGAAATAAATGGTGCATATTCTGGCTGCGCGTAAATGCATAGCTACAGACTGACACAGAGAAACCAGGATATGCACTACACCTCCGGTATGTTTATAATGTAAAGCTTTGCTGTAGGCCTGATCCTGTTTGGTTTGCATCGGACTACATCGTAATGAGGACACCATGCAGTGTTTTTGAAGCTTTCGTAAGGGGCATTTACCTACTGGGATGTGTTAGACGCCGTATCACATGTACCCATCACTACCAAATATCAGCCAATTTGAAGATGCCTAAATAGAGGTCAAACGCGTCACTGGGAAATACTGTAATAAAGAAATTTTAACACCGCAACTAAGACTGCTTGTTTCGTCATGTCATACATATTAGTTTCTGTACCAAACCCGCTATGAACTGGAAAAAGTTTTTTGTATTTTTCTTAGGAAATAACAAGAGGTCCTGTTCCTTGTTCTGTAACAGTGGATCTGAAATCTTATTCCACACTCATTCTTGCCGATCTTAACATGAGTAAGGGTATGAAAGCCCGCCCTGTTAGGTGAGCGGTCTACCGGAGCGGGAAGGAGCGCCTGGTACCCGGCACGAATCCGCCTGGCGGACTTGTGTCGAGGTCTGGTGAGCTGGCCAGTCAGTAGATGGTTTTTAGGCGGTTATCCATCTGCCTCGGCGAATGCTGGCTGGTTCCCCTTATTCCGCCTCAGCTACACTATGTCGGCGATTGCTGCACAAACAAGTTCTCCATATATGTGTACACCACCATTACTCTACCATGCAAACGTTGGGGCACTCTTGTCTGGTGTGAGACGTTCCCTGGGTGGTGGAAGGGGGGGGGGAGGGGGGGGGAGGGGGGTTCGGTGTGGGGCGGTGGAGGAATGAAGCGGACTGCGGTAGCCGTCGTGGGGTTGCGGACCACTGCGGCTGCGGCGGGGGCGGAGCCTCTCCGTCGTTTCTAGGTCCCCGGTTAACATACAAGGTGCATTCAAGTTCTAAGGCCTCCAGTTTTTTTCTCTGGACTGGAAAGAGATGGAAACATTCGCATTGTTTTAAACTGAGGCCACGTTCATTGTCAATACGTCCCAGAGATGGCAGCACCGTACGGCAGATGGAATTTTACCGCCAGCGGCGAGAATGAGAACTGTTTTAAATGCTTAAAATGGCGACGTTTTCCTTACTTGAACAGCGTGCAATCATTCGTTTGCGAGGAGTGAAACCAATTGAAATTCATCGACAGTTGAAGGAGACATGTGGTGATGCAGTTATGGATGTGTCGAAAGTGCGTTCGTGGGTGCGACAGTTTAATGAAGGCAGAACATCGTGTGACAACAAACCGAAACAACCTCGGGCTCGCACAAGCCGGTCTGACGACATGATCGAGAAAGTGGAGAGAATTGTTTTGGGGGATCGCCGAATGACTGTTGAACAGATCACCTCCAGAGTTGGCATTTCTGTAGGTTCTGTGCACACAATCCTGCATGACAACCTGAAAATGCGAAAAGTGTCATCTCGGTGGGTGCCACGAATGCTGACGGACGACCACATGGCTGCCCGTGTGGCATGTTGCCAAGCAATGTTGACGCGCAACGACAGCATGAATGGGACTTTCTTTTCGTCGGTTGTGACAATGGATGAGACGTGGATGCCATTTTTCAATCCAGAAACAAAACGCCAGTCAGCTCAATGGAAGCACACAGATTCACCGCCACCCAAAAAAATTTCGGGTAACTGCCAGTGTTGAAAAAATGATGGTGTCCATGTTCTGGGACAGCGAGGGCGTAATCCTTACCCATTGCGTTCCAAAGGGCACTACGGCAACAGGTGCATCCTACGAAAATGTTTTGAAGAACAAATTCCTTCCTGCACTGCAACAAAAACGTCCGGGAAGGGCTGCGCGTGTGCTGTTACACCAAGACAACGCACCCGCACATCGAGCTAACGTTACGCAACAGTTTCTTCGTGATAACAAATTTGAAGTGATTCCTCATGCTCCCTACTCACCTGACCTGGCTCCTAGTGACTTTTGACTTTTTCCAAGAATGGAAGGCACTCTCCGTGGCCGCACATTCACCAGCCGTGCTGCTATTGCCTCAGCGATTTTCCAGTGGTCAAATGGAGGAAAAAATGTCCTATGAAATGTGTTCCTCGTGTGATGCAGGCTGTGTGATTGACACAGCGTACTGTAAGCAGCAGGATGGTCCGGTATTCAAGTCGGGGACAAGTCGAGATGGTGTTTGTGTACGCCCAAGCTGACGGAAAAGGTCGAAAGGCAGAGCCCGGTCCTCCAAATCTTGTGTACGCACAGTCCGCCGTCTCCCTGCACGTTGGTCTGTGTGAAAGAACCATGATCACACAAACGTCCAAAGAGGGCTTGCAATGTTGTGGGATATGGTTTCGTGTAGCCGTGCTGCCTCTCGACCGTTTTGATCTGCTTGGCCGTACGCAAACACCATCTCGGCTTGTTCCCGACATGAATACCGCCCATTGTGCTGCTTAGCCGCACGCCTTGCAACACACGAGGAGCACACGGCACGACTTTCATTCATCAGCGCCATCTACCGTGGCAACGGTGCATTTCCGGACACATGTTCGTAGCAGCTTCTTTTCTCCATACGCAGCCAGGAATCCGTCCCTGCTGCTTGTCGGTTTTATTAATGTTCACCCTGCAGACAGTGCCTGATTTGTGGAAAAAGATGTTCCGGCACTGTGACCTTCTGGCGGATGCTCCTGAAATTTGGACTTCTTAAAACGTTATTTTTAACGTTTTTCTAAGCCGTTCAAAAGTGTGCATACAACACGTGAAGTTAGGCATCGTTTTACATCGCTTCAACAGCAACAGAGGTTCTATCGTACCACATCTCAAAATCTGCTGTTCTGATTTTGTTCGTCAGAGGTAACGGTGCGTACCGTCACAAATCAGGCAATCAGGAGTGATTCAGCTGCTCCTAACGATGTCGTTTCATGTAACTCGCAATGTTATATCTGGTTTTCAAATCCCGTGTGCGAGATTTCCATATTTTCTCGTTCGCTATTAGTCCTACAAATAAATGAACAGTATTTTTTGTAGGAAATTAAAAAAAAAAGTCCCTCAGTCGGATGCACACTCATTTGCGCACCATGCGTGTGGCAAACGCAAGGGCCCCAGCTGTGTGACATTTGCCTCTACAGTAACGCATTTCTGTAGTTAAATTTTGTACTGTGATACGTTTACCTTGCAGGCCACGGCTTTCGAGTTATTCAAGGAAAACGTACAAAAGTGAGCTTCGAGCGCACCTCCACCCCTACACTCGTCCCTCACCAGTCAGGATTTCCGGTACGTATGTTGTTCGTGACACTGCCTAGTACCACTGTACAAAAATTCCTGACCACACGAATTGTGCCCGATATTCGACTGTTTTGGAGTCTATCGACTGGGCGATGCGCCACCAATATACTTGGCTATTTCGTTAACATTATTAATTTAAGCGTGCCTATGAGGGTCGTGAAGAAAAAAGCCTTTTGTAAACATTACGCTAAACCTAATTACGTTGACAATTCGATCCAAACGTAACCTTTACCAGCACAGTAGTTTCGTAGTTAGGAGGTCTGACGAATACGAAGACGTAATCGTTTATCTTATACTGTAAAAATTCACAAAATTGTTAGATAAAGTTTACACAAACGACAATTTTAAGATCTGTAAGTGCTGGACTAAGCCAATGGCGTAATAAAGCCAATCAATGAAGACCAAAAAAGGTGGAATGCGGGAAATAATTCGTGCAGTCGAAATTTTTTATGAAGTGGAAGGAAGGAGTGTCGTGAGCAACAACATACTAGAAATCCTGACCGCTGGCGGCTAAGTGTTGGAGTAGAGGTGCATTTAAAGATCGCTTTTGTACGTTTTCTTGAATAACTAGAAAACTACGGCCCCCTAGGCTCCGCGGCTCGTGGTCTTGCGGTAGCGTTTTTGCTTCCCACGCACGGGGTCCCGGGTTCGATTCGCGGCGGGGTCAGGGATTTTCTCTGCCTCGAGATGACCGGGTGTGTGTCTTTCATCATCATTTCATTCTCAATTCACTCGCAAGTCGCCGTTGTTGTTGTTGTTGTGGTCATCAGTCCTGAGACTGGTTTGATGCAGCTCTCCATGCTACTCTATCCTGTGCAAGCTTTTTCATCTCCCAGTACCTACTGCAACCTACATCCTTCTGAATCTGCTTAGTGTATTCATCTCTTGGTCTCCCTCTACGATTTTTACCCTCCACGCTGCCCTCTAATACTAAATTGGTGATCCCTTGATGCCTCAGAACATGTGTTACCAACCGATCCCTTCTTCTGGTCAAGTTGTGCCACAAACTTCTCTTCTCCCCAATCCTATTCAATACTTCCTCATTAGTTACGTGATCTACCCATCTAATCTTCAGCATTCTTCTGTAGCACCACATTTCGAAAGCTTCTATTCTCTTCTTGTCCAAACTATTTATCGTCCATGTTTCACTTCCATACATGGCTACACTCCATACGAATACTTTCAGAAATGACTTCCTGACACTTAAATCAATACTGGATGTTAACAAATTTCTCTTCTTCAGAAACGCTTTCCTTGCCATTGCCAGTCTACATTTTATATCCTCTCTACTTCGACCATCATCAGTTATTTTGCTCCCCAAATAGCAAAACTCCTTTACTACTTTAAGTGCCTCATTTCCTAATCTAATTCCCTCAGCATCACCCGACTTAATTAGACTACATTCCATTATCCTTGTTTTGCTTTTGTTGATGTTCATCTTATATCCTCCTTTCAAGACACTGTCCATTCCATTCAACTGCTCTTCCAAGTCCTTTGCTGTCTCTGACAGAATTACAATGTCATCGGCGAACCTCAAAGTTTTTATTTCTTCTCCATGGATTTTAACACCTACTCCGAATTTTTCTTTTGTTTCCTTTACTGCTTGCTCAATATACAGATTGAACAACATCGGGGAGAGGCTACAACCCTGTCTTACTCCCTTCCCAACCACTGCTTCCCTTTCATGTCCCTCGACTCTTATAACTGCCATCTGGTTTCTGTACAAATTGTAAATAGCCTTTCGCTCCCTGTATTTTACCCCTGCCACCTTTAGAATTTGAAAGAGAGTATTCCAGTCAACATTGTCAAAAGCTTCACTACGCCGTAGTGGCGTAAAAGAACTTGTGGAGCGGCGGCCGAACCGCCCCACGAGGGGTCTCCCGGCCACCAATGCCACACGCTCATTATTATCACGATCCCTAGAGAAAACGTATCATTTTAAAAAAATTAACTACATTACACTTCCTACAAAAAGATCGTGTTCGTTTTTTGTGCAGGACTAATAGTTTACGCATAGTGAGCGAGAGAAAATGAAAATCTCACGCGTGGTTTTTGGCAGTCAGATTCAATTTTGCGAATTGCATAAAATCTGCATCGGTAGAGGCAGCTGACTCATCCTAATATATATAGAGTGAAAATTAATGAAACGGACGAACTGCAAGGAGCATTCCTGACTGGAAATGGAGGGAGAAAGGTCCTATGAACGTGTGTCTTGAAATATGTCGCTGCCACGGCAGATGGTGCTGGCGAATTGTGCCGGTGTTCCTTGTGTGTTGCAGGCTGTGTGATCGGCTCAGCGTACTGTAAGTAGCAGAATGATTCGTTCGTAAAGAGGACTGGTGACAAATATCCCATAATTGTGATGGACTGCTGCAAAAACCATCGATAAAATCCTTCCCATAGAGGGAAATCAGCTACCGTTAATCCCTGCACTCGTAGCAGGTGACAGGGATAGTAGCGGTTTCATGCAGGATACATATAATCATAATTTGGCTTATACCATGTTGGCAGAACACTTATCTGGAGCTTGTGAAGGAATTCGTCTCAATATCCCTCCAGAACTGTTGTACATACAGTCCGCCGCATCCCTGCGCGTTCCTCTGTATGAAAGAACACATGATTATACAAACGCCCAAAAAACGGCCTGAAATGTTGTGTGATATGGCTCAAATGGCTCTGAGTACTATGGGACTTAACATCGGAGCTCATCAGTCCCTTAGAACTTAGAACTACTTAAACCTAACTAAGCTAAGGGCATCGCACACGTCCACGCCCAAGGCAGGATTCGAACCTGCGACTGTAGCAGTCGCGCGGTTCCGGAATGAAGCGCCTAGAATCGCTCCGTCACCGCGGCCAGCGTTGTGTGATAATGGCTAGCATCTGCGAGGGTACTTGTTTTGGTACAGCCGTGGTGCCTCTCGACGATTCCGTCTGCTTCGCAGTACACAAACACCATCTCGGCTTGTTCTCGACGTGAATATCGGTGGATACGGGACCATTCTGTTGCTTACAGTACGCTGCGTCAGGCACACAGTTGGCAAAGCTCAGAGGAACACACGGCAAGTGGTCAGACGAACTTCACTCGTCAGCCCCATCTACCGTGGCAACGACGCATTTCCGGACACACGTTCATAGGACCTTTTTCCTCCATTTCTAGTCAGGAATCCGTCCCTGCAGTTTGTCGGTTTTATTAATGACCACCTAGAATATACAGGTGTATTGTGTGTGTGTATGACAGAAAACCAGAACGGCCGGACGAAGATGTGAAATCTCGTTCCTGCCGAATGCTATTCGTGTCTTACGCACAGTGCCACTTCGCTCGATTTTATCGCTCTAAGTACATACCTATGAAGCAGTAAAGTAAGTAAGTAATGAAATGCTTTTCTTATGTCTCATATATAAACTCACTATAGTAGAAAAGGTGTAAATCATACAATTATTGTCTTAAAGTTACGAAAGGTGCGAATCCTGTGAGGATAAGTGGATTGAGTTTTTATGTGAACGTCAAAGAAAAGAAAAATATGCGGGAAAAAACGAAGCCGTCTGTGTCGCCACGACTCCTGACCGCTGACCATACACGAACGTGTTCATGCTTTAGTAGCTATAGGTTGACAATCCCATACTCTACATCTACATGGATACTGTGCAAACCACACTTGAGTGTCTGGCAGAGTGCTCATCGAACCACCTTCACAATAATTCTCTGTTATTCCAATCTCGAACAGCGAGCGGAAAAAACTAACACCCATGTCTTTTGTGTGAGCTCTGATTTCCCTTATTTTATTATGACGATCTTTTCTCCCTATGTAGGTCGGCGTCAACAAAAGATTTTCGCATTCGGAGGACAAAGTTGGTGGTTGAAATTTCGTGAGAAGATTTCGCCGCAACGAAAAATGCCTTTGCTTTAACGACGTCCATCTACATCTACATCTACATCTACATACATACTCCGCAATCCACCATACGGTGCGTGGCGGAGGGTACCTCGTACCACAACTAGCATCTTCTCTCCCTGTTCCACTCCCAAACAGAACGAGGGGAAAATGACTGCCTATATGCCTCTGTACGAGCCCTAATCTCTCTTATCTTACCTTTGTGGTCTTTCCGCGAAATGTAAGTTGGCGGCAGTAAAATTGTACTGCAGTCAGCCTCAAATGTTGGTTCTCTAAATTTCCTCAGTAGCGAATCACGAAAAGAACGCCTCCTTTCCTCTAGATACTCCCACCCGAGTTCCTGAAGCATTTCCGTAACACTCGCGTGATGATCAAACCTTCCAGTAACAAATCTAGCAGCCCGCCTCTGAATTGCTTCTATGTCCTCCCTCAATCCGACCCGATAGGGATCCCAAACGCTCGAGCAGTACTCAAGAATAGGTCGTATTAGTGTTTTATAAGCGATCTCCTTTACAGATGAACCACATCTTTCCTAAATTCTACCAATGAACCGAAGACGACTATCCGCCTTCCCCACAACTGCCATTACATGCTTGTCCCACCTCATATCGCTCTGCAATGTTACGCCCAAATATTTAATCGACGTGACCGGGTCAAACGCTACACTACTAATGGAGTATTCAAACATTACAAGACCCTTTTTCCTATTCATCTGCATTAATTTACATTTATCTATATTTAGAGTTAGCTGCCATTCCTTACACCAATCACAAATCCTGTCCAAGTCATCTTGTATCCTCCTACAGTCACTCAACGACGACACCTTCCCGTACACTACAGCATCATCAGCAAACAGTCGCACATTGCTATCCACCCTATCCAAAAGATCATTTATGTAGATAGAAAACAACAGCGGACCTACCACACTTCCCTGGGGCACTCCAGATGATGCCCTCACCTCCGATGAACACTCACCATCGAGGACAAGGTACTGGGTTCTATTACTTAAGAAGTCTTCGAGCCACTCACATACTTGGGAACCAATCCCGTATGCTCGTACCTTAGTTAGGAGTCTGCAGTGGGGCACCGAGTCAAACGCTTTCCGGAAGTCAAGGAATATGGCATCCGTCTGATACCCTTCATCCATGGTTCTCAAGATATCATGTGCGAAAATGGCGAGTTGCGTTTCGCAGGAGTGATGCTTTGTAAAGCCGTGCTGATGCATGGACAGCAACTTCTCTGTCTCAATGAAATTCATTATATTCGAACTGAGAATATGTTCGAGAATCCTGCAACACGCCGATGTTAAGGATATCCTGCATCACTCCTCCCCTATTTCCCGAAAATACAAAACGTGCTGCTCTTCTTTGAACTTTCTCGATGTAGTCCGTTAATCCTTTCTGTTAAGGCTCCCAGACCGTGCAGCAGTACTCCGAAAGAGGACGGATAAGCGCTGTGTAGGCAGTCTCTTTAGTAGATCTTCACATTTTCTAAATTTTCTGCCAATAAAACGCAGTCTTTGGTTTGCTTCCCACATTTGCTATGTGTTCTTTCCAATTTAAATTGTCCGTAATTATAACTCATAGGTATTTGGTAGAATTTACTGCGTCTAGCTTTGACTGATTTATCGTGTAACCGAAGTTTAACGGATTCCTTTTAGCACTCATGTGGATGACCCAGTTTTTATTATTTAGGGTCAATTGCCAATTTTCGCACAATACAGATATCTTTTCTAAATCGCTTTGTAATTTGTTTTGATCTTCTGATGACTTTATTAAACGATAAACGACAGCCTCATCTGCAAGCAACCTAAGACGGCTGCTCAGATTCTCTCCTAAATCGTTTATACAGACAAGGAACAGCAGAGAGCCTATAACACTACCTTGTGGCACGCCAGAAATCACTTCTGTTTCATTTGATGACTTTCCATCAGTTAGTACGAACTGTGATCTCTCTGACAAGTAATCACGAATCCATCCACATACACTTTGTGATCAAAAGTATCCGGACACCCCCCAAAACACACTGTTTTCATATTAGGTGCACTGTGCTGCCACCTACTGCCAGCTACTCCATATCAGCGAACTCAGTAGTCGTTAGGCATCGTGAGAGAGCAGAATGGGGCGCTCTGAGGAACTCACGGTCTTCGAACGTGGTCAGGTAATTGGGAGTCATTTGTGTCATACGTCTGTATGCGAGATTTCCAGACTCCTAATCATCACTAGGTCCGCTGTTTCCGATGTGATAGTGAAGTGGGAACGTGAAGGGACACGTACAGCATGAAAGCGTACAGGCCGACCTCGTCTGTTGACTGACAGAGACCGCCGACAGTTGAAGATGGTCGTAACGTGTAATAGGCAGCCATCTATCCACACCATCACACAGGAATTCCAGACTGCATCAGGATCCACTGCAGGTACTATGACAGTTAATAACCCTGGGTTCGGTGTGGGGCAGCGGTGGGGTGAGTGGATTGCTGTAGCGTGTTGTCGGGTTGTGTACCACTGCGGGCTACGGCGAGGACGAAGTCTCTCCGTCGTTTCTAGGTCCCCAGTTCCACACAATACAATACTATGACAGTTTGGCGGGAAGTGAGACAAACTTGGATTTCATGGTCGAGCGGCTGCTTATAAGCACACATCAAGCCGGTAAATCCCAAACGACGCCTCGCTTGGTGTAAGGAGCATAAACATTGGACGATTGAACAGTGGAAAAACGTTGTGTGGAGTGACGAATCACGGTACACAATGTGGCGATCCGATGGCAGGGTGTGGGTATGGTGAATGCCCGGTGGATGTCTCTGCCAGCGTGTGTAGTGCCAACTGCAAAATTTGGCGGCAGTGGTGTTAAGGTGTGGTCGCGTTTTTCATGGAGGGGGCTTGCATCCCTTGTTGTTTTACGTGGCACTATGACAGCACAGACCTACATTGATGTCTTAAGCACCTTCTTGCTTCCCACTGTTGAAGAGCAATTCGGGGATGGCGATTGCATATTTCAACACGATCGAGCACCTGTTCATAGTACACGGCCTGTGGCGGAGTGATTACACGACAATAACATCCCTTTAATGGAATGGCTTGCACAGAGCCCTGACCTGAATCTTACAGAACACCTTTGCCATGTTTTGGAACGCCAACTTCGTGCCAGGCCTCACCGACCGACATCGATACCTCTCCTCAGTGCAGCACTCCGTGAAGAATGGGCTTCCATTCCCCAAGAAACCTTCCAGCACCTGATTGACCGTATGCCTGCGAGAGTGGAAGCTGTCATCAAGGCTAAGGGTGGGCCAACATCATACTGATTCCAGCATTACCGATGGAGGGCTCCACAAACTTGTAAGTCATTTTCAGCCAAGTGTCCGGATACTTTTGATCACGATATTCCATAAGCACGCAGTTTCACTGCAAGCCGCTTGTGTGGTACAGTGTGAAAAGCCTTCTGGAAATCTAGAAATACAGAATAAATTTGAAATCCTTTGTCAATAGTACTCAGCACTTCGTGTGAGTAAAGAGCTAGTTTTGTTTCACAAGAGCGATGTTTTCCAAATGCGTTTTGACTATGTGTCAACAGGCCGCTCTCTTCGAGGTAATTCATAATGTCCGAACACAATACAAGTTCCAAAATCCTGCTGCATATCGACGTTAATGATAAGGGCCTGTAAAGTAGAGGATTACTCGTACTACCTTTCTTGGATATTGGTGTGACCTGTGCAACTTTCCAGTCTTTGGGTACAGATCTTTCGTCGAACGAGGGTTGCATATGATTGATAAGTATGGATCTATTGCATCAGCATACTCTGAAGGGAACATAATTGGTACACAGTCTGGACCAGAAGACATGCTTTTAGTAAGTGATTTAAGTTGCTTCACTACTCCCAGTATATCTGCTTCTAAGTTACTCATGTTGACAGCTGTTGTTGATTCGAATTCTTGGATGTTTACTTCGTCTTCTTTGGTGAAGGAATTTCGGAAGACTGTGTTTAGTAACTCTGTTTTGGCAGCACTGTCGTCCATAGTATTTCCATTGCTATCGCGCAGAGAAGGCATTGTGTCTTCCCCCTAGCATACTTGACATACAATAAGAATCTCTTTGAATTTTCTTCCAAGTTGCGAGACAAAGTTTCGTTGTGGAAATTTCCAGCTTCTGTAAAAGATCGCCAATCTTGGAGATTTTGCGTTCGTTTAAATTTGGCACGCTTTTTTCATTGCTTCATTGTATACCAAGGGGGATCGGCTACGTCGCTTGTTAATTTATTTGGTATAAATGCCTCAACTGCTGTCGATACTATTTTTTTGAATTGAAGCCACATCTGATCTACATTTACATTGGTAATTTGGAAGGAGTGGAGATTGTCTCTTAGGAAGGCGTCAAGTGAGTTTTTATGTGTTTTTTAAATATGTATATTTTTCGTTTATTTTTGGAGGATTTGGGGGTTACAACATTCAGTCTCGCTAAGACAACCCAGTGTTCGCTAACCCCTGTATCCGTTTCCGTTTTGATGCCCGTTATTAACTCAGGATTATTTGCTGGTAAGAGGCCAAGTGTGTTTTCACAACCGTTTACTATTCGCGTGGGCTCATGAACTAACTGCTCTAAATAATTTTCAGAGAATGCGTTCAGCACGATTTCGGGTGATATTTTAAGCGTACCTCCGGAATTAAACATGTATTTTCGCCAACATATCGAGGGTAAATTAAAGTCACCACCATCTATGGTCATATGAGTCGGGTACGTGTTTGAAATCAAACTCAAGTTTTCTTTGAACCTTTCAGAAACTGTATCATCTGTATCTTTGAACAACATGCCGTTGTGAGAAAGACTAGAGAACAATGAGATTATTAGAGACGAAACACAAGCTCATAATGGGAAAAGATGGTTGGGAAATCGGCTATTTCCTTGTCAAGGGAACCATCCCTGCATTCAAGTTAACTGATTTACGGAAACAACGGTAAAGCTCAATCTTGATGGCTGGAGGGGAATTTCAGACACCGTCTTCCCGAATGTGAATTGTTTCAGTTGCCACTTGGACGCTGGAGTGTCATGATATATCCATGAGCACTTATCTTGGCAGAGGTCCTGCAGACTGAGCTTAACATTGCCAGATTCTACCTTGAAATATTTCTCCATATCCGTTTTGACTGAGATACGAAAATATACGAAGCTAAACGAACACAATCTGCTTGTAGCAGCAGGAAAATGTTTCGTAAAGGTTTGAAATTACGTGTAAAATTTGTTGGCTGCCGCTCGTTAATGCTCTTATTCTCAAACACTAGACGAATACATTCCGGATAATCTGCGCGCCTTGAGTTAGGTTGCTTCAAGAGATATACCCAGTTTCTATCTCTAATACTTGAGTCATTATGTTAAATCCTTAATGTAAGATTATAGTTCTTAATGAGTCGATTATAATAGAATTTACATATTTTTAATTTGCCCAGTAAATGCATGAAGTACTGATTTTTTTTTTTTTTTTTTTTTTTTTTTGAAAGCCGTTAGGTAGGCAACATTCGGGCCTCGGATTATACATTTAATAATATAGATAACAGTAATAATAATAATGGTCTTAGTATTTCTGTAACGTCAATAGTAATAACTTTGTGTTAAGTCACTTTCTCACAACGTAATTTTCCTGTCAAACTTGCGTACTGACCAACAGAAGTACATGGCAGCAATACAGAAGGAACTTAAATCTGGAGAGGAAACTGACTGACGTGGTAAAGAGCGAGAAATAATAGGATAAAATTAGAAGTTATTGAAAAAATACAGACTTAGGTAGCGATACACGGATAGGTAATCCCGGGATATGTTGATAATGTGACGGAAATACTGATTCGTTGTTAAAAATGGTTCAAATGGCTCTGAGAACTATGGGACTTAACATCTGAGGTCATCAGTCCCCTAGAACTTAGAACTACTTAAACCTAACTAACCTAAGGACATCACACACATCCATGCCCGAGGTAGGATTCGAACCTGCGTCCGTAGCAGCAGCGTGGTTCCGGACTGAAGCGCCTAGAACCGCACGGCCACAACGGCCGGCGATTCGTTGTTAGAAGTGAAGCAGCTGGGATATCCAGAGAGGGGAGCTACGCCGACAGTGACAAAAAAAGCTTTAATCTCCTGCCCAATGCACAGTGGTATCACATAATAGACAGGTTATTGGATAGTTTGTTCCAGAGTCGTGTGTCTAAAGTAGAGAGGTAGATGGAGAAAGATTTAGTGATATTTATAGTTGCAGACAAGATATTGGGCGTATCCGATCTGGTATTGTAATTATGGAACGATAATAGGTATTCGATGTGCGAGAAGAGACACTGAAGACATTAGTGACTAACAAACTGATGAAGATGACGAGGACTACAAAAATCATGTTACCTATTCGGCAGCGTCCTCCCTAAATGAGCGTTTTTCCGAAGGACTGATAACATTAAAACGCGTCGATAACAGACATAAGACAAAGAAATGAGTTTCGGCGCATCACGGCGCGTCCGGTGTGGGCTGGGGATGGCAGTTATCGCTGAAAGAACCTGTTTTCGTTCATACAATGTTGGCTTTCACGAGCGATACTGACTTCACTTAAAACTGCCGGGCTGATACGCCGTGGTCGATGCACTAAACTTTCCCCTAACTGCCGCTTTACCTCTGAAGATGTCTCCCGCTGTCGGAGGCGAAATGTTAGGGGTAAGTTCTATGCATCGACTATCTGGAAGTTTTAAGTGGAACCGGTTTTCGGTTGCATAGATTTTTTTCAACGCCAGTTTAACCTGAGTGTTAAAACCGCTGAATCGGTTTACGAAATAACCGATTTTCGGTTTTTTACTCCTATGATTTCCTATAATGAACTTATAAATCGAACAAAGATTGAAAACTTTTGACTCCCTCAGTTTCAAGACACACAGAATCAAAATAATTAAATTAAATAGGCAAATAAAAAATACTTAGCATATTTACCGTTCGCTGTTTTTCTCGAAAAGCGATAAGTGGCTGAATACTATAAAAAATCACCAGTATTCTCCTATTGTTTCTAATGTCCCCCTCCAGGGCTAAGTGGTTGCCAGCACGGTAGCTCAACGTGTTCGATCAGAGAGCTAGCTGGCTGGCCTCTGTAATTAAAAAAAAAAAAAAAAACGAGTGAAGGGATCAACAACGAACTTCAGCGGGTCTGACGTCCGCTAAGACCAAATACAATGAGCAAAATGGAAAAAAGTGGCTAGGGTGGCAGAATGTCAAGCGCAAGGGGTCTGGGTTCAATTCCCGGCTGGGTCGGAGATTTTCTCCTCTCGGGGACTGAGTGTTGTGTTGTCTTCAACATCATATCATTCTCATCGACACGCAAGCCGCCGAAGTGGCGTCAGCTAAAAAGATTTGCACCAGGCGATTGGTCTACCCGACGGGAGGCCCTCGCCACACGATAATTTCATTTAACTGATTCTAATTTTTTGAAACTCTACTCAAAGATCCTGTAGTAGTCGGGAATCATCTATTTGGTCATTACGAATAGTCAGAGCTAAAGGGTAATAACTTTCATTCGTGTTAATTTGTCCGTTTTCTAGGACTGCAAGCAGATAAATCATGTTACCTATCCGGCAGCATGCATCCTAAATAAGCGTTTTTTCGAAGGACTGATAGCATTAAACCGCGTCGATAACAGACATAAGACAAAGAAAACAGTTCCGGTGCAGCACGGCGCGTACGGTGTGGGCTGGGGATAGCAGTTATCGCTGAAAGAACCTGCTTTCGTCTATACAGATACGCAGACACAGTGAACGTATCAGGTACTTTCTGTTTTTGTTGTAAGCTATGAATGAACTGTGAAGTTTTAAAGTTTTCTCCTTATATGATGTATGTTTGTTGATGCTCCTCCCTTTCTAAATCTTTTATAATACGAGGGTGGTTTGAAAAGTTCTCGGAATCACCACGAGAGGTCAGCGCTAGAGCAACGAGCTGCTCACTTGATATTCATTTGACTGTTGCCTGTAAACACATGCCACGTCAGTGCTCTTGGAAGAGAGCTGTGGCGGTGATGTGGTTCTGTTGCTGTTCCCGCTTAGTGATTTGCGAAGATGGAAAACATCGAGATTCGAGTATTGAGTAAAGAAAGGTACCAAAGCAAAGGACATTCATGCCGATTTCCAGAATACACTGAGGGACTCTGCTCTTTATTATTCAAGTGGACAAATGAATTTAAATTTGGCCGGAAGAGCTTAGTTGATGATCCGCGCAATGGTCGGCCAAGATGTGTCACGACTCCAGAAATCATTGCAAAAGTGCGCAAAATGGTCGTGGAGGAAAGCCGATAGAAAGTGCGTGAAATTGCTCACGCTTGCCAGATGTCTTCTGAAAGGGTATATTACATTTCAACTGAAGAATTCGAAGTGAAAAAACTATCTGCAAGATGGGTGCCGCGACTCTCGACGCGCGGATGGCAAATCGTCGAACAACAATGAACCAATTCCGCGCAGTGTCGATACATCATAGGAGACAGTTCGTTTGTACGCACTGTTTTTGGACCAGGTTTCTCGCTACCGAGCCAGAACGAGATGGTTGTTTACGGACAGGACGTATGTAAATTAATTTATATTGTCTCAAAATGAGTTTCTACTGGAATCATCAGTAAACAGAAAACACAATAGCTCTGTACCGAGAACAACTGAGACTGTGGAATCCAAAACATAATAATTACCACAAAAAATAAAAAATATCTATAATACAGATCGCACTTCTGAGTACACTCCTGTTCAGTACAATTCTGGACCGCCACTGACCCCTTCACCTCTATATCCGCTACCTTAGGTAGCCCCGTTGCCCCTTCGAGAAGGACATCAGGTACTTCCCTATTAGCAATGTGCCTCTTTGTAGGAATTTGTTAATAATTTTACATCCTAAGTTGTACTAGTAATAAAGAGATTTTGAAATAAAGAACATATTTCTTCCAGTGCATCGTTAAGAGTCCACCACATACTTCAGCAACAATAACTGAGGGTTTATTTATTGATTTATTTTGCCTCCCGAGTAGCAACTTGATTTAGCCATCAATAACACCTAGATACAATATACACAGAATTGAATAAAAGAATTTACAAGTAGGGAACGCCAAAATCGTCACGACTGTGTCCACTATATTTTTGCAACAATTACATTAAAATGTAAAAGGTATGTTAAATTACAGTTCACACCATTCCTGAAATATCTTCAGAAACAGGAAAAAAAAACACAATGTGTATACCATTAAAATCTACAGATTTTTGCTTGTATACTCTGAAGAGATGCATCAAACATTTAAACGTATCCAAACAACGCAGTGCTAGTGCCATTCTCTCTTCCTGTAATTATTGGCTTGTTTCTTTATTACTTGTTCAATCATAGTCGTCCACGTAATTTATCCAGGGCGGGGTGACTAGACAGAAAAATTGCGATTCTAGGGTCCTCTATCTCAGTTGGCAAAAACGGAACTGTTATTATAAGATCGTTCTGATGCTTGCCCCTTTCTCTCTTCGTCTATTAAAACCCCTTTTTCTCAGGAACGGTCAGAAGTACAAAGTGGAAATATATGTCAAATATTAAGATCTAATTGTTGTTGTTGTGGTCTTCAGTCCTGAGACTGGTTTGATGCAGCTCTCCATGCTACTCTATCCTGTGCAAGCTTCTTCATCTCCCAGTACCTACTGCAACCTACATCCTTCTGAATCTGCTTAGTGTATTCATCTCTTGGTCTCCCTCTACGATTTTTACCCTCCACGCTGCCCTCCAACGCTAAATTTGTGATCCCTTGATGCCTCAAGACATGTCCTACCAACCGATCCCTTCTTCTAGTCAAGTTGTGCCACAAACTTCTCTTCTCCCCAATCCTATTCAATACCTCCTCATTAGTTATGTGATCTACCCACCTTATCTTCAGCATTCTTCTGTAGCACCACATTTCGAAAGCTTCTATTCTCTTCTTGTCCAAACTAGTTATCGTCCATGTTTCACTTCCATACATGGCTACACTCCATACAAATACTTTCAGAAACGACTTCCTGACACTTAAATCTATACTCGGCGTTAACAAATTTCTCTTCTTCAGAAACGATTTCCTTGCCATTGCCAGTCTACATTTTATATCCTCTCTACTTCGACCATCATCAGTTATTTTACTCCCTAAATAGCAAAACTCCTTTACTACTTTAAGTGTCTCATTTCCTAATCTAATTCCCTCAGCATCACCCGATTTAATTTGACTACATTCCATTATCCTCGTTTTGCTTTTGTTGATGTTCATCTTATATCCTCCTTTCAAGACACTGTCCATTCCGTTCAACTGCTCTTCCAAGTCCTTTGCTGTCTCTGACAGAATTACAATGTCATCGGGGAACCTCCAAGTTTTTAGTTCTTCTCCATGAATTTTAATACCTACTCCGAATTTTTCTTTTGTTTCCTTTACTGCTTGCTCAATACTTGTTGATTGTTGAATCAAGCAGGTGTTGACAGATGTGAAAATTACCGAACTATCAGTTTAATAAGTCACAGCTGCAAAATACTAACGCGAATTCTTTACAGAAGAATGGAAAAACTGGTAGAAGCGGACCTCGGGGAAGATCAGTTTGGATTCCGTAGAAAGGTTGGAACACGTGAGGCAATACTAACCTTACGACTTATCTTAGAAGAAAGATTAAGAAAAGGCAAACCTACGTTTCTAGTATTTGTAGACTTAGAGAAAGCTTTTGACAATGTTAACTGGAATACTCTCTTTCAAATTCTGAAGGTGGCAGGGGTAAAATACAGGGAGCGAAAGGCTATTTACAATTTGTACAGAAAGCAGATGGCAGTTATAAGAGCCGAGGGACATGAAAGGGAAGCAGTGGTTGGGAAAGGAGTGAGACAGGGTTGTAGCCTCTCCCCGAAGATCTAATTATACCACATAAAAATTTTTTGACGTTTGTTGTCAATCTGTCCGTCTGTTAA
Organism: Schistocerca americana; assembly: GCF_021461395.2. Classification (NCBI taxonomy): domain Eukaryota; kingdom Metazoa; phylum Arthropoda; class Insecta; order Orthoptera; family Acrididae; genus Schistocerca; species Schistocerca americana. The sequence continues at coordinate 467,833,794 of NC_060126.1, forward strand.
GACCCCTTTTTCTCAGGATCATATGGAGGTTTCAAGTAGGAATTTGTGACAATTACTAAGATCTACAGTCCCCTGGCGGAGTAAAAAAATTCAAGCTTGTAAGACAATTCAGTCAAAAGAAATGACCACTTCTGTCACATATTTTGATACTCGCAACCCCACTCATCAGAACCTATAAATGAACTGTCTACATACATAATTACGTCTGTACGGAATCTTCAGAGGGCAAGTCCGGTTCGTACTCGCCCGGTGGTATGAGCTGGTCAGTATCGAGACGTGTTATCCCACAAGAACTAAATTTTATAGGCGAAACAAAAAATTTATTATATCCCAGAGAATTGGTGATTGTCCATTGTGTATAAGAATTCTGTAATGAATAAAAATTCGGTACTGCAGATTCGTCTCCCCCCCCCCCCCCTTCTCACACCAACCCCGCTTGCTGACGCCTATGGGTTCAATCATACGGATGAAATGCGATTAAAATGCTCAGATTTTCCATCTTTAGTTTGGTTTGATGGCTGATGTCTCAACACATGTCCTATCATCCAGCCACTCCTTGGCAGTCTTCTACACGTTCCTCACCACGCACATTCTGCAGGGAACCTCCTCATTGCTTATCAGTATTCTTCTGTAGCTCTACGTCTCAAAAGCTTCGATTCTCTTCTTTTCCGGTTTTCTCACAGTCTAAGATTCACATCCATGCAATGTTGTTCTGCTGTAGTCCATCCTCAGGCACTTCTTCCTCAGACTAAGGCCTATATTTCATCCTAGTATGCTTGTTTTCGCCAGGAATGCTTTCTTTGCCTGTACTAGTCTGTCTTTTACGTCTTCCTTGCTTCGTATGCGATGTGTTATTTTGCATGCAAGGCAACAGAATTCCTTCACTTCATCTACTTCATGGCCACCAATTTTTATGTTAAATTTCTCACTAATCCCGTTTCTGCCACTCCTTGTTACTTTCGTCTTTCTTCGGTTTACTCTTATTCCATATTCTGTGGTTGGTTAGCTAGTAACATGTTCCGTGGATCATTTTGCACGATAGATCGTATTGATGTGGAACGAGACATTACACATTCACATGGGAAATTAATTTGTACATAAGGTTACATTCTGAATATTTGTATTTTTTCTTTTTTCGACAAAAAGACATTTTGTATCTCTGGCTAAATGATCCAAAAATTTTGTTGCAGCATTGTGCACCCCTTTTTGTACTAAGAATTTTTGATCGTTTACCCAGTGATACTGTTCGTTCGATTCAGTATGCTCTGTGAGTCTTTCTCGCTTTCACTGAGGACAGCAGTACGATCAGTGACTCTCATCACTGATATCCTACCGATACGTAAATCACTTAAAAGATGATTTCTGCCACATATCTTTCGGCTTCTCAGCATTGGTTTCGCCCACTGCCATTTTGTAGTCGGCCTGTGTGGTCGTGCGGTTCTAGGCGCTTCAGTCTGGAACCGCGTGACCGCTACGGTCGCAGGTTCGAATCGTGCCTCGGGCATGGATGTGTGTGATGTCCTTAGGTTAGTTAGGTTTAAGTAGTTCTAAGTTTTAGGGGACTGATGACTACAGATGTTAAGTCCCATAGTGCTCAGAGCCATTTGAATCATTTTGACCAAGCCATTTTGTACGTTTTCCCCCTTAAGCTGATGATGATGAACAACTATGAAAACAACACTCGCAATTTTCAGAGCTTAGGCTTCCGTTTGTACTGCCGCGCGCACTGGAACCTTGCTGCACACATATGAACACTGTTCCATTCTGCGCAGTCCTGCGCCGCGTTTGTGCGTATGATGTAGACGAAATACCGCACGCCATCTCACCTCGAGTCTGGAATTTTCGCCGTTTGTGGTGTGGATGTTTAACTAAAAATTTCGCGATATAAGAATGCGTGGTGAAAAGTAATGCCTCCGAATTTCTTATGTGAAAACACGTAAAGTTTTTTAAATAAAATAAACGTTATTAACATTCTACATCTTTATTCTTCATGTCTACAAATTTATTTCTCAGCATAGTCACCCTGGCGACGAACACATTTCTCCAAACGAGAGACCAATTCGTTGATATCGTCACTGTTGAACGTTAGCCTGTTGTTGACGAAGAACCAAACCACACCTTTGCTTGCACCACTTCATCACTACCGAAGTGTCGGGGCAGAGTGAGAGTTTTGAATTTCTTGCTGTCCTTCCTAAAGGACTACTTCTATTCCCATTATTATTATTATTAAATGTCAGATTTGTTGTTTGCCATTCAGGGAACAACTTCGTGTGTGTGACGTTTTTCAGAACAGTTTCAGATTATTCCTTTTACTCATTATGGTTAAGAAAAACACATATTATACTTTATTCTCTTATCCAGAGGAGATTTCTGTTAATTCTTTTTGCTGCTATTTGCACGCCGTCTTCCGTGGTCAGTTCTTGACCAGGCTACCACACTACGAAACAAAGCAATTAACCGCACTCCCAGCCAAAAACATTTTTATGAATCAAATCAAATTAAATACATGTTTCCCAAGCTCAGATGCAGCATTTTCGATATTAAGACCCTTTACATTAATTTTTTCAAACGCTCTATACTTCCAGTTGCTTGCCGGGACTAACTGAAAGTTCGAAAAATTACAATGACCATTTCTGTCTTCTGTCACCTAGTATAAGACTTCTTGAAATCTGTAAAGAGATAGTAGTACATGGCCTGCCAGTATGGAACAGTCTTCGAAGTTCGAGCAGCGCTACGAGAAGCAAAGCCGACCTTCAAGTGGAGTTCCCGCTGCGGCTCTACGCACAACACATGGTGTCTTCGTCAGTAAAGTCTCGTCCTGGAAACATTCACGTAGTAAACTTATTTTACGTTTAACGAAACTTGTATAACATTGTCTCGCGATTTAATGCGTTTTGTGCAACATAATTCTTACAGTTGAGGTACTTAGAAGAGAAGGTAATGTTGCGTTCGTACACGGGGAGTATTTCAAATATGCTACTCGGAAATCGTGAGCTGGCAACAGCTCTTCGCGTTCCTTGTGCCTATAATTCATGAATACGATATGTGACTTTAAATAAAATCTTTGTATCGTATTTTTTGGCTAAATTATGTCGAAATGAACTTCACTACCCGATTTAATTTTACTCCCAGCCAGAAGCTTAGCTATGACGTAACCGTTACATCTTGTTATTTGCTCATATGTTTGCCAAGAAATTTCAAGCTAACGAGGATCCTGTTGTTTGTACAGTGCAACTTTATGAATAGGCGCCACCCACACAACTGTCTGCACGCTCTGTCGCACACCTGTTGTTACGTATGGGTATAAAAGCCGCATAGCTTCTACTGGCGACCTTACAGTGTCGTGTTCACAGCTGTCGGTTGGTTGGGAACGTTCTGTGATAAGATTGGCCTTACAAAACTTATTTTCTCAGTACCTATGTTCTCACGTCAACATTGAATTCCAGACAACGCAGCCAGGGAAGTTCGGTTTTTTACGAATTTAGTTCAATTTGTTTGTGGCAGAGGTCAGGAACAGTCACGTTGGCAAGAGCGTGTAACAACAAAAGCATGACGGCTGTCGGACGTAAACAAAATCAAAAGCGTGGCTGCTTTGGATATGCCACTATCGTTCTGTACTTATCGGTGTTCATTTTTTTGTGTTGTGTAGATAGTGCTTTAGGCCGCTTTCCAGTAAGCCATCAACACAATTCGCGCTACCACGTAAAGAACGCCGTAGGGGACTGTATTTATGCAAATATGACGGAAACTGCAGACGACGGCGTACAATTAGTGGAAGATGATTTTGGAACGTATGAGGATACAGCGACAGATACGTCAGAAAGAGTGAGAAGATTTACCTTAACTAACAGTAATGGCATGTCTGTTCAAATAATCACATATGGTGCTACTATTACATCTCTTAAAGTTCCCGACAAGACTGGAAATGTCGAGGATGTAGTGTTAGGTTTTGACAATTTAGACGGTATGTTGATTACTTTATTATGCAAATAGACAAAGTAAATTTTTACGATGTCATAATAATCTATAACTTTTGCAGGCTATAGACAGTCGCAGAATCCTTATTTTGGTGCCACAGTCGGTCGTGTTGCCAATAGAATTGCAAACGGTACATTTCAGATTGGAAACCAGACGTATGTGCTGAATAAAAATGAAAATGGAAAGAACAGCTTGCACGGCGGTCTCGTTGGATTTGACAAAGTAAGTACAGTCAATATGTACGTATTGATTTCGATGTATTGGGAGAATTGAAAGTTGAATTTGAAGATGATGTGTGTACCTCCATCATCTAAACTCTTTTTTTTTTTTTTAAAAAAAATCTTGAGTTAGAATTCCTCCTGGCGGCCCTTAGCAACAAGATTGTCAAAGGATCAATATAAGAATGGGAAGCATTCCAGCAGTACAGGGCATAAGGCGCAAGCAAAGGCTAGAAAGAAAAGTTTCTAGAAGACCAAGAGGATCTTATTGATGAGTAGTAGACATAAGAGGGGAATATCAGAACTAGTACACAACTCTAGTATTTTTAATTGACGTCAATTGTCATTTAAGTGCTATAAAAATAGTATTGTTAAAGTGGATCATGTCATTACAATTGAAATATATGCAGCACATTTTTACCCTCTGCCTCAATTATGTAATTGAGGACGACACCAGAAACTTCACTGAGAATGCTCCTCACTCTAATTTGAAGATTCTTTCTTTCTTTGACTCGTACAACAAACCATGGGGCAAAGTGACTTGTTGAACATTTTAATGCAGAGCTTGACGAGTCGCGCTGCAGAGACAATGTTTGTTCATGGTTATGACCCTTACTCAGTGTCATAACACTACATGTGAACACCTCCAGTGAGAGGCTACATTCGTGACGAATAATCAGTGGGTGGGATTCATTATTTTGAATGTTACAGTAGTTGTTTTGTTGAATAAATTCTCTGAAAAGAAGAGCTGTATGCACAGTATTTATAGCTCAAAGCTACTAGTGAAACAAAATACTGTAACAGGAACTAAATTGTGGATCTGAAAGAACACATCTCCTGTCAGTAGAAATAGAAAAGATTAACAGCTTCTAATATTAATACAGGAATGTGGAAGGGTAAATGGTATAATGGCAGGTGTCCTATCTGAACTTTACTTCTGTGTTACTGAAATTGTACAGATACATCTAGATGGATACAAGCTCATATTATACTGTTGAGGAACCGATAATAGGAAGGAAAATGGCTGTATATGCACTATACAATTAGTATTGAATTCCAGCCCTTAAAGATTAGTAACCATTGTGTTGAAAAAGCAATTGAATGCCATGCCTCTATAGTAGATCTGGAAGCATGCAGGCTGGCAGTGCTGACAGTTTACAGGCTACTTGAAAGGACTATGAAAATTTCAGCAAGCATTCAGTGTATTAATGAGATTACAGAGATTGGCTACAGTGTGATCGTGCTGCCTCACCCCTCACCCTCCTGTGAAATCTCTATATGGTTACACATGATGTGTAGCATAGCCCAAGCTCTAGAGGAGGAGGGGCAGGGGCACTTACCCTTGTTTGTGTTGATGGACAATACCATATAGTTGGAGCAATGCTATAATTGTGATTCACATGAAAGGGAGCAAGAAAGATGTGAAGAACTACTACACGTCCATTACTATTATCTGTATGCTAAGGAAAGTTCTGGTAGAGTGTAAATATTGTGGGAGTAAAGGAGGCCACCCGCCAAATAGTAAAAGCATTGAGTCATCAATGAGCACTCTAAATAAAATATGAATGTGGCAGCTTTTGAACAAGTTCTTCGAAGTAAAGAATTTGTCTGAAAGCTTACTAGTTTTCATTTGTTTTTTGTGCCTGTTGACATCTCAGTGCTCATACTGTTTGGTGATTGGTCTTGTGCAGTGCTATAAAAGATTTTTACAAAGATCTTTAATAAGTGTCTAGGGAAAAAACACCCAGGGAAAATAACAAGCTAGCTTACAAATGGATACAACACTGGATCAACTAAAAGTTGTCAACAGAGTTGTAGAAAGAAGCCACAAACATCAGATACAGTGTTGTATGGAGGTTTATAGCCTATGAAAAGGCCTTTAAGTTGTCCATAGTTCTCTCTGTGCTAGCAGTACTTCAGAACAAAGTAACAGACACTACATACATCAATTTGTTGAAGAATATACACAGCAAGGTTACAACTTCCCACGAGAATGAAAAGCCCATAATTGGGAAAGTCGTTCCAGACAAAGTGACTCCATTTCACCAAACTATTTTCTGCAATCTGGAAAAAGTTCTTTTAGTTCATCAAACTGTGCTGAAGAAGGAATACACACAAACAGATCTTATCTGCACCACTTTTGGCATACAGATGACATTGTTTTGTTTGCTTTGCATTCAGAACAACTTCAGCAAAAAACAGAGGAACTGAACAGAGTAACCATGACAGTAGGCTGAAGATTAATTTCAATATTATCGAAAATAATACACAGTCAGTAGGCTGACAGTAGATATTAACATTGAAGTTAGAGAATTAATTGAAGTTGCATGACAGAATAACCAAAAGTAACAAGAGAGTGGGTGCCAGAGAAATAAACAGGAAGGTGATAATGGTGTGGAGTTCATTTAGGAAACTGAGTGCTATATTCAGAAGTAAATTCCGAAGGTGTCTTAAACAGAAAGTCTATAACAGTGTATACTGCTGTACCAACTTTGAGGGAAGTGAAATGTGGGAATTAAAGGCACAAACTATTCAAAGATTGATGGTTGCCCGATGAGAAATTGGAAGATGCATGTTGGACAAAACAAACAGGAACAGAAATATAAACAGAGAACAGAAGCATTAAGTTGAGGATGCAGTAGTGAAACTTAAAATCAAACTAGGCTGAGTGTGATAGCAATACAATGGTGGCAGATGTACTGTAGCGGTTCTGTGTTATAAAGACCAAGAGGCCAACCCAAGAGAAGATGAATTGACAACATAAAGAAACAAACAGCAATAATTTAGATGTGAAATGCTAAAGATCAGAAGGCGTGGAGAAATCTGGAAGGCTCCTCAGTTCAGTAGTAAACAGTAAACGACTTATGATACTTACCTGGAGATTTATAACTTTTGGTAAGTTTAATATTGATTTTCTGGCTGAGAGTACTGACTGATTACATTGTTCCCCCCACAGGAAACCTCCCAATGCAGACTGAAGTTCATAGTGAAATGGTTACTGACACTTGACTATATGAGACACAGGCTACCATTACATTGGAAAATGTCTGTGACTTGGTCATAACAGACAGTTTGTCTTAATCCCATAAATATTCATATCTTGCAATTTCAAACAAACAAAAATGATCTGCTGGTACCACAAATAGACATTAATGGCAATACAAACTAAATGAAACACTGTAAAACCCTTTGGGGTCTAGCATGGTTACAGGGTTCCGTCAACATTCTCAACACAGCACATTTTTGTTCAGAGGTATCCCACACTGTGCTGGTTTGGTGAGAAAAGAATTGATTTATTTCACACTTTTTCATTTCTTATTATCTTTTGTAGTTTTTGTCAGAAACAATGTGCACCTAAACTAAATAAAGTATTTAGTCAGCAGAATTAAACAGTAGAAATACTGTGTAAAGCAGATCATGTTTATGGTCTTTATTGTTAATGGTAAATATTAGGTTAAATTTACTTTTGTATTAAAAATGAATCTTATGTATCATTCACTGATTCAGAATTTTTACATTGTTTCCATAATAAAGAAAATAAAGCTATTGTTGAAAATTATAGCTATTTGGCAAGTAACACAGACTGACAAACTTTTTAATACTGTTTATTAGGTAACAGCTTAAGCTCATGATATTGGGACACTGAATTTGTATCTTGCTTCAGTTTTTTCACAAAGTGGCTTCATCAAAAAATAAAAAAAATAGCAAAATGAATGTAATTGGGATGAAAATTGAAGTATAAACATAATACCTCCTCCTTACACTGGAATTGTGTGTCCATTGGCTTATGTTTCCTCTCTCTTTTCTCCATAATGCATCTAATATAGCTTTTTCTCTGATGAATTGTTGGTTTTATGTGTTGGTGAGGTGTCCAATAGTACTATCTCATCATATTGGTATTCCTGTCTGTCTTTCTATGATTTTGATATCTTGATGGAAGAACTCACATTATCACTAACATCACCCAAGTTTTCAGGAACAGAAATCAAGGTGAATCTCGAGTCTCATCAAAGTGCCTAACTTTGTAATGTTTGTAGCTTCACTTGTTGACCCTCCCACTTAATAATTAAAATAAATTTTACTTTCATTAGGCAGACATGCCAAACTATGTTACTCATATTCAAATCTGGATTGAGTTAAACTGGTATGGGAATATTTAATATTGTCAGGAAATAACGTAGGTGGGTCGGAATGAGTTTTTGTAACTCATCCTTTTTATCAGCTTCTATGCAGTTATCATAAATGCTTGTTAAGACTAAAAAAAAGTTGTTGCATATCACAAAACTTAAGAGACCAATTGTCGCAGCTGGGAGAGGTTTGATTTTTTTTAATTTTTCCAGCAAGTTGACTAAAACAGAAGTATAATCAGGGTCTGTTTTGTTGCCTAAGTATTTAGCAACCACCTCTTTAAATGATACATAAGCCTCCTTATTACTCAGTAATCTTTGGTTCAAAGCTGGAATCAAAACATTTTTCTAAACCTCAAGTCCAACAAACACAACTTCCTTCAGTTACACTTCTTATAAACAAAGAAGATACGGTTTCAGAAACATTCTCCATATTTGGGCAAATCTTGTACAGACAGTTTCAATAGGCCTAATTTAATGGGAACAGAAATTTTTTGGGTCTCTGAGGAATCATGTACAAAAGTTATTTTTTCCAGACTGCAAAGGTTTTCTTGTGGTCACATTTTTTTGTGGACTAATGTTGATCCCTTGCCCTACTATTTGTATATTAATTAAATTATTAATTGAAATAATGTATGGGATATTATATTTAATTAAAATCACAACAAATGCATTTCTATAACATTGAGTTGTAATGAGACTGATACGGCTTTTTTATCATATTAGAATTTTGCACACTGAAAACCATCAGAATAAGCCATTTTCATTGTTGTTGTTGTTTTCAGTCCTGAGACTGGTTTGATGCAGCTCTCCATGCTACTCTATCCTGTGCAAGCTTCATCATCTCCCAGTACCTACTGCAACCTACATCCTTCTGAATCTGCTTAGTGTATTCATCTCTTGGTCTCCCTCTACGATTTTTACCCTCCACGCTGCCCTCCAATGCTAAATTTGTGATCCCTTGATGCCTCAGAACATGTCCTACCAACCGGTCCCTTCTTCTTGTCAAGTTGTGCCACAAACTCCTCTTCTCCCCAATTCTATTCAATACCTGCTTATTAGTTATGTGATCTACCCATCTAATCTTCAGCATTCTTCTGTAGCACCACATTTCGAAAGCTTCTATTCTCTTCTTGTCCAAACTATTTATCGTCCACGTTTCACTTCCATACATGGCTACACTCCATACAAATACTTTCAGAAACGACTTCCTGACACTTAAATCTGTACTTGATGTTAACAAATTTCTCTTCTTCAGAAACGCTTTCCTTGCCATTGCCAGTCTACATTTTATATCCTCTCTACTTCGACCATCATCAGTTATTTTACTCCCCAAATAGCAAAACTCCTTTACTACTTTAAGTGTCTTATTTCCTAATCTAATTCCCTCAGCATCACCCGACTTAATTCGACTACATTCCATTATCCTCTTTTTGCTTTTGATGATGATCATCTTATATCCTCCTTTCAAGACACTGTCCATTCCGTTCAACTGCTCTTCCAAGTCCTTTGCTGTCTCTGACAGAATTACAATGTCATCAGCGAACCTCAATGTTTTTATTTCTTCTCCATGGATTTTAATACCTACTCCAATATTTTCTTTTGTTTCCTTCTCTGCTCCCTAAATATACAGATTGAATTACATCGGGGACAGGCTACAACCCTGTCTCACTCCCTTCCCAACCGCTGCTTCCCTTTCATACCCCTCGACTCTAATAACTGCCATCTGCTTTCTGTACAAATTGTAAATAGCCTTTCGATCTTTTTTTTTACCCCTGCCACCTTCAGAATTTGAAAGAGAGTATTCCAGTCAACATTGTCAAAAGCTTTCTCTAAGTCTACAAATGCTAGAAATGTAGGTTTGCCTTTCCTTAATCTATTTTCTAAGATAAGTTGTAGGGTCAGTATTGCCTCACGTGTTCCAACATTTCTGCGGAATCCAAACTGATCTTCGCTGAGGTCGGCTTCTACCAGTTTTTCCATTCGTCTGTAAAGAATACACGCTAGTATTTTGCAGCTATGGCTTATTACACTGATAGTTCAGTAATTTCCACATCTGTCAACACCTGCTTTCTTTGGGATTGGAATTATTATATTCTTCTTGAAGTCTGAGGGTATTTCGCCTGTCTCATACATCTTGCTCACCAGATGGTAGAGTTTTGTCAGGACTGGCTCTCCCAAGGCCGTCAGTAGTTCCGATGGAATGTTGTCTACTCCCGGGGCCTTGTTTCAACTGAGGTCTTTCAGTGCTCTGTCAAACTCTTCACGCAGTATCATGTCTCCCATTTCATCTTCTTCTACATCCTCTTCCATTTCCATAATATTGTCCTCAAGTACATCGCCCTTGTATAGACCCTTTATATACTCCTTCCACCTTTCTGATTTCCCTTCTTTGCTTAGAACTGGGTTTCCATCTGAGCTGTTGATATTCATACAAGTGGCTCTCTTTTCTCCAAAGGTCTCTTTAATTTTCCTGTAGGCAGTATCTATCTTACCCCTAGTGAGATAAGCCTCTACATTCTTACATTTGTCCTCTAGCCATGCCTGCTTAGCCATTTTGCACTTCCTGTCGATCTCATTTTTGAGACGTTTGTACTCCCTTTTGCCTGCTTCACTTACTGCGTTTTTATATTTTCTCCTTTCATCAATTAAATTCAATATTTCTTCTGTTACCCAAGGATTTCTACTAGCCCTCGTCTTTTTACCTACTTGATCCTATGCTGCCTTCACTACTTCATCCCTGAGAGCTACCCATTTTTCTTCCACTGTATTTCTTTCCGCCATTCCTGTCAATTGTTCCCTTATACTCTCCCTGAAACTCTGTACAACCTCTGGTTTAGTCAGTTTATCCTGGTCTCATCTCCTTAAATTCCCACCTTTTTGCAGTTTCTTCAGTTTTAATCTACAGTTCATAACCAATAGATTATGGTCAGAGTCCACATCTGCCCCTGGAAATGTCTTACAATTTAAAACCCGGTTCCTAAATCTCTGTCTTACCATTATGTAATCTATCTGATACCTTCTAGTATCTCCAGGATTCTTCCACGTATACAAGTTCTTTTATGATTCTTGAACCAAGTGTTAGCTATAATTAAGTTATGCTCTGTGCAAAATTCTACAAGGCGGCTTCCTCTTTCATTTCTTTCCCCCAATCCATATTCACCCACTATGTTTCCTTCTCTCCCTTTTCCTACTCTCGAATTTCAGTCACCCATGACTATTAAATTTTCGTCTCCCTTGACTACCTGAATAATTTCTTTTATCTCATCATACATTTCATCAATTTCATCGTCATCTGCAGAGCTAGTTGGCATATAAACTTGTACTGCTGTAGTAGGCATGGGCTTCGTGTCTATCTTGGCCACAATAATGCGTTCACTATGCTGTTGGTAGTAGCTTACCCGCACTCCAATTTTTTTGTTCATTATTAAACTTACTCCTGCATTACCCCTATTTGATTTTGAATTTATAACCCTGTATTCACCTGAACAAAAGTCTTGTTCCTCCTGCCACCGAACTTCACTAATTCCCACTATATCTAACTTCAACCTATCCATTTCCCTTTTTAAATTTTCTAACCTATCTGCCCGATTAAGGGATCTGACATTCCATGCTCCGATCCGTAGAATGCCAGTTTTCTTTCTCCTGATAACGACGTCTTCCTGAGTAGTCACCGCCCGGAGATCCGAATGGGGGACTATTTTACCTCCGGAATATTTTACCCAAGAGGACGCAGTCATCATTTAACCATACAGTAAAGCTGCATGCCCTCGGGAAAAATTACGGCTGTAGTTTCCCCTTGCTTTCAGCCGTTCGCAGTACCAGCACAGCAAGGCCGTTTTGGTTAGTGTTGCAAGGCCAGATCAGTCAATCATCCAGACTGTTGCCCGTGCAACTACTGAAAAGGCTGCTGCCCCTCTTCAGGAGCCACATGTTTGTCTGGCCTCTCAACAGATACCCCTCCATTGTGGTTGCACCTACGGTACGGCCATCTCTATCGCTGAGGCACGCAAGCCTCCCCACCAACGGCAAGGTCCATGGTTCAAGGGGGTAGGCCATTTTAATTGAATTATTTTAATTGTTGGCCTATGCAATTATCAAGTGCACAGCAAATAAAAGTTGCATTAACATGGAATTAACTACTCAGTGTAATAACAATCTCATTGAAAGTTCTCGTACTATATCTGCACTTTTGTTACACAGTGAAAGGATATCGATGATAGGATTTGATAATGACGTTGTTGCTATTTTCAGTGAAAGTGAAGAGGAATTACATTATACATGCTCAGTCAATGTATGATATACAAATTTCACTTTTTAATACAAAAATAAATCTAACCTAATATTTACCATTAACAATAAATACCATTAAGGAATAAATGTTATCTGCTTTACAAGGTGTTTCAATTGTTCTTTTTTTGCTGACTGTATTCTTTTATTTAGTTTAGCTGCGTTGTTTCTGACAAAAATTACAGACAATAAGAATGAAAGGGCGTGAAATAAGTTAATTCCTTTCTCACCAAATCAGCGCAGTGTGAGATACCTCTGAACGAAAATGTGCTGTGTTGAGAATGTTGATGCAACCTTGTAACCTTGTAATCAAGCCAGACCCCATAGGGTTTTACAATGTTTTGTTTAGTTTGTATGGCCATTAATGTCTATTCCTCGTACCAGCAGATCATTTTTGTTTGTTTGAAATTGCAAGATGTGAATATTTATGGGATGAAGACAAACTGTTTGCTATGAACAAGTCATGTTGAATGGAATGTACAGTTCAATGAATACGGAATATGGATTGAGGGTAAACCAATGAAAGACAAATGATAGGACATGTGCCAGGACATCATGATTTGCATGCTACTACAAGGAACTGTAGGGGAAGACAGAGATTGGAATACATCCAACAAACAATTGTGGGCAGTAGGTACAAGTCTACTGTGAGATGAAAAGTTCGGGACAGGAGAGGAAGTTGTGGCAGGCTACATCAAACCTCCCAGAAGGCTGGTGATGATAAATAAATAATTATTCAAGTAACGTGATTGTTTTAGGAAATTTCTTGCTTTCCATCTTACTAAAACAAGCTTACTTAACTCGGGTGACCATTGTTTCTGAATGACATTTGTATGTGATGATTTATGATGGGATCACAGATTTACTTCAGACTTCGTACACTTTTAGTCGGCCATTAAAACAATGTAACATGCAAGTAGTAAGGTGCACTATTCTAAAAGTTCCAAGAAAATTGTTACAGAAGTTTTACATGTCTATTTTGAAACTGATGTATCTGTATGTACGTGCCAGACGTTAGAGTTCATGATGGTCAAGTGGTTAGCATTTGAGCATAGCAAGACAGACATGTGTAAAGCGATGATTCAACTCCCACCCACACTTAACTTTTAATGTATATTTTTTTCATCACTGATCATATTATTTAATTTGACATTTGAGAGGGAATGTAATTAAAAAAAACGTGAATCTGCGTGAGGTTTTAGTGAATTTAATTATATTTGACTACTTACTACTTTTAATTAATTTAATTATTACAACAAACACAATTATAACTATCGACAAGTAAATGAAGAAACACACAGTTTTCCTGAAAACGTATGCCTTTCGTGATTTGCGAAATCCCTTATACATGCAATCTGGTAAGGTACCCGGAACTACTTCGCACTTAACACTTAGTTGTAGACACAGAGGCAGGTCCCATTTGGTAGTTGTCCTCTGCAGTGGTGAGACATTGCTAATGTAGCAAGAATGAAGAGTGTAGGTACAAATTTCTTTTCTTTTTTCTTTATCACGGAATTTACACTTGCACTCTAAAATTACGATTTGAGCGAAAGTCGAACCATCATCTGTTACATATGTGTCTTGCGAAGCTCGAACACTAACACTTGATCACCATGGCGTCCATGCACAGACACATCTGTTACATGATAGACACATAAAACTTCTCTTACGATTTTCTCGGAATTGCCATAGTAGTCCACCTTACTACTTGCACATCGTGTTGTTTTAATGTCCTACTAAAGGTGTACAAAGTTTGAAGTAAATCCATGATTACAATGTCGTGGCCTGCCCTTGTCAGTGTCCCCAGAATATAGAAGCCAACGTTGTGCCTTCACTTTCACGTGTATGACATTTATTATGAATGACAACAGCAAGAGCAGACTACCACAGTTTCTACAATAATGACACTTTGAAGTTGGATTTGCTGTGGATATGTTTGTATGTGTACTTAGACCAGGTAAAATAGCAGCAGTTCGAAAGCTGTCTAAGTTTCTGTGCTGTCAAGTGGTGTCAATGTGTGACGTATCAATCAGCTATTGAAAACACAGACCTGGCTGGTCATACAGCTGAAATATAACTTTCATAAAGTCCATAGAAGAAGAATGATAAACAAAGAACTGGCATAGCATGTTTACAAACTAGATAAATAGGTGCTACATTGCAGTAACAATCAAATTTGTTACACATTTTTGTACAGCATGTATTTAACAACTGCCTTTGTGTGATACTTTTGTCATATGTTTGTTGTTTGTGAGTGGACCAAGTGAATGGACTGTAGTTTATCTTGTGTGATACTTGATTTTATATGTGTAAATAAATGTTTTTAATTCATTCTCTGTCATCCATAGTTTCTATCAAGCAGAAGAACCTTCAGAGATATGAAACGAGAGTAACAAAAGACAAGCAATTTGTAGAACTTAATTTGTATATTGTATTCTCAAGAAGATATCATTATACTGTTTGCAGGTCCTTTGGGAATCTCATGTACATGGCAAGAAGGTGACAATGAGTTATTTAAGCAAAGATGGGGAAGAAGGCTACCCTGGAGAACTGCTGGCACAAGTCACTTACCATCTGACCCAAGACAATGTATTAGTAATTGAGGTTAAAGCTACATCAACAAAGCCAACACCTGTTAACATCATCAACCATTCTTACTTCAATCTTGCCGGACATGTGAGTACAAACTTAACCTTCTCATTGCATGCCATGTAGCATAAATCCTTTTCATTGTGTATAGGTTTCTCCAGCTATTTTATAATAAAGCCCCTGTATTGTTTTCTTTCTTTTAGGATGTCTGTTTAAGGTATTACATTGTTTTTACTCTTAAAAATTACTTTGCACGTAGGTAGCTCACAATCAATATTCATAGCCCGTGGCAGTATTGGCTGTTTGTTAGTCATCAAACACCACAAACCCAGTGCATATTTCAGTGACTATCATTGGGAATGCCAGTGCAATGTAATTTGTTTTTGGCTTTAATTTGCAGAAAATGTATATAAAAACTGTTAAAAATTATTCTTGTTATGAGCAGGGTGCTCAGGAAATTAAGTATTGAAGGCTACATGCGTGTCCATAAGCAGCCTGTGGGACTTTAGGACTACTTACCTTAAGTGTGCTGAAGCATATGGTTGTCAGTGTGGGTCATAACTGCTGTTGGTGTGTAAGAGATCCTCACCACTTCTGAAATAAAACTCCTCTCTCAACTCAAGTGAATATTTAGTGATTACTAGGACTGTGTCTGACAGGTAAAAATACTGTCCCCCCCCCCCCCCCCCCCCAAGCTTGAGGTTAGGTGTTTTGGTTGGGGATAGCACACATAGTTACATTCGTGTATGGTGCTTCTCTGTTTCCAAGAGCTGAAGGTAGGACAATAGGAAATCCACTAAGTCTAGTCTACTTTCAAGAGATCACTGGCAATCCCCTAAAATTGTAATCGGCATCACCATTACAATGTGATGAAAGTCCATCTCCCGTGAGTGTTTTAAATTTTTACAATGTGATGAAAGTCCATCTCCCGTGAGTGTTTTAAATTTGTAGTTTCAATGTCAAATCATTTTCTGTGATTAATTTCCTGAACTGCAATGATATCGTACAAAGTGTTTGCTGTACTTACTCTTTGTATGCTACATAGATAACACTCAGATTACAAACTATTCAGTATAATTTTTTCAGTATCATCAGTTGCAAATAAATTGTTGTTATCTTTACCAGTTTTGACAAATTGTCATCTTGTGAAGCATAGTTTAGCAGTCAGTCAGTATCTTCTTCAAAGAAGGGTAATGCCATGTGTACATTCAGAAATTTACTTGTTGTATGTGATTATTTTAAACATTGTTTGACAATTTACAGTAACTGAATCAGATCTGTGTATCTGATGTGCTTGCAGCGAGGAACATCTTGACTGTCTGCTAAACTAAGCTTCTAAGTACGACAAATTAATTTGTTGAAACTGGTAAAGATAAAAATTTGTTTGCAACTGATGACTGAAATTTATCCTGAAAAAATAATACTACAGTTGCTGAAAGTTGTATCCATGAATAAAATAATATTCAGTGTAATACACTATTTGATACCAGTATATTATCTGGGTGTAAACATCAGTAGTTTCAATAGGAAAAATGTATCATACCCAGATCAGAATGTTAGAGATTGGCTGTCAAATATCACAGCACAGAAGGGGAAATTTTGTTGGATTGCCGTTACCCCCAGGGACTGTATGGTCATACCAGCAACAGCTGTGTGATTCGGTACTGAATACATGCAAATGCTCCCTGTCAAAATGCGGTGTTGAGTTCACTTTTCAGAATAATAATAATAATAAATAATAATAATAATAATAATAATAATGCCCGTCCGCAATGGTAACGACACTGCTAGCCACACGGAAAATGATTTAAAACCAAATAGAGGTGTTTTGCAGGATATGCTTCCTGCTACCACTCTAGAAGGAAAACAAAGACAGAGGATGAGATGGTACAACAAATACTGGAACAAAATAATGTGCAATCAGAAGAAGAAGAAAATACAGTAATTGACTCAAACATCCCAGAACAAACAAACAAAGAACACCACGCATCAATTAAACAATCTGAGGAAAACGAAATCTTAAGACAGCCACCAGAACAAGCACAAATAGAACATGAAGTGACACACATGTTAGATATAGAAGAAATATTTCAGCTAACATATATAGAATACAAAGACACAAATACAGACATTAGACCATTCTTGCATAGACCACCAAATAACCCACAAGTCGAAACAACAATAACAACTATCAGCACAATCATACACAACAAAATAAATGAAAATACAACTATGAAAGAGTTGCAACTACTGGTTCATATAGGAGCACTCACTACACTAAATATACACACTAGGCAGAGATCAGAACAAACCAACACACGGGAGAAACCCACAAAACCAGCATGGCAACACAGGCTACAGATCAGAATAGAAAAACTGAGAAAAGACATCGGACAGCTAACACAGTTTATAAGAAATGAAATATCAGACAGAAAACGAAAAAGGTTGGGTAAAATCTCACAACAAGAAGCGATAGAGCAATTAGATGAAAAGAAGCAGAAATTACAAGCATTGGCCAAACGACTTAGAAGATACAAAAAAAGTGAAAATCGAAGGAAACAAAACCAAACATTCAACACAAACCAAAAGAAATTTTATCAGACAGTAGATAACACACACATTAAAATAGGCAACCCGCCAAACATAACAGACATGGAACACTTCTGGAGCAACATATGGTCAAACCCAGTACAGCATAACAGGCATGCACGGTGGATACAAGCAGAAACAGACGCATACAAGATGATTCCACAAATGCCTGAAGTGATAATTTTGCAACACGAAGTCACCCGAGCAATTAATTCTACTCACAATTGGAAAGCCCCTGGAAAAGATAAAATAGCAAATTTCTGGCTAAAGAAGTTCACCTCAACACATTCACATGTAACTAAATTATTTAGCATATTTAAAAACAAAGATGATGTGACTTACCATACTAAAGCGCTGGCAGGTCGATAGAAACACAAACAAACACATACATACACACAGAATTCTAGCTTTCGCAACCAATGGTTGCTTCGTCAGGAAAGAGGGAAGGAGAGGGGAAGATGAAAGGATGTGGGTTTTAAGGGAGAGGGTAAGGAGTCATTCCAATCCCGGGAGCGGAAAGACTTACCTTAGGGGGAAAAAAGGACAGGTATACACTCTCTCGCGCACACACACACACACACACACACACACACACCTCCATTCGCACATACACAGGCACAAGCAGACATTTGTAAAGGCAAAGAGTTTGGGCAGAGACGTCAGTCGAGGCGGAAGTACAGAGGCAAAGATGTTGTTGAAAGACAGGTGAGGTATGAGTGGCGGCAAATTGAAATTAGCGGAGATTGAGGCCTGGCGGATAACGAGAAGACAGGATATACTGAAGGGCAAGTTCCCATCTCCGGAGTTCTGACAGGTTGGTGTTAGTGGGAAGTATCCAGATGACCCAGACGGTGTAACACTGTGCCAAGATGTGCTGGCCGTGCACCAAGGCATGTTTAGCCACAGGGTGAGCCTCATTACCAACAAACACTGTCTGCCTGTGTCCATTCATGCGAATGGACAGTTTGTTGCTGGTCATTCCCACATAGAAAGCTTCACAGTGTAGGCAGGTCAGGTGGTAAATCACGTGGGTGCTTTCACATGTGGCTCTGCCTTTGATCGTGTACACCTTCCGGGTTACAGGACTGGAGTAGGTGGTGGTGGTGGGAGGGTGCATGGGACAGGTTTTACACCGGGTATGAGCCAGAGGGTAGGGAAGGTGGTTTGGGGATTTCATAGGGGTGAACTAAGAGGTTACGAAGGTTAGGTGGATGGCAGAAAGACACTCTTGGTGGAGTGGGGAGGATTTCATGAAGGATGAACCTCATTTCAGGGCAGGGTCGAAGGCCAGACATACCAACAATTAAAGGGAACAGCCATGGGTACCAGGATGGCCCCCTTGTACGCCATCCTATTCATGGGTCGCTTAGAGGAAGCCTCCTTGGTTACCCAGGTCTGCCAACCCAAAGTTTGGTACAGATTTGTTGATGACATCTTCATGATCTGGCCTCACAGTGAAGAAGAACTCCAGAATTTCCTCTCCGACCTCAACTCCTTTGGTTCCATAAGATTCACCTGGTCCTATTCCAAATCCCATGCCACTTTCCTTGACTTTGACCTCCACCTGTCCAATGGCCAGCTTCACACGTCCGTCCACATCAAACCCACCAACAAACAACAGTACCTCCATTATGACAGCTGCCACCCATTCCACATCAAACGGTCCCTTCCCTACATCCTAGGTCTTCGTGGCAAACGAATCTGCTCCAGTCCGGAATCCCTGAACCATTACACCAACAACCTGAAAACGGCTTTCACATCCTGCAACTACCCTCCCAACCTGGTACAGAAGCAAATAACCAGAGCCACTTTCTCATCTCCTCAAACCCAGAACCTCCCACAGAAGAACCCCAAAAGTGCCCCACTTGTGACAGGATACTTTCCGGGACTGGACCAGACTCTGAATGTGGCTCTCCAGCAGGGATATGACTTCCTCAAATCCTGCCCTGAAATGAGATCCATCCTTCATGAAATCCTCCCCACTCCACCAAGAGTGTCTTTCCGCCATCCACCTAACCTTCGTAACCTCTTAGTTCATCCCTATGAAATCCCCAAACCACCTTCCCTACCCTCTGGCTCCTACCCTTGTAACCGTCCCCGGTGTAAAACCTGTCCCATGCACCTTCCCACCACCACCTACTCCAGTCCTGTAACCCGGAAGGTGTACACGATCAAAGGCAGAGCCACGTGTGAAAGCACCCATGTGATTTACCAACTGACCTGCCTACACTGTGAAGCTTTCTATGTGGGAATGACCAGCAACAAACTGTCCATTCGCATGAATGGACACAGGCAGACAGTGTTTCAGGGTAATGAGGATCACCCTGTGGTTAAACATGCCTTGGTGCACAGCCAGCACATCTTGGCACACTGTCCGGGTTATCTGGATACTTCCTACTAACACCAACCTGTCAGAACTCCGGAGATGGGAACTTGCCCTTCAGTATATCCTCTCTTCTCGTTATCTGCCAGGCCTCAATCTCCGCTAATTTCAATTTGCCGCCACTCATACCTCACCTGTCTTTCAACAACATCTTTGCCTCTGTACTTCCGCCTCGACTGACATCTCTGCCCAAACCCAAACTCTTTGCCTTTACAAATGTCTGCTTGTGCCTGTGTATGTGCGGACGGATGGATGGATGTGTGTGTGTGTGTGTGTGTGTGTGTGTGTGTGTGTGTGTGTGTGTGTGTGTGTGTGTGTGTACCTGTCCTTTTTTTTCCCCTAAGGTAAGTCTTTCCGCTCCCGGGATTGGAATGACTCCTTACCCTCTCCCTTAAAACCCACATCCTTTCATCTTCCCCTCTCCTTCCCTCTTTCCTGACAAAGCAACCATTGGTTGCGAAAGCTTGAATTTTGTGTGTATGTTTGTGTGTCTATCGACCTGCCACCACTTTCGTTTGGTAAGTCACATCATCTTTGTTTTTAGATATATTTTTCCCACGTGGAATGTTTCCCTCTATTATATTCAAATTATGGATACAATATTACTGGAACATACCAACACAAAATCACACATTTGCTATACATGGATGATCTAAAACTACTGGCAGCAACAAAACAACTCAACCAATTACTAAAGATAACAGAAGTATTCAGCAATGATATAAATATGGCTTTTGGAACAGACAAAAGTAAGAAAAATAGCATAGTCAAGGGAAAACACACCAAACAAGAAGATTACATATTGGATAACCACAGCGGCTGCATAGAAGCGATGGAAAAAACAGATGCCTATAAATATCTAGGATACAGACAAAAAATAGGAATAGATAATACAAATATTAAAGAAGAACTAAAAGAAAAATATAGACAAAGACTAACAAAAATACTGAAAACAGAATTGACAGCAAGAAACAAGACAAAAGCTATAAATACTTATGCTATACCAATATTGACCTACTCATTTGGAGTAGTGAAATGGAGTAACACAGACCTAGAAGCAGTCAATACACTTACACGATCACAATGCCACAAATATAGAATACATCACATACATTCAGCAACAGAAAGATTCACATTAAGCAGAAAGGAAGGAGGAAGGGGATTTATCGACATAAAAAACCTACATTATGGACAGGTAGACAATTTAAGAAAATTCTTTCTAGAACGAGCAGAAACTAGCAAAATACATAAGGCAATCACTCATATAAATACATCGGCTACACCACTGCAATTTCATAACCACTTCTACAACCCTTTAGATCACATAACATCAACAGACATGAAGAAAGTAAATTGGAAAAAGAAAACACTACATGGCAAGCACCCGTATCATCTAACACAGCCACACATCGATCAAGACGCATCGAACACATGGCTAAGAAAAGGCAATATGTACAGTGAGACGGAAGGATTAATGATTGCGATACAGGATCAAACAATAAACACTAGATATTACAGCAAGCATATTATTAAAGATCCCAATACCACAACAGATAAATGCAGACTTTTGCAAACAACAAATAGAAACAGTAGATCACATCACAAGCAGATACTAGCAAATACAGAATACCCCAGAAGACATGACAATGTAGCAAAAATAATACATCAACAGCTTGCCTTACAACATAAACTTATAAAACAACACATTCCCACATACAAGTATGCACCACAAAATATACCGGAGAATGATGAATACAAATTGTACTGGAACAGAATCATTATAACAGATAAAACACCACCACATAACAAACCTGACATCATACTCACCAATAAAAAGAAGAAATTAACACAACTAATTGAAATATTCATACCCAATACAGCAAGTATACAGAAGAAAACAGGAGAAAAAAATTGAAAAATGCATCCAACTGGCTGAGGAAGTCAAGGACATGTGGCATCAGGATAAAGTTGACATTATACCAATTATACTATCAACTACAGGAGTCATACCACACAATATTCACCAGTACATCAACGCAATACAGCTACATCCAAACTTATATATACAACTACAGAAATCTGTAATTATTGATACATGTTCAATTACCCGAAAGTTCCTAAATGCAATGTAACATATACCGTACAGTTAAAAGGAAGTCACGCTTGATCAAGGTTCGCATCACTTTCCATTTTTGACCAGACATAACGTCTGAGAAAAGAAAGAATAATAATAATAATAATTATTATTATTATTATTATTATCTCTGAATGTGCTTTCTCTGAAAGCTTCAATTTTCTGTAGCGTAAAGTAAAGCAGTCACCAATCCTGTGATTAGTTTGACTTGTAGTGCTTTGCTATGCATGCTCGTATTGAAGGTGAACTTTATCCAACCTGAAAAACCAGCTTCCTTGGCCACATAGAATCAGAAAATTAAAATTCGTATATACGCCATTGAGAAGGTCCACTGGTGCTGGTCTGGCCAGTTTATCAGTTGTCCTGTCCCTGCCAATTGTTGTTCTGTGTTGATGTTTGAATCTGCATATGTGACAGATTGTACTGCTACAATGCAACGTAATGTAAATGTGTCATTCCTTTTGTTTCCAATAAGCTTCAGATACACGAAGAAAGATGGTAATTCTGTGTGATTTGTAAGACAAGTTTATAGCCACCACCCTATTCTTTCAAGTGTAAATGCCAAGTCTTCCATGTTCTCCTCCTTCTGAATTTCAACAACAAAATTCGACTTATCGTGCTGTCCCCCTCTACATCTTGCTTCCCATGAGCTGCTGCTATCTGTACTCCCAAGTGCATTGCTGCTGATTTACTTCACCTGCTCCTCATTCATAGCTGAATGAAGATGTTTGTTTGTGACATGAAGCTTAATACTAGTTATGGGCTGTCACAACTGATCGACTTCACAATACACCTTAAGATGTTCTGCTTATGACTGGAACTGGTTGTATAATAAATTAACAGAGTTGCGAGCAACCATGATTTTTTTAACAACTTGTAAATTTCTTTTTAAGTGAGTAGAAGTTGTATATCTAAGGAGAGATCTTAATTATTAATTCAGAACAAGTGGAAAACTAGCCTCAATCCATCAGTGAAGGCCGGTATGAGGTATTAGTATTGCAACACTTTAGACAAAGGTTGGACTCTTTTGAAGAGGTACAGACTGGATCATGGTGGAAAAAGCACCACATATTATTCTCCCAGAATACCTCATTATTATACCAGAATACTTTTGTGCAATTAAACTGAGCAAGGCAGCATAGTTGTTAATACAGTATACTACAGCTGTCCTTCCATCATTTTTGTCATGAAACCTATCTTAATAAAAGAATTTCTTCAGAATATTATCCTGTAACAAATTTGTCTCGGTGCAAAATGCTGAAAAATCATTTTTTTTAAAGTCCAGACATTGTTTTTGTACCACTAATTCAGATGCAATCATAAGTAAATAAAACTTTTTTTGTCAAATATAATCAGAATATAAATGTTCACAAAACCATAATTCTTAAAGTCTCTTTTTTTTGTAGCAATTTCCAGTGTCAAACATTTTGGACAGATCCCAAAAAATTATGCTGTTTTATTATATGAACTATATAGTATTAGATAAGTGAACATATTAATATCAGCCTGCATCTACACCCATATTGTGCAGCCATTGTGAAGTGTATGGCTGTACTTCCCACTGTACCACAATGAAGGTTTCTTACTATTTCGATCACATATTGAGCCATGCTCTGTGCATGCTATAATTAGTCTAATGTGCTTTCTTGCTCACTGTGAAAGCAAAGCATTGCTTTCCATTGTGGGCAGTAGTATATTTCTAGATTCCACACTTAATAATGGGTACCAAAACTTTGTAAGCACTCTTCATGAGGTAACTGACATCTATCTTAAAGTGCCTCTGCCAATTATAGCTTTCCAGCTTTTCTGTAATGATCTCTCATGGATCAGACAAACTGTTGAACAACTCCTGTTAGTCCCACACAGTTGAACAATATGCTAGGATGGGTCAAAGGAGAGTTTTGTAAACAGTTTCCTATGTAGATATACTGCACTTCCCCAGTATGGTACCAGTAGAATGAAGTCTGCGACCTGCTTTATCTACAGCTAAGCTTGTGTGATCACTCTATTTCGTATCCTAACAAATCTTTATACTTGGCTAATTGCAAAGGTTTATTGATTCCAATTGGAAAATTGGAACTCAATGAACGCTTCTGCAGTTTGTAGAACATACAGTTTTATATTTCCGTATATTTCTGTGAAAAGCCTGACATTACTATTAATATTGTGTGCCAGATCATTACAAAATAATTTACAACATAAACAGAAAGGATCCCAACACATTTTTCTGGGCTGGGTCACACCAGAAGTTGCTTCTACAAGGGTCGTTAAATAAGTAATGCCCCCCATTCCCCCGTCCCCCTCAGAACATGTATATTTTTAAGTGTGAGAATTTGGTGGAGAAATTAATCAACCTTTGTAGGTCTACTATTTTTTATATAGTTTCACTTTCTATGTTCTTACACCAGTGTTGTGTAAGAGCATATATTTCCTATTGGTAAAAGTTCTTGTCTTGTGCTTGTAGCCCTGTTTTCACATTGTGAATTATTCTCTCGTCATCTCAAAGTGTGTCCCCCATAAATAATCCTTGTGTGTCCCAAGCAGATGGAAATCTGAGGAGCCAGGCCTGCACTGTAAGGTGGTTCAGGCAATGGTGTTCAACCCAGTTTGAAGATGTGTTCTCGAGTTCTGAGATGTGTGTGTGGGCATGCATTATCATGTTCGAACAAGGTTTCTTTTGGATTCTTGTCAGACAGGACAATGTGACATTGCCAGTAGAGGTAGTTGCTTTGAATTTCTTCATTTTTGTTGATTGAGGGTATTACCACTCCAGTGACTGCAATTTTGTTTCCAACTGAACATGATGCACCCAGTTCTTGTCACCAGTAAGGATCAGCAACAGAAAGGCCTCTCAGTTTGTCTCAAAGTGCTCCAGTGATTCAGGTGAAATGGGTTTTATTCTTGTAATCTATTATGAACACTTGTGGAACTCATCTTCAGCACACCTTTGAATATCCAAGAGTCTGTCTGTAAAATAGGGGAAATGCAACCACTCACTTATAGCAGACTGATACGTGGAGCACAGACACATGTAACAGGAAACAGCATTCACGCTATCTTTTGAATCCTTGCTTTTTTTCTAGCAAAAATATACACATTAACACACACACCCAAATGTTGCACTCCCGTGGCTACAGCAAGAATGATAATCAATTGTTGAAAGCAGGTGCCTTAGCTGATGGAGTTAGGGAGGAGATAGGGAAGGATGCAAAGATAGGGTACTGGGATAGAAGTGTGTGTTTTGGCAGATGCCTGCCTGTCTACACAAGACAAAAGGGGATGGGGAGGGAAGAGTGTTGGAAGAAGCCAGTGCATGAGATGGAGGGGAGGCAGTGTTGTGAACAGAAGACAGAAGGGAATAGGTAAGGTGAGGCAGTGAGAACAGATTGGCAGAGGTTTAGGCATGTTGTGCAGCACACTCAGCAACTGAATGATGAAGTTTGGTCACTGCCAAATTGTGACAAACAGCATTCATGTGAGTAGACAGTTGGTTACTTGTTATACCACCGAGTGGGGCTTCGCCGTGGTTAACACACTGGACTCACCCCCGCCCCCTGCTGGGGGCTCACCCCCCTGTGACGGGTTCATGCTTGGCTATCATGAGGCCCAAGCCTTTGCAGCATATTTTCCCTTCCATGCTGCATGTTTATACTCTTGCTGTTCTTTTTCTCCTTCCTTTGGGAACATGTCTGGGCTGTTTTAGGAAATGTATTTTGCGTTTTCGGTAGTCAATATCAAAGTACTCTCCACTGTTTTTTATTCCTTTTCTCTTTCTTCATTCACCTCCTCTTATCATTCTTCCGTTTTGGCTTTTGAGGTTTCTCTTTTTCTTCTTCCTTCTTGCGTGCTCCTGAAGGCCTTCCCATGTGTCTGACGTGTAACAGGTGACTTGGTAATGCGTAATTCCCAGCCCCGGGATGACAAGTAGGGTTCGTACATAGCCCCGGGTACAGGCAAAGCTCAGGTGGTGTGATTGCCTTGAGCTGATACTGTCCCAAATTGCCAGTTGGTCCCTCTGTCAGGTGTTCAGAAGGTGTGAACAATCGCCTTAGGTGGATGCAACCCTTTCTGAAGTGGGCCTCCAGTTGGAAGGAGTGCGCCATCAGAGGTGCCGGCAATCGGGGATTTTCTTGCAATGTGCCAATCATCTTCACAATCAATAGCTATGAAACGTAAACGGAATGAGGCTAACGATTCAAAGACTCTCCCAGCTGCGCCACAATTCCTCGTGGTTTCATGTACTGAAGACTGTCAGTCCTTTGCTACGGTAAATCCATTTATTATTCAGAAAAGTGTTGCAATTGCTGGCCCTGTGAAATCCTACTCTTGTTTGCGCACTGGCATGTTGCTTTTGGAGGCTACTTCTGACTCTCAAGCACAATAACTACTTGCAGCTTCGCTTATCCACAGCTATTTTGTTCATGTAGAAGACCATCGAAAGCTGAATTCTTCCCGTGGTGTTATTTACACTAGGTTGCTCGATGGTCTAACTGAGGCAGAAATCCAAATGTACCTCTCTGATCAGAGTGTCATAGCAGTCCATCAGGTGGTGAAAAAGTAGATGCCTCCTTAGTGCCCACATGCACTCTCTTTCTCACTTTTGATAGAGTGGTTCTTCTGGCAAAGGTCAAAGCAGGTTATGAAGTTATCACAGTCAGACCGTATATTCCAAACCCGATGTGCTGCTACCATTTTCATCCTTACAACCACACTCAAGAGTCCTGTTGACAGCCAGCCAAATATGTAACCTGTGGTAGGGATGCTCACGAGGGCGATTGTCTGATTCCTTCTCTCCAGTGCATCAACTGCAATGGCAACCATGCTGCCGCCACCGCCTCCTGTGATTGTCCTGCGTATCTCGATGACCGAGCTGTCTGGGAAATGTGAGTGAAGGTAAAGTGCCTTACCTGGTCGCTCTCAAGGTGTTGGCTAGTCGAAAACCCTGCATTCTGCCATCTGGCACCTACAGTGCTGTTCTTGCTACATCTTGCTCCACAAATGACATGACCACATAGACATGTGACCTCAAATTTAGCAGCACAGTTGTAAAATCGCCCACTGTCATGGTAGCATCTACGTCTCCTCGTCCAGCTGTGCAACACGCCACCAAACTTTTGCCTCATGGAGCAAAGTCACCAGCTACACAACTGCCAAGTCAGAAAGGACAGAAGGAATACTTCCGTGAAGACTTCCTACGTCTCTACAGTCAACCTCTGACAACCAGAAAGCCTCCAAGAAGTCAAACAGAGGCACCAGGGCCCAACTCGAAGATCCTCTTCGACAGAGTCTCCATGTGATACCCTCACCCGCCTGACCTCCATGTCGCTGGTGCGCACCATGAACCGTTTTTCTGCAGTGGACTCCGCAGGCCGACAGAAGGAAAATGTCAATGCTTCTGTAGACCTCGTGGAGCAGCATCCTCTTGCCTCTGTGTGCTGTAGTGGGGAGTCTTCAAAGGTTGCCACTTGGCAGCTGCCGAGATGACACCCCTTCATTTTTTCTCGTCATGTCTCTGCTCCACCTCCAATGAAACGTTCGTGGTCTTTGATCCAGCAAAGAGGATTTACAGCTGCACTTAGAATCACAGCGTCCACTTGTTTTCTGCCTTCAGGAAACAAAATTGTGTCCTCACAACCACTTTGAGCTTTCGTGTTTCTTCCCAGTCTGTTTTGATCTCCCCCCCCTCCCCTGAGTACGGCATTCCATCTAGTGGGGGAGTCATGCTGCTCATACAGAATGACGTTTGTAGTCAACCCATCTCCTTGACTACCTGCCTTCAAGCTGTTGCAGTTCGCCTTTTTTTTTTTCCACACTTCAATTTTTTCTTTGTACGGTTTACATCCCTCTGTCATACGATGTCACCAGGGCGGACTTCCTCCAGCTTATTAGGCAGCTACCTCACCCCTTTCTGCTGCTCATTGACTTTAATGCGCACCATCCCCTTTGGGGTTCTGCCAGAATCTGTCCAAGAGGAGCCCTGTTGGCTGACCTTCTCAATCAACTTAACCTCATCTGCCTTAAGACGGGAGCACCCACGTTCCTTTCAGGCTCCACGCATACCTTTCCCCATTTGGACCTATCCTTCTGCACTGCCCAGCTTGCCCATCATCTCAAGTGGTCCGTTCTCTCTGACACATACTTGAACGACCATTTCCCATGTGCTATCCGTTTGCTGACTCCTTCCCCTCCTATGTGCACATCCAAATGATATCTTCTTAAGACGGACTGGAGGCTTTACTCCTCCCTGGTGACCCTCAACAAACAACATTTCCCCAGTTGTGATGACCAAGTAGAATATCTTACACACATTATCCTTACCACTGCACAACTTTCCATTCCTCGCACTTCCTCTTTACCGCACTACGTCCCAGTCCCTCGATGGACTGAGGCGTGCCACGATGCAATTCACACGTGGAGACGTGCTCTCTGCGTATTTAACTGTAATTCTACGATGGCAAACTGCAGTCATTATAAGCAGTTGTATGCACAGTGTTGTTGTATTCTTCGGTATAACAAAACAGCTAGTTGGATTTCATTTACCAGTTCTTTTAACAGTTGCACTCCCTCTTCCGTCATGTAGGCCAACCTCCGACAGCTCTCTGGGACCAAGATCCATTCCCCAGTTTCCAACCTGACAGTAGCAGGCGATGTCATCATGGACCCTATTGCTATCTCCAACACCTGAAATTCCTGGGGCTCTTGCTCGATAGGAAACTTCTTGGTCTTCCCAACCTCTTTCCTGGCAGCCCACTGTACATGGACTCTCAGTATCCTAAATATCAGCAGTGCTACTTCGTGGGGAGCAGATCGAACGACCCTCCTCAGTTTATACTGGACCCTTGTCCATTCGCAATTAGACTACGGGTATTTTGTTTATGCATCTGCGTGTCCATCCCTCTTACGCTGTCTCAATGCTAACCACCACCGTGGCATCCGTTTGGTCACTGGCACCTTTCACACCAGCCCTGTTGAGTGTGTGTGTATGCAGAAGCTGCCGAACTACCACTGTCCTACCGCTGTGACTTTCTCCTCAGCAAATATCCATGCTGTTTGTCTGCCATGCGTGGCCACCCATCCTATGCCCCCTTCTTCGAACACTCGTTTGATGGCCAGTATGGGTGTTACCTCCTGAAGTTCGCTTTCAGCTCTTGCTCTGGCAGCTTAACTTCATGTTGCCTGCAACTTTCCTGGTGGGTGTAAACTCTTCACCACCTGGGCATCGTGTGGCGGCCCGTGTTCACCTTGGCCTTCATTCACTTCCTGAGGTCACTACTCCAGCCTTGCTCTATCACATTCGGTTTCACAACCTTTGCACGGAACTTCGCGATTGAATTTTTGTGTACACTGATGGCTCTTGGACTGACCGTGGTGTCAGGTGTGCCTTTGTCATTGGAGCCGACTTTTTTTGGTATCAACTTCCAAAACTGTTCAGTATTTACAGCAGAGCTCTTCGCCCTGTATCAGGCCACGCAGTACATCCGACGACACAGGCTTTTCAATTGCGTAATCTGCTCAGGCTCTCTCAGTGCCCTTCAAAGCCCCTGTGTGTTGTACACCGTCCATACCTTTGTGCAACAGGTCCAGAAAAGCTGTCACTTGCTCACTCTTGGTGCAGCCACTGTGATGTTCATTTGGGCTTCGCAGGTCACGTCGGTCTAACAGGAATTGAAACTGCTGACACTGTTGCCGAGGCCTGTTAGTTCTTGCATACCCTCCAATGATCTGTGTTGCTGTCTGTCAGCAGGTGGTGTCACTTTGGCATCACCACTGGTCCTCTCTTCATGGGAACAAGCTCTGGGTTATTAAGACTCTCCCAGCAGGTTGGATGACCTCCTCTCGGCTCTTTCGCAGTGAGATCATTTTAACTAGGTTGTGTATTGAGCACTGTCTTTTTAGCCATTGCCATTTGTTAAGTGGTACTCCCTCACCACTTTGTGCACGTTGTGCTCAACTTTTGACAGTCCGACATTTCCTGATGAAATGTCCTTTTTTTGAGCACTTACATTCCTGTTTGTGTTTGCAGCCTAGTTATCGGCCGTGTTAGCGAATGATACAGGCTGTCGAGCACATTTTACTTGTTATCTGTTGTAGCAATATGATGAAGGCCATTTCATTTTTAGTGCTGGACCTCTGTTTTTCTATGGCGTATTTTATAGATCTTTCTCTACATCCCTGTTTTTAGCTGTCTTCTCTCCCATCGGTTGGGATTGACGATTGACATGTAGTCGTTTTCAACTCCTGTTTGTCTTCTTCTACAGTTTTGACTTGGGCGTGTATGACTCTGTTTTGTTTTAGGGTGCAAAAACAACTAAACACTGGACTCACATTTGGAAGGATGATGGTTCAAACCCACATCTGGCTATTCTGATTTCTGTTTTCCATGATTTACCTAAATCACATAAGGCAAATGCCAAGATGCTTCCTTCTCCATCCTTTCCTAATCCGAGCTTGTGCTCTGTCTCTAATGACCTTGTAGTCG
The DNA here is from genome assembly GCF_021461395.2 of Schistocerca americana. Taxonomy (NCBI): domain Eukaryota; kingdom Metazoa; phylum Arthropoda; class Insecta; order Orthoptera; family Acrididae; genus Schistocerca; species Schistocerca americana. The sequence goes on from NC_060126.1 coordinate 467,864,581, forward strand.
ACAAACTGTGAACTTGACCGTCCAATTGCCGAACATGCTGCACGCCACAACACAAATGACTTCAACAGCTAATTCACTATGCTGGACATTTGGATACTCCCTTCCAGCAAACGTTTCACTGAACAGTGGGAATTCTCTCTCCAGCATTTCCTGTGTTCTCACAATCCCCCTGGCCTAGACCTCTGTTAAACTGTTCCACTGCCTCACTTTACTTGCCTTTTCCCTTCTCTCTTCTACCCATACCAGTCTCACCCTGTCCAGATGTTGGTACTCCCTTCTCCCACCATCCCCCCCCCCCCCCCCCCAGTTCGTGTGTGTGTGTGTGTGTGTGTGTGTGTGTGTGTGTGTGTGTGTGTGTCCCTCTCCCTCCCTCCCCCAATTCATTTCCACCTTCCTCTCCCTTTTCTTTCCCTTCTTCCTATCCCCCTCTCCCTATATGTTTTTGTGCTCTACCCTCTGTACTCCTTTCATCTTCTTGTGTGGCCATGGGCTCCAGCTGTCCAAAGACATGCCTCTTTTCCACTACCCTATCTTTGCATCCTTCCTTACTCCATCTTCATAATGGGCATGCACATTTGGATGTCTGTGTGGTTGTGTGTGTGAATGTGTGTACTTTTGCTAGAAAAAGAGCAAGGACTCAAAAGCCAGTGTGCATGCTGTTTCCTGTTATGTCTCTCTGTGCTCCATGTGTTGGTACACTATAGGTGAGTAATTGCCTTTTCCTTATTTTATGTATTGCTCTGTCCAGGAATTTCCAAGTCTCGATCATTGCACATGCTTTCTGATGCACACCGATAGCTGTAGAGCCTATTGTCATCGTGTGATGCAGCAGTCTGCATGAATAATGACAATTCACCATGTCAGGAATGGGCTGTGACAGGTCACTATGACATTTCTTACCACTTTAACTTTCTTTACCCATCATCTTTACTCCTACCAACTGCCTCACAAAAACATGTATAGATTGGGATTTTCACTCTGCAGCGGAGTGTGCACTGATATGAAACTTCCTGGGAGATTAAAACTGTGTGTCCGACCGAGACTCGAGTCTCGGTCGGGCACACAGTTTTAATCTGCCAGGAAGTTTCACATGTACAGATGTTCATCATGATTCCTTTTCGTGCAACCAAGAATTCAATTGCAGCATGTTGCTTGTAACGAGTGTCTCATGTAGATACTATTTTGATGGCTACAGCTCTGCCACATGTCGGAATTGTTCAAAACTGTGCACATGTGCAGAAGTAACGTGTACATCAGCAGTGACTCTTCATCCAAAATAACATGCTATGTTGTCCCTACCAGTTACTACCAATTTCAGTTGTTAGCCTATGTGATTATAGAAAGTAGTTCTGTGATTAGGGCTAGAGAACTGCACGATGCCGACTGCCTGCCGTCGTCCTTTGCTGTATGGCACCATTCAGATGCAGGATGGAGACATATGGGGTCAGTCATTATTGGCTTTATTGATGATGGAGCCACTACCTCTGACACAAGTAGCTTTTCTGATGGTCTCGAGGGGCTAAGTGCATCCCGTTTCAGTCCTCCCACCAGTGGGGCGAAAAAGGAAAAAGAAAACTGGCAGTTCTGGGAATTTGTACCTAGCATTGGCTGTCAGATACTCTGCATCAGAGACCACATTTGTAAGTGTTGATGTGATACCATTGAGTCAAATGCTTTTTGGAAGTTAAGAAGTAGTGCATCATTGATCTGATTGTGTTGATCCATTATTTTCAGGATGTCAAGCGAGAAAAGTAGACACTGGTTTTCGCATGACCATTGTGTTCCCTGTCCTGGCCAGTCGATGTGGAGGAGTTCATTCCAGTCAAGAAACCTCATTATGTTAGACCTCAGAATATGATGTAAGGTTCTTCAATGAAAGGATGTCAGTAATATTGAATAGTAGTTTTGTTTAAAAATTCAGCTACCTGTCTTGAAGAAAAGTGTGACCTATGTTTTCTTCCAACCACCAGGCACATGAACTTTCGTGCATTATGGTCAAGATAGTGTCTAACTTGGTTGCAAATTTCAGATTGAGTCTGATGCTCCTTAAAAAAGGCCAGAGACCTTGTTCAGTTTTAACAAATTCAACTGTTTCTCAATGTCACTAACACCAATAGCTAAGCCATTCCCCTTTGTAGCAGTGCAAGATGTAAACTGTGGTGTGCTCATGGATCTTCCTTCATAAAGGGACATTTAAAAATGGAATTTCATATATATGCTTTTGCTTTGTTACCCTAAATTTCATTTCCTGTCATCCTCAAGTGTCTGAACATGCAACTTCATTGCCACTGACTGATTTAACATATGACCGAAATATGGTCTTTAAATATGATTCTGATTCAGTACTCTTCGAAAGCTGCACCCATTGCCATTTTGGCAGCAAAATACGTTTCATTTGGCATATATCTATCTGTAGTCCTGTGCTTCATTTCACCTTCTGCACTATAGTCTGTTTCCTCCTGACATGAACTGTTGTATTAGAAATGTACCTATCAACTGCTTGTTCCATTATTCTTTTAAACCAGAGACACAATTCTTCTAAATGCTAATGCCCACAGAAAATCATTTAAAAGGTGTTCTTACATATCCTTCAGGTATGAAACTACTGCCTCTTTCATCTGCGCTAAAAACAGTACTACTGCTGGGAGTGAGTACTGAACATACAAATGCTTCTACCAATTTTAGTTGTCGTTTGTACTTTGGTAATCACTGTTGCTACCACTGTCACACGATCAGGTATAAAAGCTTCAGTGTGGACGACCTCAAAAAGAGCTGGTATAGTTGTTGCTATAAGCTCTAATATATTTCCGAGTAGTTTCCATATAAACTATTTTATATTGTTTTGCAAGATGTCTTCCATCTGTTACAATACTGTAATTGTTCCAAGTGAGTGTTGGTTGATTCAGTGTCCTCCAGAATGATTGGGGTACATGTATACTTGAGAGTTTAAGTTTTCAGTTACATCTGGGGGTGAGTCTGGATAGGGAGATCCAGTTGCAATTTTATGCCCCCTCCCTTTAGTACAAAGTCTTGTCCACACAGTCTCACATGCAGCTGTGATTCAATCTCAGTGGATCTGGTTTACTGCAATGAGTACAGACTGTCGACTTACCATTAGCCTTCATCCTTTCAATATAAAGATGTGATCTGCTGTAAAAATCTCCCCGCTGTGACTTTCAGGTTTTAGCCAGCTCTCCGTACCTAGTATTGTGAGTTCCACTGTTTTTAGGAGTGCTTGAAACTTTGGCAATAAGTGTGAACGCTTCTCTAGTTAATGGCGTAACGTCAGGTGTTCATCAGCATTATTGTCTCAATGTTGTGCACAATATCTTGAGAACTGACCCTGTCATTTCCTTATGTACTTGCTGCCAACCAACCAGACTTATGAACTGTTGTTGGTCCTATGTCACTATTCCAACTCCAGACACCCACTATACCCTCCCTTTGATGTCCACGTTTGGTGAACATATGTACAACTTGTTCATCTCAATACCTTGTTAGGAAGGTGAGCATAAGGAGAAGTCGACCTTTATTCTGGCAGTGCTTATCCATAGTCAAGGTTTTAACATTTTGCCTCCACAGTTGATGGAAAATAAATACCACATAGAGAATGACAGTGGACAACATGTAATAGTCACACATCGTTCAGTTTGTTAAAATAGACTGTAGTTGATGCTATTGTGCGTATGTCTCTGAAGTTCAAAAGTGTACCGGAAGTCACAACTTTCAGTAGGAGGGCCTTATGACTTTTAATTTTCAGTTAGTCCTAAGTGGGTAAGCATCTGAATAACAAATGCAAATGTCTGGAGTTAGCCCTGTCAGTCCTTGGATTGTTTTTTGCCACTTACCTTTCACCTATGGCAGCTGTAATGTGGTTCGGAGTCAACAACAAGCCTTAGGTTCCTCTATAACTTACAGGGTAAGTCAGGTCAAAGTAGGCACGTACCACTTCCAATACGACAAGTCTTAATAAAACACCCTAGACATCAAACCATTTTTGACACTGAAGACAGTTTTATCTTTTACTTGCAAAGTGCTGTCATTTTTACTACTTTTGTTGGCTGAGATTTGAAAAATTGGGAAATGTTTAGTATTATAATGCAGTATAATGTTAACATGATTTTAAAGAAAAGTTTTTATTTCAGTCTGCCGGTGTAAGTGGGATAAATGAACACATTGTTTCCATTAATGCAAACAAGTACACTCCAGTTGATTCTGACCTGATTCCAACAGGTATGTTTTCTTAACAATTCTTATCTCTCCTTATTTGGCATTTCGTTTAATGAAAATGAAATTCCTTTTTGTGAATCAGTTCGGCAAATTTGCTATGCGCTTCCCAAAGAGGTTTTAAAATTCTTATTATATTTGTTCTTTTACAAAGTATTTCCTATAAAGCATAAGTTTTTCATATTGTTCATACAGGTGAGATTGTAAATGTTGGTGGCACTCTTCTGGACTTGAGAATACCACGTCGTCTGGGAGATGTTCTTCCTCAAGTTTCTGGCGGGTATGACAACAATCTGTGTGTCAACCAGGCCAGTGTTTGCGGGATGACATTTGTTGCAAGGTAATGGTACACAATGCACAAGGAAACTGCAGTACACTGTTTATATTATAATGGCTTCTTTCACTTTCCAATGGATTGTTATTCTAGCAGTATTCAGAAGGGCATGCAGTTTTAATTTAGCCAGACTTTTTTAGTATCATATAACATTTTATAATATTTCCCCTATTGGGAAAAACTATCACCTGCAAAATGTTATGCAATTCATATGACCATACGTATCTGCTTGTGTCAACTATCATGGACTAAGTGGCTAAAATGAAGTATATAAACCAAAAAAATGATCTGTAGTTTATATTGGCTGCCTGAATAATTGACAAATATGGGTGAACTTTTAGCATCACTAAATATAGGCAAAATACAGTAGATATATGTACATACATCAGAGTAAAGCCAGCATACAAAAACAAAATATCTAGTAGAATGGCACAGGTCCATTATGCAGTTAAACAGATTTGTCTGAGGACTGATGGTGTGAAAATATTGTGAGTAAACAACTAAATGTGGATTTGTATCTGCTGAGTCAGTTTCTCTGTACATAAAAAGTTTCACAGTGATAAAAATTAAAGTCACTCTACAGCTTTATGAAATTGTAAGATGCATACCATTTAAAGGCCATTCATAGAACTGAAATGCTGCTGGAAATGTGATTTATGATATTAGAGGCCAGCCCACAAGCAAATGTATGACCATTGCCCCACATCCCTGATAAGACAAGTAAGTCAGTGATCAGAATACTATGAACAAAAATGGAATTTTCAGGCCATTAGTGTTGTCCCTTTCTTCATAGCTGTGGCTGAAAGCAGTCACTCTCTAAACTCTTTAATTAACTCATTCCGTTTCCAAAATTTTCTTGTGCAGGGTTGTGCATCCAGATTCTGGCCGTGTTTTGGAAGTCCATTCTGATCAGCCTGGAGTGCAGTTTTACACAGCAGGTGGGCTTCCAGAAGAAGGAACAACTGATCCAAATACAGTAATAATTGGAAAAGGTGGCGCACAGTACAACAAGTATGGTGCACTCTGCCTTGAGACACAGAATTATCCAGATGCTGTGAACCATGTGAGTAACGATAAGTAATTTTATTACCATACTGCAGAGAATGTTTCAAAACTGTATTGTAGACTATCTTAAGGTTCCATATGCCGCTTTAAAATTGTCAGTTCCAGTTGTGATTTCTTCCTGCTTACTCTGTAAGTTATTTTGTTATTTCTCTATAGTCTGTAACGTGTACAGAAAAAAACTAATTCTTGTGTGGAAAGTATTGAATGTTTATTTTGATTTTTATTACAGAAAAACTTCCCAAATAGTATACTGAATCCTGGACGCAGATACTCGCACACAATGGTGTACCAGTTCAGCACTGCATAAGACTGTAAAGAAACTTAAACAAAAGAATCAAAGTATAGCAGGAAGAGTAGTTGAAAGGCAAAAAATGAGCTGCATCTGCAGTAGTTCTCAGATTGCTGTAATGTGTTAAAAAGTATAGGACATAGGTGAATTGGGTTTGGAATCACATTTTAATAATGTAAGACATTGCAAAAGACAAATTTTACATGTTTATACTGCGTTTATATTCACTTTGTGTCCTGTTTATATGAACTGATTCTTATAAGACTGTCCTGACATTTCGACCTCTGTATTTTCTCAGGTTTGTGGTAATCTGTTTTACGTGTACATGCACAATCAGTATAAAATAGTGTTAAATATTAGATGCAAAATTGAGTCCTTATTTGTCACATTCCTAACTATTTATTATGCCAAGATGACAAGTTCTCATCCTTGCAGTTAAGGACTTTTGATTTCTAGCAAAATAGCAAATTTTTTAAAAGTATGTTCTACTTTTAAGTCAACATTCTTCTGTACACTGTTTCTCTCAGGAAGAGCAATGCTGCTGCTGCTGCTGCTGCTGTAACGTCAAAATTAGCTAAGATGTGGGGATAACTGTAAATGGAGCATGAATTTTGAACTGCTAGCACGCGGCGATGAGAGGGGGGGGGGGGGTATTGACCTTGAATGAATGTTGGCAGACTGCCCATACAATTCGGTTTCAGTCGCTATGGAGTGTTAGAGCATAGAGCATCGTGTGTTCGTTGTCGAGCAGTACTTTAGAAACAATGATTCCGTAGTCACAGTGCAACGCCTTTTCCATCAAAATTTTAGAGTTGGACATTGAGGTGCAGTGCCTGATCGAAATACTGTACTCCAGTGGGTTGCAACGTTTAGAAGTACTGGATCTGTGATGAAGAAGAAACCACCTGGTCTTCCCCATTCAGTTCGTACTCCACAAAAAGGTAGACCGAGTGAGAACGGCAGTTCTTGCTAGTCTGAAATGATTTGCTAGATAACAGGCTGTAGTGCTGGGAACGTCATGTCATTCGCTTCACCGCATCTTACATGATGATCTTAAGTTTCACCCGTACAAGATAATGATCGTCCAGCAGCTTAGTGAAGGGGATTTTGTGTAGCGCAGAGACTTTTGTCGCATAATGGACGAAATTTTTGCGAAGATGCAGATGCTACAGTCTACATGAGTGATGAAGCACATTTTCACGTAGATGGTTATGTCAGTGTTCAAAATTGTCAGAATTGGTAGCCTGAGAACCCGCATGAATTACACCAAAGGCCTCTCCACAATTTAAAAGTAACAGTGTGGTGCTGCATTTCAAAGATAGGGATTGTTGGACCCTATTTTTTTGAAGAGGAAGGAACTGCAGTTGCTGTGACATCAGCATGCTATGTTAAAATGTTAAACAACTTTCTTCATCCAGAACTTGAAAGGCGTCAAGTGAACAAGAGAGAAATATGGTTTCAGCAGGACGGTGCCACAGCTCACACAGCGAGAATATCCATGGAAGTGGCTCGACAAATGTTCCTAGGACATGTTATTTCGAGATACTATGATGTTTAATGGCCTCCTCACTCACCCAATTTGTCGATATGCAACTTCTTTTTGTGGGGATATTTAAAATCAAAAGTCTACGTGAACAAGCCTCGCACAATCATGACCTGAAGAATTCCATTCGTCAGTAAATTGAAGCCGAGCTGAATGAAATGTTGGAGAGAGTCATGCGTAACTTTTGGGAGAGGATCCAAATTTGTATCCAGCAAAAAGGGTGTCATCTCCAAGACATTTTTCGAACCCAATTAAAGTATGTATATTTCAAAACGGCATTAAAAAATCCATCACTTAATGTTTGTTTTTATTATTTTTATCAAACCGTGTCCCAGTCATTCAATAGTGAAAAACATGCGTTTCCTCTGCTCCATCCTGTACTTGCAGCTGAGAAGGGAGTGAGACAGGGTTGTAGCCCGTTGCCAACATTATTCAGTCTGTACATTGAGCAAGCTGTAAAGGAAAGCAAAGAAAAAACTGGAGTAGGAATTTAAGTTCAGCGAGAAGAAATAAAAACCTTAAGGTTTGCTGATGACATAGAAATTCTGTCACACGGCAAAGGATTGGGAGAGCAATTGATTGGAATATACACTGTCTTGAAAGGAGGATATAAGCCGAACATCCACAAAAGCAAGACAAGGATAATGGAATGTACTCAAGTTAAATCAGGTAATGCTGACGAATTAAATTAGGAAACAAGACACAAGATGAGTTTTGCTATTTGGGAAGCAAAATAACTGATGGTTGACGTAGAGGATATAAAATACAGACTGGCAATGGCAAGAAAAGTGTTTGTGAAGAAAGAAATTTGTTAACACGGGAGTCTTAGGAAGTCCTTCTTGAAAGTATTTGTATGGAATGTAGCTATGTGTAGAAGGGAAATGTGGATGATAAACAGATTAGACAAGAAGAGAATAAATGCTTATAAAATATGGTGCTACCGAAGAATGCTAAAGATTAGATGAGATCATGTAATTAATGATGTGGTATTGAATAGAACTGGGGAGGAAAGAAATTTGTAGCACAACCTGGCCTGAAGAAGGGACTGGTTGATAGAACACATTCTGAGGCATCAAGAGACCATAAATGTAGTATTGGAGAGGGAGTAAGTGAGAGAGAGAGAGAGAGAGAGAGAGAGAGAGAGAGAGAGAGAGAGAGAGAGACTGACTCAAAACCTGGAATATACCAACTAGGATGCAATATGTTCCAATCATTATACACTGCAATGACAAGAGACTTTAACACAATAGCAAGGAGCATTTGAGATGACTTAGATTTGAATCTGGACACTTGCCAGCACAGAAACCAGCAACAACTGACACAATTATAAGCAATACTCTGAATACAAATTAACATGAAATCTGCTTCAAACTGTGGCAGCAAAAATATTAACGAACAAATGAAAAATTTTCAGTGCTTAAACATGTAACCAGGAAAAAAAATCAAGCAGAAGCATTATCCTGGTGCAGTAGTTTTCATATTTGCCTGCCCCAGCACCAAATTTGAGTTCCACCAGCACATAATAGCCAAAGCAGCTGAAAACACAAAACCCATTATATCAAACACTAGATTAGAAGGCTTGTCATATTCTCGTGGTGAGTATGAAGTGTACTGGAGGAGATATCTTTACTGCAAACTCCGAGAGATAAAAAATGCTGCCGATAAATACACTGCGCAAAAAAAGTATCACCTTTTCAAAACCCCAGAATTGTCTCCAATTGTGATGCATAAATTTGAAATTTGGTTCAAAGGTGCCTTCAACCTTCCTCGGTAATGGTGCAAAAGTGTCACTCAGGGCTCGGTGATGCTTCAAACAGCAAGGTCTTGACCCGTGGAAAAAAAGGGTCAGAACTTAGTTCATGTGAGACGTAAGATGGGTTAATGATATCACACTGGCACCAGATTTTACCACAATTCTCCCCAACACCACCACTGACATGTCGTACAATGGTAAGGTCATCACACCCTTTCTTTTGACACATCTCGAGGTAGTGTTACCACAACTTGTTCTCTAGTATACAGGGCTGAACCTCTAGGCAACATTCAAAGCCATTGGACGAAATCTGAACATTATTCAACGTGGCAAAGGGTGTTTGCATTTTCAGCCCACCAGTTTTGTACCCTCCTGTGGTGTAATCAAGCGGGCAATGTAACAATGACATGTGCATGAATAAAACAGCAAAGACACACACACACACACACACACACACACACACACACACACTGTTGATCACATTAAAAATACGCCTTTCAAGCTTTTGACACCCATTCAGCTGAATGTTGCTTTGCAGCTGCTCTAGCGCAAAGAAAAAACAGAGCAAGGCAAATGAAACTGAATTCACAACTACAATCTAAGTCATGAACAATGGTGGTCCGCAAAGGCATGGACGGAGATTGCCATGTTGCATATGTGCATAGAGGGGCTTTGTGCTAAAGAGTGTGTGGATGCTGCAAATTCTCTCTCACACTTGCTTATGTAGCATTTGCCACTTTCCGCCATCATCCATCATCTTCATTTAAGACTGATTATGCCTTTCAGCGTTCAGTCTGGAGCAAAGCCCCCCTTATACAGTTCCTCCATGATCCCCTATTCAGTGCTAACATTGGTGCCTCTTCTGATGTTAAACCTATTACTTCAAAATCATTCTTAACCGAATCCAGGTACCTTCTCCTCGGTCTGCCCCGACTCCTCCTACCCTCTACTGCTGAATCCATGAGTCTCTTGGGTAACCTTGCTTCTCCCATGCGTGTAACATGACCCCACCATCTAAGCCTGTTCGCCCTGACTGCTACATCTATAGAGTTCATTCCCAGTTTTTCTTTGATTTCCTCATTGTGGACACCCTCCTGCCATTGTTCCGATCTACTAGTACCTGCAATCATCCTAGCTACTTTCATATCCGTAACCTCAACCTTGTTGATAAGGTAACCTGAATCCACCCAGCTTTCGCTCCCATACAACAAAGTTGGTCGAAAGATTGAACGGTGCACAGATAACTTAGTCTTGGTACTGACTTCCTTCTTGCAGAAGAGAGTAGATCGTAGCTGAGCGCTCACTGCATTAGCTTTGCTACACCTCGCTTCCAGTTCTTTCACTATGTTGCCATCCTGTGAGAGTATGCATCCTAAGTACTTGAAACCGTCCACCTGTTCTAACTTTGTTCCTCCTATTTGGCACTCAATTTGTTTATATCTCTTTCCCACTGACATTACTTTCGTTTTGGAGATGCTAATCTTCATACCATAGTCCTTACATTTCTGATCTAACTCTGAAATATTACTTTGCAAACTTTCAATCGAATCTGCCATCACAACTAAGTCATCCGCATATGCAAGACTGCTTATTTTGTGTTCACATATCTTAATCTCACCCAGCCAGTCTATTGATCATCCATGACTACAATAAATGATAGTATCATGGTTTAATGCTCGACTGGCAACAATGTTCACAGCATACCACTCGGAACAGTACTGAACACTCATTAGCTGTCTGAGAATACATGATGCCAGTTGTGCAGAATGAGCCACTTGACTGCCATCACTTGTGATTCCAACTACAGTGCCTAAGGGAGAAATAAACACGTATGGAGTCTTGCACTAAATAATCAAATACACTTACATTAAATTTACTACAGCACACATTGACAACTGTTAGTTTGGAAGAACAATTTGCAAGATTACAATGAAATATTATGTTGTCGTGATCCACTTGGTTATATCAGTATTTCTGGCAGACTAACACTTGATAAGATCATGTTTCATCCAGCAAGGGTCATCCAGAAAGTAAAGACCATCTAGTTATACATGAGTCTCAAAAGAAAGTTTATATATGAAGAGCTCACTGTGCATGTGCAAGAAATTGGAGGAGCCTGCTTGGCCTTTAGGAATTCAGTCGATATGAGGCACATTTCGAGAGTGGACTGCACATTCTGTGTGGGAGAATTTTACAGACAAGTGTTTTGGCAACTGTAGCATGGAGGAAATTTTGCAGTTATCATGGATTGCACACAAGTAAATGATGCTCCAAGTGTTCCTCTTATCCAGAAATGGATCAAAATCACTGAAGAAACCAGTTCAGCACAGGTCAAACCAAAATCCAGGCAACCAAGATCTTTGGAGAGTGTAAATCGGTCTGTTCGTGACAATACTAACCTCTCCATTCACACGTGTGCAAGTACTTTAAATGTGCCTGGGTCAATCCATATGAAGTGGTCCAGTAGTGGTTGCTTGACAATTTTTAAATATTTTAATTTTTTTATACGTGATTGCCCTATATTTGAGAAATTCAAAACAGTTTTTTTTAAAATAATTTATCTTGCACCTTTACTGAATGGTGGCCATTGTTATTTGTAGGCGCGTGACTATTTTTTAGTCTGGAGACATTAGCGAAAATCTGAATATCTCTGCACTGGGTTAAGTTACAACATTGCAATTGACATGATTGTTTTTAGAAAAGTGTCCTCTACAACATTGTTTTTTACACAAAATACCCTAAATTCAAAAATAACTAGTCAAAATGACCTCCAAAGTTTGGTATCCAAATTTTCAAAAATCCACTTTTTAGGCACAAAAATAACAAACAAGGAGTGATTTATGAGAGTCTATTTTTTTTCTTATCGTTAGATATTGTACACTAATAGCCTCATATAGGGCAAGAACACTTACAAATGTTTCCTTAATTTTTTATGAATTTTTGAAATTTGAAAATTTTCATTTTTTGTAAAGTTTGGGGTTAGTTATCTCAGGTGGGATTGAATATAAAAATATGATTTTTGCACAGTTTGTACACCTATATGATAGCAACATACTGTAAAAATTTGAACATTGATATCTGACTGTGAACAAAGATATGAATTTTTGAAAATGAAGAAATAATTCACATTACTCTACAACTGATCTTATGGCGGTTGCCTACTTAAATGGTTTATTGTTTCATAGTAATAAAATTTTTTTATGGCATATATTTAGTTAACACTATCACCCAATATTCATTTAGTTTATTTACTTTTAATAATGCAATATTAAACAATAGGAGCTATGTTAATAAAAATGCTCATTTACATTTAGGTTTATTTTCAATAAAAAAGTACATTATTGCTGGGTGTGGCATTATGACTTTGAAATTAGACAAACTTTGTTTAAATTGTGGCATTATGACTTTGAAATTAGACAAACTTTGTTTAAATTTCGAGTAAGTTCTTCTGTAACATCAGTGTGTGAGTATCATGAGAAGAAATGTATTCTGAAGTACAGCCACATTTTTGGAAGAAAGTGCTGTGATCCACTTAAAGTTCATAAAAAAGCCTGTTACTAAGGGTTTGAGGGAAATAAAACTTGGAACATTTGTCCTAGTTGTGTGAGAGTGTAACAGCTTCCCAAGTGAAACGTAATTCCCGAAAATTTTCTGGGCCCAAATTGTGACTCAAAAATATTTGTTGTGAATCCAGAACCAGAATCATGTAATCTTGTTAATGACATTTATATTCCTAATGAGGAAGCTGTTAGCATATTGGATTTTGCCTGTTCTAAGTCAGACGTATCTCCTGCTTCGAAAATAATAAAATTAAGTAACAGAAAATAAAAAGCAGCTATTGAAAATAAGGTACAACAAATTTTAGACAAAATTAGAAAAGACTTGGAATCATGCTTTAATAATACAGGTACCAACATTATTTCTAAAGAAGAAGAAAACCTGCCACCAGCATAATCTAACACTGAATATTTGAGCTTAATAGAGAAATTAAAAATTAAATGTTCAGTGACATCTAAAGAAGAGAAAAAATAGTTCATGAATTCAACTTTTCTCATCGTTCGGTTAAACTAACCCCAAAATTAGTTAAAGAGCTAGGCATTCTTCCAGTTTTAGGAAAGAAGAAAGGAGTAGGTATAAGTGAAGAAACAATTAAAAAGATCCAGCAGTTTTTTGAAGATGAAGAAAACAGGAGAATGTGCCCATGTTGCAAAGATAGCAAAAGAGTTGTTATAAATGGAGTTAAAGTAACAAAGCAGAAACGAATAGTGCTGTCAAATTTAAATGAACTTGATGTAGCTTTCAAAAATTCTCATCTGAATGCAAAATTGGAAGGTCAGAATTTTGTGACCTCCACCCTAAGTGGTGTATTTTGGCTGGATCCTCAGGGACACACTCCGTATGTGTTTCTTTATATCATCAAAATGTCAAACTGATGATTGCAGGTGTAAAACTCTGTGATCTTAACTACAAAGAGTTACTAGATTTAATGGTCTGTGACACTGCATGATGAGTTTGTGTAATAAATGCACTGGTAAGGAAACCATTATTGTATTGTTTCATGAATGACGAGGAAATTCCAGACAGTGGTTCACAACTGACAGGGAAGAAATGATAACAGTGGTTAAATCTCAGGAAGAGTACTTGGAATTTTTAATTGATAACTTACAAAAATTCAAAAGTCATCACTATGTTTGTAAAATCCAAAGTAAGTTTTTGAAGGACAAAAAAGCACAACTTCATGAAACTGAATGCATATTGCTAGCTGATTTTGCAGAAAATTTTACATTTGTGATTCAGGATGCAATACAAGTGTACCACTGGGTCAATGACCAGGCAACAGTGCATCCACTCATTCCCTACTTTAAAAATGAGAAAGATAAAGTTTGCAGTGCTTCAATTGGCATTCGAAACGACTAATTGGAGCACAACACTTTGGCTGTACATGTGTGTCAAAAGTATGTAATAAATTACATAAAAGAATTTTCCCAAGATTGAGAAGCTGATATACTTTGGGTTGGAGGTTGAATGGCAATTTTTTGCATCTTGCCATGGTAAAAAAATGCATGTGATGGAGTAGAGGTAGAACAAAAAGTGAAGTAAGTAAAGCCAGCCTACAAAGACCAATCACAGACCAAATTCTCACAGCACAGGACATGTATGTCTTTTGCAAGGATAATATTAAAGGCATTACCTATTTTCTGATCAAGAAAGAAGTGGTTCTGCATATGAAAACAATACTTCAAACCAGATTTGAAAAATGTATAGCAATAAAAGGAACAAGGCATTTTCACAAATTCCTTGACATTGCAGAAAACTCAGTTTGATGCTATGTATCGTCAGAAACCGAAATTTATGACGATCATTGTCAGTAAAATTACATCTCTGTCTTTAACATTGAACGACATAGTGTCGTGTGTATGATGGATATTGGTGGCTTGCAGAGGTTGAAAGAATAAGTTTGGAAAACAATGATGTTTTTGTGCATTTTTACCACCCTGCTGGCCCAAGAACATCATTCAAGAAATCTACTAGTGACAAAGTTTGGACACCAGTGAAAAATGTTTTAAGGAAACTTTCAGTGCTTGAACTTACCACAGCAACTGAGTTGTATTATTCTATACCACAGAAACTGCCTGAAGAAATAAGTGTTCTAAACATTCACCTACAGGTTTAGGAACAGTCACATCTTGAAGAATGTTAATTGAAAATATTTATTTTAAGTATGTCAAAATAATATAAATGTTAATTTCAGCGATGTTTCAACTTTTTGTATATAATTCAGTTCTTTACTTCAATAATAATTGATTATATCCTGCCAACATCACACATGAATAGGCAACAGCCATATCAGTTGTAGAGTAATGTGAATTATCTCATTTTCAAAAATTCATATCTTTGTTCACAGTCAGATATCAATGTTGAAATTGTTACAGTGCGTTGCTATCATATAGATGTACAAACTGTGCAAAAATCATATTTTTATATTCAGTCCTACCAGAGATAACTAACCGCAAGCTTTACAAAAAAATGAAAATTTTCAAAAATTCATAAATTAAGGAAACATTTTTAAGTGTTCTTGCCCTATATGAGGCTATTAGTGTATGATATCTAACTATAGGAAAAAATAGACTCTCATAAATCACTTCTTGTTTGTTATTTTTGGGTCTAAAAAGTGGATTTTTGAAAATTTGGATACCAAACTTTGGAGGTCATTTTGACTGGTTATTTTTGAATTTAGGGTATTTTGTGTAATAGATAATGTTGTAGAGGACACTTTTCTAAAAACAATCATGTCAACTGCAATGTTGTAACTTAACCCAGTGCAGAGATATTCATATTTTTGCTAACGTCTCTAAACTGAAAAATCATCGCGTGCTTACAAACAAAAATGGCCGCTATTCAGTACAGGTGAAAGGTAAATTTTTTTAAAAAACTATTCTAAACTTCTCAATTTAGGGTAATCACATATAAAAAAATTAAAATATTTAAAAACGGTCAAGTAACCAACTTAATTTTCATGGACCACTTCATTTGGATTGACCAGCTTAGGTCATCACTACACTGAATTCTTCAAAAAGATCTTAAACTGCACCTTACAAAATCCAACTGGAGCAAGAATCAAAACCTCAGGATATCAGGCATAGACTGCAGTTCGTTAATGATGTAACTGAGTGACCTTCATTTGAAGTCGTCACCTAGCTTACTGAACTGACAACAGGAGAGTATAACGGGAATTCTGAAGCTCACGACCAGATACCATATTTTTTTATTATTGGAGGTGAGTATGAGAAGAAGTCAAGGAAGCTTTTTGCAATAAATATTGTTTCCATTTTATATAACTAAACAGTCTCTATTTTTCTGGCCGACCCTTGTACAAACCCATTTCACTTCTCCCTGTCTTATCAGAAACTTTTGAGATAGTTATCTACAATGGAATAGTGACAAAAACTGATTTGACATATTCTGTAGCCTTGGTGAGCATTTGACCTGTGTTCATTAGAAAACTGTACTTGGGGTAACAAAAATGCTGTAGCACTGATGGCATTCCTTGTCTATGGTTGGAGTCTTACTTTCAAAACAAAAATAGCACCACAATGACAAACTAGGAACAGGAATAAAACACATTCAGAATTGTGAAACAACCAAATTTTGACTGCTGAAACTTTCAGTACACTGCCCACTCTCCTTCCCAACCTGTATCGATTACCTTACAATGAATTTCTAGAAGTGTTCACACACTAATGTATGCAAATGAAATGAACACCACTAATAAAGGCACCAAATACAGACACAACTGATAATTGAAGAGACATAATGGAGTACAACAAAACATTGTTTCCAAAAATATTCGTATTACGCAATTTCTAGGGCTCTTCTGGTACCAGACGTTGGCAGTACTGGCCATTACTAATAGGAAATTCCCCATTGCACCCCCCCCCCCTCAGATTTAGTGGTAAGATGGCCCAGTGGATAGCGCATCATAAACAGAAAGATGAACAGCCGCAGCGTCGTGGTTAACTGGTCAGTGTTGTACTGTGAACTGGACGAGCCATGTTCTGAACTCCCTCATGTTATTCATTTTTTTTTATTTTTCACAACATTATGAACTGTCCGTCCAGCGATTGAAATGTTTGTCCTCTTTCTGTAGTCTTGGCAATTGTCATACTGTACACTGGCAATAGAATACAAGTCATATGGTAAGTATAAGTTGCTGTTGCAAGTAAATGTGCTGAATAGTGAGACACCACACATACATCTCACAGATATGAAAACAACAAAGAAACAGGTGTGAACTGTGAAACAAAAAGGAATTCAAAAGTCAAAACTTCCTAAACGAAACACAACTTCAAAAACATATGTTTTGACAGAGCACAGGGAGACTCTGTAAATGTGAAACTACTGCGTTCATTTGTTGCAGCTTTTGTGACAAACTGTTCAGGTTTCATCATTTCCTTGGGAATGATCACATTCACACAAACACCTAAGTTGGGCAAGGAGGCATCTCTCTCTCACTCACTAAGCATAAAAATTAGGTTCCTTGGTAAGAGATTCCTATCATTTTACATACGTAACATTACTAATGCCATGTGTGACAAACCAGACATGTTTTCTGGTGGAGTATTTGGTTGACTTGTCATCAAACATTTGTGGTTCTCATTCTAAAGCCACTTCCTTTTGGCTGCTAGTAGAGTAGTTGTGCAGAATCAACTGTCATTATAGATTCCTTCCTTACACCTCGCTGTAGCAAACGGTCGTTACACCACAAGACATACTCAAATTTGAATGCACCGAAAATAAACAAAAAGTATTGGCATGGAGAAAATTTGAACACGGCTCCTCCACTTGGCAGTCCAACATCGTGACTACTTCACCACAACACCCCTGCTGTTTCAGGCTGCTCTATATGGCACTTCTTGTCCTTGGACTGTTTACTGTTTCTAATGTGCTTTTTTCCCCCCACAGTTCAGTATACCTTCTTCCTGTTTTCATGCTTGACCATTATTCAGTTTTTGGCGAACTGTCCCAGTGGGCCCTTATCGCTAAACCCGTGTGGGGGCGAGGGTTGTGTTATGATGGGGATTTTCCCTTGTAAGAGAAACACTCTTCAAAGATATTTCAGGTCAGACCCAGTAATGTGCTACAATGGAGTAATAAACAAATCTAGATGCTCAATAACAGGATCTGCAATTGGAAGTATACATCAATGCATTTAATTTGAAGACCAAGCAAGTAGCTTACTTTACACTCTCACCCCTATGGTCTTACCATTAAGAGTAACAACTGTAAAGAAAATTTAGTATTCAATTTGCAAACTTAAGTGGTAAGATTACTTTGCAAAGTAGATAACCACAGGTATTCCAGAGCCCTTTTTAAAGCTCTCTGAATCCTTAGACTATTTTCCCACTACATTTACTTTTTGTGACATTTGTTGTCAATAATTAAAATCAATGTCATATGAACTGTAATTTTTTCAACAATACTTCACAAAACGATCTGCAAAGCCCTTGCCTCTTTGTATATGGTTCAGAGAGGGGTTCTCTACTTTGGGGTGAAAAGTTGCCAACAAGCTCCCTTGTATTGTACAGAAGTAATTTGAGACTATAAATCTGAAAGCAGATTAAAAATTTATTATCCACTCCTACAAATCATTTGATTATCTAGATTCATTGACAGATTCATGATACCTAAATTAGAAGACGCAGTATTCACTACAAACAGTTTTCCTAAGTCTGGTAATTGTTGTTCTATGATTAATGTCAATGTGGTCATGCCAATATTAATTTAGTAGTAGTTTAGCAATAGCTACTTTTGTTAAGGGACAGTACAAATTTCCTGCTTATTTTACATTGTTAAATTCATCTTTATGAAGCATATACACACACATATATATTTCATGTAAACTTTGAACTCTAAATATGTGAAAATCTTTCTATTTCAAAGGATAAACAAGACAACAAATTAATAAAAAAGCTAATTATGCTTGACACCTGAATTTGGGCAATGCTTTTTAAACAGTAACAGTGGAGTGCTTGACTGGCAAAATATCCCTTAATGGCACTTGCACTTGTTTGAATTATGGCACACAATGATAGTCACCAATGATATAGTGGAGATGTTAACTGTTGGTCTGCTTACAATGCAGCACATAGATGATGTTCATAAGTAACACGACTATCTAGTAAGTTATTTTCTTAACTCATTCTGTTCCTGGTGACCAAGTGAGGTGGTGCAGTGATAAGACACCACACTCATATTCTGAAGCTCTGCAGCTCAACTCCCCACTGAGCAATACACATTTAGGTTACTTGTGGTCTCCCTACATTGCTTAAGGCAAAGGCCAGGATGGTTCCTTTGATAGGACATGATTTTCTGTAATGTTCTCATCTACAATGGGATGTTAAACCCTAATCTTTCTTCCATTTCTGTATCAGGAATCTTATTCCCATTCAATATTTTTCACTTCACTAATGAGCTGATGAAGTGTATACTATTGCTGAGTCTGTATTTAAGTTATTACTATCTTAAATTAAACAAGTTCACTGTTACCAGTCACAGTTTTATTTATTTCCACGACGTGTTTCGAAGGTTTAAACCTCCATCATTGGTTGGATTTACATTAGTTAGTATTGCATTTGTGTGTGTTGTGTTACGATTTTTGGAGGAAGTTGTGGCATTGCCTCCAGTGGTCACAGGTTCCTTTTGCTGTCTTAACAAATCACATGTATACTGCCACATTTGTAAACAAATATTATTAAGTATACATGTGTGTTTTGCCCGTATTGTGGCTTGTTTTTCAAAACTTTTCAACTGTGCAAACAGTATAAGCATACTAGTGCTAGATATCATTACTTGTAATCTACACACTTCTTTCTACCAGTCAGTACCCTGCTATGAGATTTCACCAACATTCACCTGAGGGTGAGCAGATGCTTGGTCAAAGTTTTAGTGACACCTTTCGAAAATTTATCAATAACATGAACAGAGCTATTTAAAAAATATCTCTTTGGTTATAAATAAATGAAATACTACTGGATATTTGTCACTGAAAAAACCCTCAAATATGCAGATAACCACAACCTATTTGGACAGAGGGGTATCACATTGGAGCAAAACAAGACAAAATAATGTCAAGAAGGCAGATAACACACATCCTGGTTTTTTCTCCTTCCATTTTCAGATACAACGCACCACACCTAAAGTTTGTGTGCCATTCTACTTGAAAAGGAAAGGCTTGAAACCAATGGTTTCACTCTAATGCAACAATATTTTTTATTTATTTTCTGTCTAAGAAACAGACGTCTATTTAGCATCCATGTCACCAAATAATGATATAGGCATTTATCAAAAGTTTAGTTGAGATCACCTTGACAACAAAGTTGAGGTTTAGCCAATGTGATCAATATGCATAGGTCAGAGAATCCATTTTTAAGCATATTTTGAATAATCTACTTTGTCAGAATCGGTGAATGATGAATCTTAGATTTGTGTACTGACTCAGTCTCCAACAGAACCATCACTAACAGCATCTGATAAGAACAACTTTATCAGTCACTGATATATTATGCATAAAAATGTAATTCTTAACCAAAATGGGAAAATAAAAACATTTCAGGCATCTAAAAGAAAAAATGGGAGACCAGAGCCACATAAAATGAAATAATAGTCAGTTTCTCAATATCATGTATAAAACAACAAACTTACACCTCAGTTATCAATTTCATTTTCACACAATTATAATAAATATTTACAGTGGAAACTCCATTACAAAATATAACACCTACGGCTAATGCAGCCGAAATTTTCTGTAAACCTTAATCTGGCACTCTGTACTGATATGCACTGCAATAACTTCTCCCTTGGGGTAATGCTCATTCTCTCTACATAACTGAATGGTGAAATTAAACTAGGGCGCTCTACAACACCTTCAGCACAAATAATGCATTTTTCTCAGTTTTACCAAAGGTAGAATACTTTATTTCAGTCCAAGAAAAAACTAGCTGCCATGTTCGATATTAATAAATCTGTACGTAAAACTGGTAAAATCTGCCGTGCTAACCCTTTGGTATAAGTACTTCAGCTGTTACTTGTCACGACTTTTTACTTTAATTAGTACAGTACAATATAGTACAGAACCACGACAACCAGTTTTTCTGTCGACCGTAAAAATTTGTATACATCTAAACGAAACTTTCCACTAAACTTCCCTGGTGTTAACAACGTCAACTACAATTTCAAGAAAAAGCCGAAAGGTCTAGACACTCATGTTTTAATTGCAGAAACTATTGTTTTGATTCATTCAATAGCGAAGGCGATACATTTTTTTCAAACACGGTTCGTGGCACAAATTTCTTCTCTTTCAGACTATCAACTTTCGTTACATCTTTGCTTAGTTTTTCATCCAACAGTCTTTCTTCTCTTCTTTCTTCGATACTTCCCTGATACGGTGTATACTTATCCGATACATAGCCTTCGATTTTGTAACCTATTACGCCGACAACGGCAGCTACAGGAAGGGTGATGTAAGGTGCATATGTGCGCAGGAAAGCAAAAATAACAGGCAACATGGTTATTATCTCTTCACTATGTGCATTTCAATTCAAATCTGCAAAAGAAACCAAAAAATTGCCCAAACACTAAAAAAATAAAATCTCATTACGCATACACAGCACGTTATTGCGGGAACGCAATTGTTACCACGATTTTGTAAAAACTTTATGTCCATCACTTTCACACAGCAGCACGAAAAATCATCTATAGCAATTTAGAGTACATTTTCGACTCTACAGTACCTCTCCGCAAATGCACATTCCACAATCCACAACTACACTGCGCCACTTCTGCTCCAGTTACATCAGGTTAGCCAACATTCCACAATCGATACGCACGGATTGTATTTCCCTGTTGATATATCTAACCACAGTCTAATATACCAGTCGCGACACTTCGCCTCAGTTTTGTTGCCTACCGCGCCAGCAGCGCCCCAAGCGGCCAGTAACTTAAACTGTGAGTTCGGCGCGATCGTGAAAGCGGATAGTGGTTGTTTATTTTGATTTCTACAATGGTTTTTACAAGTGCGAGAGTTTGTAGCGCAATAAATTGCAGCAACAACAGGAAGAAGACAACAAAACTGTCTTTTTTAAAGGTTTCCTAACACTCCTGAGAGGTATATACCATCATGTTACTAAACTGTATCGTCTGGATTCACTTGCAAACTACATATGTATTAATGATTAAATGGCTAGTTAATAGCAGACGAGAAGACCTTATGAAGAAAGACCCAGTTTACCTGTATAATAATATTAGTTTTTGTTCGCTACATTCCGAACAAAACCAGTTCATGAACGCAGACAATAATAAACTCGTGTGGAATGCAGTACCCAAACTGTTTGACATCCCGAATAAGCCACCCCAACTGACGATGAAGAGGAACCTGCCACGAAGATTCGACAAGCCATCTAAAGCTGTAAAACAGTCCTATGACACAGAAGCAGCCAGTTCAACTCTCTGTGTATCAGTGCCAGATTCGTGTGAATCGCCAACACAGACCTGCTTTGACGATGAAGTGGTTAGAGTAAGTGCAGTTATTTGTGTCTTACAAAAGCGTAATGTTTTGTATGTATTTTATTTACTTATGTTCTTAGTCACTTAGGCCGGCCAGAGTGGCCGTGCGGTTCTAGGCGCTTCAGTCTGGAAACGAGCAGCCGCTACGGTCGCAGGTTCGAATCCTGCCTCGGGCATTGACGTGTGTGATATCCTTAGGTTAGTTAGGTTTAATTAGTTCTAAGTTCTAGGCGACTGATGACCTCATAAGTTAAGTCACATAGTGCTCAGAGCCATTTGAACCATTTGTTAGTCACTTAGTTTTCCCTGATTCCCTCGTGTGATGACAGTATTTTGTTAGCACCTTGTTCACTGACAGAGTGTTTGAAAATTATTCAAATATTTGGTTTTGCGTGAAATGCAATGTAATTAGCTCACTGTATTTCTCCCACTATTTGGCAGTTGCTTGTCCCACTTAGAATAATATAAAGATGAAGGTCGTACTTGTGGCAATAGGCGACAATGACAAACACAGTAGGCCTATAGAACGATAAATGAGCAGTCGATCGCTTTAGCATGTAGAGTTACATGTCTGTGCTTCTTACGTGTGAATGCGTGTGTTTATATACTTTTGATACCATCGTGGTAAGCTGCAGTTATATCCAACGTTACAAATGTTTCTTCACGAATGTGTTGTAGCTTGCTGCTCGATTCATGGTTTTTGTCCATGCTTGCACTTATTTTAGACTCATTTTTAGAAACATATATGCCTTCTGATACTACACAAACCCCTGGAGGCAAGAAAATAACTCCAATATTTTGTAAATTGCGTAGGAAATGGATGCAAAACAAACATTATGCTTACGACGCGTCTGACGTTCACCTTACTCGCCGCTTGGAGCGCTAGTGTCGCTCCTTCTGTCAAACTTCTACAGCAGTGAGTGTCGCAACTGTGTATCTAACATACAGTCGCGACACAACAAAACCTAAGGCCGGTATTACACTATGAAATTTCTTTGTCAAAGATTTGATCAAAGATGTGATGCAATATTCCGTCCAATATATTTGACAAAGATCTTTGACATAGCGCTACAAGGGGTATTATACTGTCATCAAATTTTTCGTCAACGTTCAAGATGGCTGACAACAACTTGTTATTTAACCGCAGCAGTTCTACGTACTCCAATTGCATTGTGTGCACATGCGGAAAAGAAGTGGGGGAAAAAATGGAACCATACATACGAAGTTGACAGTCTTAAAAGTCCTGGGATTACAACTTGATAATAAATTCAGTTGGGAGGAGCACACCACAGAACTGCAGAAAGGCCTTAACAAATCTGTATTTGCAACTCGAGTGTTAGCAGACATAGGCAACATAAAAATGAAAAAGCTTGCATACTTTCATTCCATAATGTCATATGGGATAATATTTTGGGGGTAAATCTTGCAGTCAAACAAAAGTTTTCAAGGTCCAAAAGCGTGTAATACGTATTATTTGTGGAGTAAATTCATGGACCTCCTGCAGAAACCTCTTCAAAGAACTGGGTATACTAACTACTGCCTCTCAGTATATTTACTTCTTAATGAAATTTGTCGTAAATAATATATCTCTTTTTCCAGCAAACAACTCAGTTCATACATACAATACCAGGAACAAAAATGATCTGCACAAGGACAAAAGCACTTACTTTAGTTCAAAAAGGGGTCCACTACTCAGGAACACTTATCTTCAATAATTAGCCAACAAACATAAAAAATCTAGTTACAAATAAAGATCAGTTTAAAAGGAGCCTGAAAGACTTACTACTGGCCAACTCCTTCTACTCCATTGGCGAAATTTTTAATAAAAACAAATTATGTATTGTATTTATTCATACTATTAGTATTGTTATTTCAGCTTAAAAAAAATCGACATGTTCCACATCCACGAGGATCTCCTCAGCACGGATCTATGGAACGAAAAACTAATCTAATCTGGGGGAAGCCGTGGGTTTTACGACGACACGATAAAAGCATTCAACAAAACTTGATAC
Organism: Schistocerca americana; assembly: GCF_021461395.2. Lineage (NCBI taxonomy): Eukaryota > Metazoa > Arthropoda > Insecta > Orthoptera > Acrididae > Schistocerca > Schistocerca americana. Next base: position 467,888,866 of record NC_060126.1, read on the forward strand.
GTGAGCTTACAGTGGAAAACGTTTCTGTATGTGCTCAATGAAGTGTATCCTCATATCACAAAGCACAATATTCACTTAAGAACTGCCACATCTTCAGAAGACAGGCTCACTATAACACTCCGATTCCTTGCTACAGGAGAGGGTTATGTTAGGTTGGGTTAGGTTAGGTCAGGTTAGGTCTCCAATCTTCTTAATCTATTTTTGTATTCAGGGTGCCTCACGTTGTAAAGCGCCTCATCAGCTTCAGACATCTCTATTAATTTTTTAGTTGTCGGCACACACCATGTGTATTTACCGGCAAAGGTTATAAAAACACTACAGACGACAGAACGCTGCAGCGATGCTAGCGCTCCATGTGGTAACATGTCACATTGCAGTGAACAGAAGACAAGCGGTTTCTTTGATCAAATATACAGCGAGGCCCTAGATTTGATCAAATATTGGACGACATTTGACAAAGTCCCTATTACACTATCAAATATCTTGGACAAAGATATTGGACAAAGAATTTTGATAGTGTAATACCGGCCTTACTGCGCCAGCAACGCTCCAAGCGGCCAGTAAATTAAAATGTCCAGATCTGCATGACCATTAAAGCGAATAGTAGTTGATTATTTTGTTTGGTTTGTACGACGTTTTTTACAAATGGGATCGTAGCGTAGCACAATGAATTGCATCAAAAATAAGGAGATACCACATCTGCCTTTTTTAGGATCGTAAGAGGTATATACCATCATGTTATAAACTTTATCGTCAGGATTCACTTGCAAACTACATGTATATTGATGATGAATGTTTCGTTTTAGGAGCAAAAAATGGCCATTGAATAGCAGGCGAGAAGATCTTATGAAAAAGACCCTGTTTACCTTCATAATTATGTTTTGTCCGCTACTAGTCGAACAAAACCAGTTTATGAATGCAGACAATAATAAATTTCGTGTGGAATGCAGTTAACCACATTGGGCATATTCCAAATAGAAGAAACTGCCACAAACGTTCGACAATCCGTCTAAAGCTGTAAAACATTCCTATGACACAGAAACAGCCATTTCAACTCTTCATATATCAGTGTCAGATTCATCTGAATCGTCAACACCGACCTGCCTTGACGATGAAGTGGTAAAATTAAGTGCAGTTATTCGTGTCTAGAAAAAGCGTGTGTAGTATCAGAATGAGGAGCTCGCTAGACTTCGTGCAAAACTGCTACAGGACAAGGAAAGTGCCTATAATTAAAGTACAGACAGTAACAGAAACTGCATCAGAAGGATCAAGTGAGGAAGGACAAAAAAAAATTTTTGAAGAGTAAAGGATATCGATATTTTTAAAAAAAGGTTTCCTTGACTTGTTGTTAAGCCAGATTAGCAATGCCATCTGCAATATTGAAAGACGAAAATAAGCTGTTTACGCTAGAGTTGTTATATTGTAGCACTCAGGCATACAGGTTTTGTCAGAATGTTTTATATTTCCATCAGATTGTACGTTACAGAGGTATGTGGAAGGCAAACAAATAAAATGTGGGATAAGTGACAATATGTTCCAACTTTTAAAGCAAAAGGTACAGCATTTCTCCGATTTAAACTAGTGCATATGTCACTGGATGAAAGGTCTTTAATGCCACATTTGACATACGATAGCACGTCTGACATTGTTATTGGCTTTGAGGACTTAGGGTTTACATTCACAGTATATTTCTCCCACTGTTTGGCAGTTGCTTGTCCTACTTGGAATAATACAAAGATGATGAAGGTTGTACTTGTGGCAAACAGGCGACAATGACTAAAACATGGTAGGCCTACAGAACGACAAATTAGGCGTCGATCCCTTTTGCATGCAGAGGTACATTTCTGTGTTTCTTACATGTGAATCTACGTCTTTATTTTCCGTTGATATCAACATCGTAAGCTGCAGTTGTATCTAATGCCAGAAGTGTTTCTTCACGAATGTGTTGTAACTTGCCGCTGGATTCATGATTTTTATTCCTACTTGAGCGTATTTTAGAATCATTTTTAGGAATATCTATGTGTTCTGATCTTACAGAAATTCTTGAAGGCAAAAAAATAATTCAAATATTTCGTAAATCATGTAGGAAAGGGATGCAAAACAAACATTATACTTACGGCGTATCTGAAGTTCGCATTTCTCGACACTTGGAGCGCTAGTGTCGCTCCAGCTGTCAAACGGTAACAACTTTTACAGCAGTCAGTGTCCTGACTGTTATGTTACACTGTTCTACAACTATGGAGTGTCTTGCACCTGTAGACCAAGGAGGTTATTCCAAATACAAATTCAAATGTTTTATTCCACTGTTCAGCGCATTTATATGCAATTGGTATCGTCAGTGTTAACACAATAATAATAATAATATAAACTTTGTCATGACAAATGTTATTAACTACAATATAATAATCCAGGATGGACACAATATATATTTGTGAAAATATCAATAACAACAAGAAGTTTCCTAACAGATCAATTACAAGATAATGACCTATGTAGTTTAGTGAATGACAAATAAATAATCAAACAGACAATTAACAATAAGTACAGAAACAGTAATAAAATAGTGGGACAATATGGCATATGCTCAGTTTGCAGTTAATATATAGTTCATTCTCATAAGTAAAGTGGGTCATTTGTCACATACTCAAGGAACTCTTTAGCAGAGTAAATTACTTTATTTTTCATCCACCTCGAAAGACTAGTTGTAAATTTATTTACCAGCACTGTGTAGACATGTTCAGGTAATTTTTTGACGTAGACAGGACCAAGATATTTATAACTGTTATGCGTCTTTGCAAGCCTAGCATATGGCATATTCATTGTATGTCCACTTCGTATGTCATGGTCATGAACTATTCTCCTTAAGTCAAATTTACTCAGATTTTCTTTAACGAAGACAAAGCAGTTATAAATACACAGGCCAGGCACTGTCGTCATAATTACTTTCTTAAATAATCTCGACATGATTGATATGAGCTAAGTCCTGCTGTGCACCACATGGCTTTCTTTTGCCATTTAAACATTCATTTAGAGTCTACAGAATTGTCCCATAATAGTATTCCATAACTCAGGTTTGAATGGAAGAATGCAAAATTTGCATATAGCAGAAGTTCTTTACTGATACTGCTCCCCAGTTTATACAGCAAATATATGACATGTGCCAATTTGCCACATATCTTCCCTATGTGCATATCCTATTTGAGCTTTTGGTCTATATGAAATCCTAATAATTTTACTGTTTTGTCATCATGACTGAGAGCATTCAGACTGAAGACAATAACTTCAGTTTTACTATCATTTTTCTGCAGTACATTTGCCTCAAACCAAGTGGTGCACCTTTGCCACTGCCGTGCTGTGTTGCACATTTTCAAGATTGGTATCACATGTGATGAGTGTTGTATCATCAGCATATAGCACTGCATCACATGATACAACTGCAGGTAAGTCATTTATATTAATAATAAAAAGGAAAGGTCCAAGAATAGATCCTTGAGGTGCGTGCATTGCAACTGGGAGACATTCTGACATTAGATTATTTACATTAATTAACTGTTTTCTATTTTCCAAGTATGACTGCATTAGGCATGGAGCATTCTCTCTCATTCCACAGTGGTAGAGACTTTTTATGAGAATATTGCGGGAGACCATATCAAAAACTTTCCTGAGGTCTAACAGTGTTGCACAGACAATATCTTTATTTTCAAAACAATTGTATATTTTTTCTACCATACACTCAGCTGCTTCTCCTGTAGAAAGGCTGGATCTGAAACCATACTGTGAGAAGGTGAGTGTATCATTATATTCAAAATATTGATTTTATCTGTGTATGAATGCAGTATTCTATTATTTTTGATATTATGGGTATAAATGTTATTGGTCGATAATTATCTGGAGATACTATATCTCCTTTCTTATGTGCTGGATAACTATAGATATTTTTAAACATTCTGGATAATTACCTCCATTTAAAATTTTGTTGATGATTTCAGTCAGTGGTGTTATAGTTTGATTTCTGATATATTTAATAACATGATTTGAGGGACCATAGTAATCCTCTTCTCTAGACTTACTGAGCTTAGCCATTGATTCATTGACCATCTTGTCAGTTACACAAGTCCAGTAAAAGCTGTCTGTCTGCTTAGTGTTCATTTCTGGCAGCAGTGCCTGCCTGACTCACATTCTCCATTATGCTGTTATCTGATTGAAAACTGACAAAATGTGCATTTAGAATATCAGATGGAATTTGTGTCTGGCATACTTTATCATCACAGTTGGTTTCTGTTTTAATAATTTCCCATGCAGCTTTGCATTGATTCACTGAGTTCAGTATACATATATATATATATATATATATATATATATATATATATATATATATATATATCATTTGCTTTGCACTTAGCTGCCTTGATTTCATAGCTGTAAATCTTTTTCACTTCCATATACATTTCCTTGTCAGCATTATTGTGCTTGGACCTATCATGACAGAGTAGCATTATGATTCTTATTCTACTTGGATGTGGGATGTACCAGCTTTTTAAGTTTTGTGGTCTGGTGTAACGATTTTGCTTTGATATTTTTTGCAGCATTTAGGACAACATGCTTCAAAATTTTCAGTTAACTGTTCTAGGAATTTGGTGGTAGATTAATTTGCACCTGCAGTGGTTCTTATTTTATCCCATTTTATGAAATTTTATCAACTTGTTTAGCTTTGATTCATTAATTGGTCTTATAATTTTTCTACAGTCTGTGGGAGCTTCAATTGCTTTACTGTTAGGTGTTTGTCTGAGGCATAGTCCCTCATGATCTGAAATTCCTAGCTTGATTGTGTTGAATTCTGTTTTGTTTAGATGAAAATTACAAATGATGTTATCTAGACATGCTTCCTGGCTTGTGAGTTTGTCATTTACTCAACTGAAGTTATTATAATTTCCTGTTTAGGCAATATTATGGCTGCAGCTCCAAATTTTGTGTCTATGCACAGTCCACTTATATCTATACCTTCACAGATTACGTTCACACTATTTTTAATATATACAGATACACCACCATGTTTAACACTTGTTCTACAGTAGCTGGTTGCCAATTTATATCAAAATGGTACACTTCATTCTAGTTCCTCATTGCTAAGCCAGTGTTCATTTATTGAAATCACATTGCAGTTTGTTTTCCAGCCAATACTGAAGGTCATTAAGTTTATTCTTAAGAAACTGCACATTAATATGTAGTAACCACTGTGGTTTACCTGTAGCCCTTCAACAAAAAATCATTGAGATGGGATGGAACTGCTGCTTTCCTCTTCCTCATTATGTGACCATTTGATGAGTTTTCTGATGTTAACTGTTCCTCAGATGGCATGGTGGTGAAGTTCCTGTCTTGTTAAGGGTCTGAGTGGCTCTTATTACTCCTGCCAGTGTTGATGTTGCATTCTAACCTCCAACTATGATTGTAAATGTCATATTGATATGAGGCACTTTATAAGTTGAAAAATATATGTTTTCAATTGTATTGGTGCTGTGCTCATATGCAGATAAGAGTTATGTATGATATTCTGATTAACTTCCTCCAGTTTATGCAGGTCCTCAGACCCTTGTTTGTATATGAGTATTTCTGCATGAGACAATTTCCTATACAGTGTCATTGTAACGTAATTAATGAGAACGGATTCGAATATATGAATCAACACAACAGAAACCCTAAAAAAATTGTTGACTGTCATTTCTTTTATTACTCGAGAATTGATCTTGTACTTTTCATTTTTTTTGTGTAGTATATGGTTTACTCTAGAAACCAGGTTTTAAATTGTAAGACATTTCCAGGTGCAGATTTGGACTCTGACCACAATCTATTGATTATGAACTGTAGATTAAAACTGAAGAAACTGCAAAAATGTGGGAATTTAAGGAGATGGGACCTGGATAAACTGAAAGAACCAGAGGTTGTAGAGAGTTTCAGGGAGAGCATAATGGAACAATTGACAGGAATGGGGGAAAGAAATACAGTAGAAGAAGAATGGGTAGCTTTGAGGGATGAAGTAGTGAAGGCAGTAGGAAAAAAGATGAGGGCTAGTAGAAATCCTTGGGTAACAGAAGAAATATTGAACTTAATTGATGAAAGGAGAAAATATAAAAATGCAGTAAATGAAGCAGACAAAAAGGAATACAAACGTCTCAAAAATGAGATCGATAGCAAGTGCAAAATGGCTAAGCAGGGATGGCTAGAGGACAAATGTAAGGATGTAGAGGCCTATCTCACTAGGGGAAAATTAAAGAGACCTTTGGAGAAAAGAGACCCACTTGTATGAATATCAAGAGCTCAGATGGAAACCCAGTTCTAAGCAAAGAAGGGAAAGCAGAAAGGTGGAAGGAGTATATAGAGGGTCTATACAAGGGCGATGTACTTGAGGACAATATTTTGGAAATGGAAGAAGATGTAGATGACGATGAAATGGGAGATATGATACTGCGTGAAGAGTTCGACAGAGCACTGAAAGACCTGAGTGGAAACAAAGCCCTGGGAGAAGATAACATTCCATTAGAACTACTGACAGCCTTGGGAGAGCCAGTCCTGACAAAACTCTACCATCTGGTGAGCAAGATGTATGAGACAGGCGAAGTACCCTCAGGCTTCAAGAAGAATATAATAATTCCAATCCCAAAGAAAGCAGGTGTTGACAGATGTGAAAATTACCGAACTATCAGTTTAATAAGTCACGGCTGCAAAATACTAACGCGAATTCTTTACAGACGAATGGAAAAACTGGTAGAAGCGGACCTCGGGGAGGATCAGTTTGGATTCCGTAGAAATGTTGTAACACGTGAGGCAATACTAATCTTACGACTTATCTTAGAAGAAAGATTAAGAAAAGGCAAACCTACGTTTCTAGCATTTGCAGACTTAGAGAAAGCTTTTGACAACGTTAATTGGAATACTCTCTTTCAAATTCTGAAGGTGGCAGGGGTAAAATACAGGGAACGAAAGGCTATTTACAATTTGTACAGAAACCAGATGGCAGTTATAAGAGTCGAGGGGCATGAAAGGGAAGCAGTGGTTGGGAAAGGAGTGAGACAGGGTTGTAGCCTCTCCCCGATGTTATTCAATCTGTATATTGAGGAAGCAGCGAAGGAAACAAAAGAAAAATTCGGAGTTGGTATCCATGGAGAAGAAATAAAAACTTTGAGGTTCGCCGATGACATTGTAATTCTGTCAGAGACAGCAAAAGACTTGGAAAAGCAGTTGAACGAAATAGATAGTGTCTTGAAAGGAGGATATAAGATGAACATCAACAGAAGCAAAACGAGGATAATGGAATGTGGTCGAATGAAGTCAGGTGATGCTGAGGGAATTAGATTAGGAAATGAGACACTTAAAGTAGTTTCTGAAAGTATTTGTATGGAGTGTAGCCATGTATGGAAGTGAAACATGGATGATAAATATTTTGGACAAGAAGAGAATAGAAGCTTTCGAAATGTGGTGTTACAGAAGAATGCTGAAGATAAGATGGGTAGATCACATAACTAATGAGGAAGTGTTGAATAGGAATGGGGAGAAGAGAAGTTTGTGGCACAACTTGACTAGAAGGAGGGATAGGTTGGTAGGACATGTTCTGTGGCACCAAGGGATCACCAGTTTAGTATTGGAGGGCAGAGTAAAATCGTAGAGGGAGACCAAGAGACGAATACACTAAGCAGATTCAGAAGGATGTAGGTTGCAGTAGGTAGTGGGAGATGAAGAAGCTTGCACAGGATAGAGTAGCATTGAGAGCTGCATCAAACTAATCTCAGGACTGAAGACCACAACAACAACAACATGGTTTACTTATCTGATAAGATGGCGAAAAATGTTATCGATATGTTACTTATGTTCAAAAAGCAGAAAGGTAAATGTAGAAAAACTGAAATTAAATGGACAAGGAAGTGGTGGAAATCGCTTACCATATTTACTATAACAGTTTTTACTTTAAAATGCGTTGTTTTTTCGTGATACTTTCGCGCTGGCTGCAGGTCAATGGAAAGTAATTAATTGTGTAGCCGAGATGCAAAAGTTGTAACTACATGATAACCAAAACTGAGATAATAGCGAAAAACTCGTCCCATCCAAACTATTTAAATTAAAGACTCGGTGTTAACGGCTAAAATTGCGAATATGTTTTATATGTTAAACTCTCAAGCAAAATATTGACTTAGTGGGTTTTGCAAATGTGTTGATCCAATTACGAAACAAACATTCAGTTGCAAAACCCGCTACTGGGTGATATATTAGGAGCGACAAAAGGACGGAATTTAATTATTGCAAATATAAACAGAATATAGTTTATTTCAATGAGTAGCCTATAAAAATACGAAAGTGACATTATTTTACCAGGAAAACCGGACATATTTAACGTCAAAAGAGAACAAAAATGTATGTTCAACACAAGGTTCTTTTCTTTGAATATGCCATTGTGTTTTCGACACCACAAGATATTGTAGAAAATAACGCAGGCTCCAAATTGCATCTTAATAAAACATCGACAAAATTTTAGGAAATGATAAAAATTGATGGGAAGTTGCATCTTAGTCAAAATAGTGACAAAAAATTCTAGAAAATGTAATTACCTGAAAATTGCTTTGAAGTGACATCGACCTCAACATTGTCCTACAACTGAAAATCGCTTCTGGCTTCTTCCTTATTCTGATGGTTTACAGCGGCGGGAGCGACTCTGGGAGTGTCTTGCTGCTCGTCAGACAACTCGGTGTAGAATTTGAGACTGCCGTTGGCCGCCCAGTCATCGCCAAAGTGGAGCTCTAAAGGCTTTCTGACGTCTCCGACTTTGGCTTCCGAAAATCCCACATCTGCTGTGATTTTTGTTGGGTCTTTTACTGTACTGAAATTTTTTCCTCGTTTTCAAGACGCTCTTCCCCTCTCAAGCTTCAAAACAGTAGGCGGGCTTTCCACGAACTAGAGATACCTTCTTGTTTTTGCTTTTCGTAAACGCGATATTTTTGGCTTCTTTAACTTCGAAATGCCAGGTACCAGTAACTTTAGAGCCTTCCGTGTACTCTTTCAATCTTGAACATGACATTCATTTTGTCCTAGACGTAGTTCCATTGCACATTTCGCAATGCTCCGAATGTATGTATCCAGATAGCTTTTCAATGACGCTCAGCTTGTGAAGCTGGTCTTTCGACGTTACCAAAAACCCTGTCAAGTGGGATGAATGACTGGCACACTATTTCCTCTAGATTGTGGCAGCTTCGAGAAGAAAGCAGTGACATAGTATGCTGATCATCGTCTTGTTTTTCTTCTGACCCCCCACACCCGTCGGAAAACAACCGAATTTCTTCCGTTCCTTCGAAGTTTTGGTGAGTTAGTCTGTGGTGGAACATCTACGCTATTTGGTTTGTTTCTTTAGCATATTCATGTTCCAGCCAAAGATAGGAAACACTGTGTCGGTGTTCTGGGGGGACTCCAAGGAGCCCTTGCACACTGTAAAGTTGTAAAGGTGTATTTGACAGGAATAATAGGCCGCCTCTTAGTCTAGCGCCTTTTTTAGTACTAGATTCCTTTGACAATCGTAGCTGAGAGCTATATTACCCTCGTTATTTTCTCGCAGCTTTGTGTAGAACACATCAGCTCTCATTTTGTGGATTTTGGGCTGGGTTTGCAGGCTCTCCTTTACGGCGCTTTGTTTATCCGCTTCAGTGTGATTTTCCAGCAATGAACTTTTCAATCAGGTATCAACATATAGGGCACCAAAGACAGTACTGAAACCTTAGAAAAATGCTCCTGTAGTAAACGTATCTGACAACTTTTTCAGGGTTCTCTTCATTTCGTTAGGCTCGGTTTGCTACTTAAATAGACTCTTTGGGTGTTGGTTCCTCTTGAGTAGTGACCTTATAAGAGAACTTAGAACTTATTTTTTCCGTTGCCTCCTTTCATCTCAGTGGAAACTGCATTTTGCTCTAAAATTTTGTGGCACAACCATTTCATTTCTTACTGCCAACACACCCTCCCACAGCAGTTGCTTACATTCCTCCCCGATGGACAATTCTTGCGAAACTGAAACTGGGAGCAATCTGGCAACAGTGTAAGTGTAGTGCATACCTTCCTGCTCTCTGTGAGACCTACTGCATTTAACGCTAATTTTGTTGCTATGCACTATACTCTTAGTTTTTTGCCAGATAACTACCAGTTTGAGTTATTCAGTCCATTCGGATTACGCAAATGCTCAAAGTACTCCCTCAACAATATCTTCAGTGTCACTTTATTATTAATCTCGTTCCCATTTTTACCTATCATCGTTGCATCCTCTCTCTTAGTTTTGAACATTCAATATAGTATTTTCATACTTCGTTTGCCATCTTCCTTTGTCATCTTTGTCCATTCTTCCATCCACTTTCTTCTTTCCTCTGCCATTGTCTTATTTGCCTCTTTCTTCGTTTTCTTATACTCCTTTCTTCATTCGGTCCTTTCTTGGACCCTCAGTCTGAAGGCCTCGTTCTTCTTTCCCACTACCACCTTGACAATTTCATTCCACCATGGTGTCTCCTTCCACCGTTTCTACTACTTGTCTGTCAACATGCAGCTACTGCAGCTTCTTCCATAGCACCTTTAACGTGTCCCCATTCCTCGTCCCCTGTTTTTCATTCATCCTTTACTAAACATCTCCCGTCTAAACTCCTGGTATTCTTCCTTATGCTTTTCCTTTAGTTTCCATACGACAATTCTCCTTCCCTGCTTCTCTGTCTTCTTCCACTCTTCATGATTCTCGTTGTCATCACCAGTAGCCAGTGGTCACCATGCAATTCCTCGGATTGTAGTATCTTTATACCTGGTGCGGTCCTCTTCATTTCCCAATCATAGTGCATGTAATCGGCCACAGATTTCTGCACATGATCCTTGCCATACCACGATATTTTGTGGCTCTCTTTTTTCTGAATCTATGAGTTTCCTATCACTAAATCATTTCTGCTGTAGAATTCCAACAATCTCTTTCCATCTTCATTTCTACTTTCCCATCCTTCTGCTCCCAGTACATTTTCATACCCTTCTATTTCACTCCCTATATGTCCATTCTAGTCTTCCATGACTATTATTACTTGTCGGTTAACTGCTTTTGTAGTTCTTCCTCACAGTCCTCCTTTTCTTGAGATGTACAGCCTACTTGTAGGGCATACACTTGAACCACCTCCATACTCCTCCCTCTGTCACTATACTGATCATCAATAACCTGTCGTTTATCATCTGTACCTCTTCTTTAAAACCATCCCTCACAAATATCGTACTTCCTTTTGTCGTCCTTCTTGATTTCCACTCCAATACAACCTATAACCTTTCCTCAAATGGCCTTGAGCACTATGAGACTTAACATCTGCGGTCATCAGTCCCCTAGAACTTATAACTACTTAAACCTAACTAACCTAAGGACATCACACACATCAACGCCCAAGGCTGAATTCGAACCTGCGGTTGTAGCAGTCATGCGGTTCCAGACTGAAGCGAATAGAACCGCTTGGCCACCACGGCCGGCTAACCTTTCTTCAGTTCCCTAATGTTTGCCCTGTTTCTTTACAAGCGAAGCGTCAATATCATAACGCTTTTCCCAATATTTAATGCAGAATTATAATTAACTTGACCACATATGTTACAACAAATGTTGACTACTGTTTCATCTTGAATCTACTTATGCAACAGGGCTACGCACGTGTATTACAAAAATAGCATCACAGGCTTTCTGTCAGCCAGGCAAAAGTTCTCAAGCACAACTGAATTTTAATTAGTAGCACATTTTTACTTTTAACAATTTTAATATACTCACTAATTTGTTCAGTGCATATGGGTACAAGAGGGAACAAAATGAGAAAAAGTACACGAATTTTCTAGTTACATATACACAGTCAAATTCCGCTTGAGCATAGAATTCCGTATCAGCTGTTCATCTGTCTTTACAGCCAGGCCTGTGCATAGCAGTTAGTCATGTGATCTCAGTTTCCAGTCCAAAACGTAAACGCAGATCATAGAGTATGTACATCTATGTAGTGAGCATAGTCTACTGCAAATGTTCTCAACATCGAAACAGGCAGATCACGTGATATTGGGACGACCTTGCGTGTCTACAACTTGTGATAATGTTGAAGCTTGAATACTTCAGGTATTCACCTTCTTTCATAAACGTTTCTGCATGTTTAAATTTTAGTAACAACTCTGTTACAGTATTCTCATTGCCATGGAAATAAAGAGAGGTATGTGGAAGGAGGACCACTTAATTTTTATAGGTGTGCACAACAAATGTATAATTGTAAATGTCTTGTTGGTATGAAGAACTTTATATATTGAAAAGTATCGAGACACAGTATTGTTGTTGTTGTTGTTGTTGTTGTTGTTGTGGTCTTCAGTCCTGAGACTGGTTTGATGCAGCTCTCCATGCTACTCTATGCTGTGCAAGCTTCTTCATCTCCCAGTACCTACTACAACCTACATCCTTCTGAATCTGCTTGGTGTATTCATCTCTTGGTCTCCCTCTACGATTTTTACCCTCCACGCTGCCCTCCAATACTAAATTGGTGATTTCTTGATGCCTCAGAACATGTCCTACCAACCGATCCCTTCTTCTAGTCAAGTTGTGCCACAAACGTCTCTTCTCCCCAATCTATTCAACATCTCCTCATTAGTTATGTGATTTACCCACCTAATCTTCAGCATTCTTCTGTAGCACCACATTTCGAAAGTTTCTATTCTATTCCTGTCCAAACTATTTATCGTCCATGTTTCACTTCCATACATGGTTACACTCCATACAAATACCTTCAGAAACGACTTCCTGACACTTAAAACTATACTCGATGTTAACAAATTTCTCTTCTTCAGAAACACTTTCCTTGCCATTGCCAGTCTACATTTTATATCTTCTCTTCTTCGACCATCACCAGTTATTTTGCTCCCCTAATAGCAAAACTCCTTTACTACTTTAAGTGACTCATTTCCTAATCTAATTCTCTCAGCATCACCTGACTTCATTCGAGTACATTCCATTATCCTCGTTTTGCTTTTGTTGATGTTCATCTTATATGCTCCTTTCAAGCCACTGTCCACTCTGTTCAACTGCTCTTCCAAGTCCTTTGCTGTCTCTAACAGAATTACAATGTCATCGGCGAAACTCAAAGTTTTTATTTCTTCTCCATGGATTTTATTACCTACTTCGAATTTTTCTTTTGTTTCCTTTACTGCTTGCTCAATACACAGATTGAATAACATCAGGGACAGGTTACAACCCTGTCTCACTCCCTTCCCAACCACTGCTTCCCTTTCATGCCCCTCGACTCTTATAACTGCCATCTGGTTTCTGTACAAATTGTAAATAGCCTTTTGCTCCCTGTATTTTACCCCTGTCACCTTTAGAATTTGAAAGAGAGTATTCCAGTCAACATTGTCAAAAGCTATCTCTAAGTCTACATATGCTAGAAACGTAGGTTTGCCTTTCCTTATTCTATTTTCTAAGGTAAGCCGTAGGGTCAGTATTGCCTCACGTGTTCCAACATTTCTGCGGAATCCAAACTGATCTTCGCCGAGGTCGGCTTCTACCAGTTTTTCCATTCGTCTGTAAAGAATTCGCGTTAGTATTTTCCAGCTATGACTTATTAAACTGATTCGACTCAGGTCTTTCAGTGCTCTGTCAAACTCTTCACGCAGTATCGTATCTCCCATTTCATCTTCATCTACATCCTCTTCCATTTCCATAATATTCTGCTCAAGTACATCGCCCTTGTATAGACCCTCTATATACTCCTTCCACCTTTCTGGTTTCCCTTCTTTGCTTAGAACTGGGTTTCCATCTGAGCTCTTGATATTTATGCAAGTGGCTCTCTTTTCTCCAAAGGTCTCTTTAATTTTCCTGTAGGCAGTATCTATCTTACCCCTTGTGAGATAAGCCTCTACATCCTTACATTTGTCTTCTAGCCATCCCTGCTTAGCCATTTTGCACTTCCTGTCGATCTCATTTTTGAGACGTTTGTATTCCTTTTTGGCTGCTACATTTACTGCATTTTTATATTTTCTCCTTTCATCAGTTAAATTTAATATTTCTTGTGTTACCCAAGGATTCCTACTAGCCCTCGACTTTTTACCTACTTGATCCTCTGCTGCCTTCACTGCTTCATCCCTCAAAGCTACCCATTCTTCTTCTACTGTATTTCTTTCCCCCATACCTGCCATTTGTCCCTTAAGCTCTCCCTGAAACTCTGTACAGCCTCTGGTTTAGTCAGTTTATCCAGGTCCCATCTCCTTAAATTCCCACATTTTTGCAGTTTCTTCAGTTTTAATCTACAGTTCATTACCAATAGATTGTGGTCAGAGTCCCTGGAAATGTCTTACAATTTAAAACCTGGTTCCTAAATCTCTGTCTTACCATTATATAATCTATCTGAAAAATGTCAGTATCTCCAGGCTTCTTCCATGTATACAATCTTCTTTTATGATTCTTGAACCAAGTGTTAGCTATGATTAAGTTGTGCTCTGTGCAAAATTCTACCAGGTGGCTTCCTCTTTCATTTCTTAGCCCCAATCCATATTCACCTACAACGTTTCCTTCTCTCCCTTTTCCCACTACCGAATTCCAGTCACCCATGACTAATAAATTTTCGTCTCCCTTCACTATCTGAATAATTTCTTTTATTTCGTCATACATTTCTTCAATTTCTTCGTCATCTGCAGAGCTAGTTGGCATATAAACTTGTACTACTGTAGTAGGCGTGAGCTTCATGTCTATCTTGGCCGCAATAATGCATTCACTATGCTGTTTGTAGTAGCTTACCCGCATTCCTATTTTTTTATTCATTATTAAACCTACTCCTGCATTAACCCTATTTGACTTTGTATTTATAACCCTATATTCGCCTGACCAAAAGTCTTGTTCCTCCTGCCACTGAACTTCACTAAATCTCACTATATCTAACTTTAACCTATCCATCTCCCTTTTTAAATTTTCTAACCTACCTGCCCGATTAAGCGATCTGACATTCCACGCTCCGATCCGTAGAACACCAGTTTTCTTTCTCCTGTATAAAGTCTTATATAATAGGGGTAATTTCTGTGATTTTATGGCCATATGTTAGTAAGACAAGAGCTAAATAAATCTGAAACTTGTGATTAAGTAAATTGCCAGTCAGTGTCTACATATTGGTGATATATTCATATGCAGATAAAAGTTATGCGTGACATTCTGATTAATTTCCTACAATTTATGCAGGTTCTCAGATCCTTGTGTGTATCTGAGTATTTCTGCATGAGACAGTTTCCTATACAGTGTCATTGTAACTTAATTAATGAGAACAGATTCTACAGTATGAATCAGTGCAATACCAAACCTAAAAAAAATGGTTGACTGTCACTTCTTTTATTACTCGATAATTCATCTTGTACATTCTATTTTTTGTATGTAGTGTATGGTTTACTTTTCTGATGAGATGGCGAAAAAATGTTATAGATATTTTACTTGTCTACAAAAATCAGGAAGGTAAATAAAAAAGTGAAATAATTATGGACAAGTAGGTGGTGCAAATCACTTACCATATTTACTGTAACAGTTTCTTAGTTTCAAATGTGATATTTTTTTGTTACCCTTCAGTGCCATCCACAGTGTCATTGTAAAGTAATTAATTATAATAGGGATCGACAATATGAATAAGTGCAATAGGAACAGTAAAATAATATTGTTGGTTGTTACTTCTTATCCTTTTCCTGAAAAAACATAAAGTCGAATCTGAGCAATGATACTGTGTCGAAAAAGCACAATACCATTGCTCTTCACATCCTTAAGCCAACTTCAGTTCCTGCTATCAAACTGTTAAGATCTGTAAAACACCAATATACATATTCTCAGCGCTTCTGAATGTGATCTGTCTGTAGCAGCGAAGTAATAACACTCAAATTACAGTACACGTTATATGGGCTGAAAAACATCATCCCAAAATCACGTGTCTTGAGCTGCAGGAAATGCTGCAGGCAGAATTCGCGTTCTGTGCATCCGAATGCTCACTCCACAGGTATGCGTAGTCTATGACTCAACCAGGCGTTTACCGCATAGACTATAAATATCTATAGCGTGAGCATTTGGGCGTGCAGAACAAGACCCTGTCTGCAACATCTCCTGAAGCTCAAGACACATTATTTTGGGATGGCGCATTTTAGCCTGTATGGCACTTAGCATATTTTGAATGTTAATACTTGGCTGCTACCGATATATCACCCTCACTCAGATGTACTGTGAAACTTTGTGTACGCGTTTTAAGACATGTTAACAATCTGATGCTAGGCACTGAAGATGGCTTAAAGATGTGAAGAGCAATGGTATTGTGCTTTTTCATCAAAGTATCATAGTTCATATTCCACTTTATTTAAGATATTTCGATAATGAGGCAACCAACAATATTTTTTTACATTTTCTATTGCAATTATTTATATTGTTGAATCTCTGTTCTAACTGAGTTGCTCAGATGCAGTAGCCACTAAATGCATTTTTCGTTCAAATTTTTTCAGCTCTTACACGTTGAAGGAGGTTTCATGGCACAAAATCCACCTACATCATTTTGAACCTTCTTATCATATTCACCTCTTTAACAGCATAAACTATTCAGTGTCTCTCCTAATTGCCACACCCATTTCCTCTTATTTCTCAATATTAATTTGCAATGTCGTTCTTGCATTGCATTGTGTAGCTGCAGTCAGCCCAGAAAAAATACTACTCATCATATCTTTCATGCAATGCCCATTGTTGGCAGAAAGTGTCAGCATGATTCCCATTACAAACAAAATTATTTATAAAGCAGAATTTTATGTGCCCATTGAATAGAGTGGTGCCGGATTAGTCTAGTGCGATGTTCGCTTTATCGATACATATTAACAGGGACCATATAACACAACAGTCCAGCAGTGATCAGAAGCACTACATCCTTGATGGCAGCAGTCAGTGCGGGCCAGGGCAGAGCTGTCGCCACTGTAGTAATGCTTATTCTTGTTTTACTGTCCCTGTTAATATATATCGATAAAACAAATATTGTACTAGATTACTTTGGTATCACACTATCGTATGGGCACGTAAAATTCCGCTTTAAAAATCATTTTATTTGTAGTGAGGCACAAACTGACGCTTTCCATCAGTACTCGACTTTGCATGAATGACATGGTGAGCAGTATTCGTTTAGGCTGGGCTACATAATGCAATTATTAAATGGCGAATATGCGCTCAAACATGAGAGAAAATTCTCATGATGACTTTTAGGAGAGACACCCTGTATAAGAAATAAGTAAATTTCAGTATCAAATATAAAACAACAGAAATATAACAAAATCAATAATGAAAGTAAGTGAAACGAAGATAAGCAAGTGATATAAAAGTAGGCAAGTGTAATACACCTCTTAGCAGCTACTCAATTAATATCAGAACAGTAGAATACATACAACACAGTGTTCTCTGCAGTTCGCTGGGCACAGGTACATGTCACCAATTTACAGTCTGAATTATCAGCACAGCCAGTCGTTTTACTGGCACAAGACACTCTCCTTGTATCTGCAGTGTGCTTGCCATCAAATGTTGGTGTGGCCATTACAGAACACCAAAATAGTGGTTACACTAATATTATTTTCTAAAGGCCAATTCACATTGACCGGCACGTCACATCATGTCACATCCCTTCAAACCATTCAGCAACACATTTCAAATGACCACATCCACACTGGCTGTCATGTCACATCATGTAATGTTATGGCATAGCACCCACAAGGTTTCTTGGGAAGAAAGTTTTGACAACCGATGCCACCACCGATTGTTGATCACTTGACAGCCAAGCTCAATTCCTCCAGATATAAAACAGTGCACTCATCCTCCATATTTCATTTGGTTGTCGTTTTCGTGATTGATATCTGTTGTTAAGCTATCATTATTAATAGTTATTTTTGCTATTTGTTGTAAATTGTTTCTTGTAGTTATTCCTGTTGTTAAAATTTATAATTTTATAATTATATAATAATAATTTTATAATGAATAAAGAAATATTATGTGAAGCAGCAAGGCAGAAGTCTGAATTGTACATAAGCGATCGGAGGCACTCAAACTCTGTTAGGAAAGAAGCATCATATTTGTGTTGCAATTATTATGTGCCAAAAAGGATTTTTCAGTAGCACTTAAAATTATGTGCCCTCTATTACATTTATATAGTCGAATTTCATATGTATCAATATTTAATATTTTACAATGAAATTGATTGCAATATGGCTGCAACTTGAAGTGAAAAAGTGCTCTTAGTAGAATCAGATTCATTAGTAAGTGGAATTAGTGTTGTCAGTCATTTGCAATGTTTGATGTGGAAATGGACTGAAATCTTCAACCACTGCAACAGTGATAAAATGTTTTTTTTTATGAAGTATACACCAAGTAACATATTAGAAGCGTATTTTTAAATATGTTTTTGCAGCAGGTTTAGACATAGTTAAGTAGCTCTGTGGATTGTGTGTGAAACAGTTTTGCAAGCATCAGGGGTCAATATTTATGTCATTTCACTAGCTAATCCCAGTATAAATAAGGCACTTAAACTATTGAAAGCTAAATACAAAATGTAAAGAACACATATAAATCTTGAAGCGAATGGCATCGAAGGTGTTACGCTTATTGCACAAAAATTTGCACTGGCTGGCAACTAATCTAAACCTTCAGCAAACCAATTTTTCATGTGATCTGATGGCAACTCGTGACACTGTATATCCTCTCTACTTCGACCAACATCATTTATTTTGCTCCCCAAATAGCAAAACTCATTTACTACTTTAAGTGTCTCATTTCCTAATCCAATCCCCGCAGCATCACCCGATTTAATTCGACTACATTCCACTATCCTTGTCTTGCTTTTGTTGATGTTCATCTTATATCCCCCTTTGAAGACACTGTCCATTCCGTTCAACTGCTCTTGCAGGTCCTTTGCTGTCTCCGACAGAATTACAATGTCATCGGCGAACCTCAAAGTTTTTATTTCTTCTCCGTGGATTTTAATTCCTACCCCGAATTTTTCTTTTGTTTCCTTTACTGCTTGCTCAATACACAGATTGAATAACATCGGGGATAGCATACAACCCTGTCTCACTCCCTTCCCAACTGATGCTTCCTCTTCATGCCTCTCGACTCTTGTAACTGCCATCTGGTTTCTGTACAAAATGTAAATAGCCTTTTACTCCCTGTATTTTACCCTGCCATCTTTAGAATTTGAAAGAGAGTATTCGAGTCAACATTGTCAAAAGCTTTCTCTAAGTCTACAAATGCTAGAAACGAAGGTTTGCCTTTCCTTAATCTATCTTCTAAGGTAAGTCGTAGGGTCAGTATTGCCTCACGTGTTCCAACATTTCTATGGAATCCAAACTTATCTTCCCTGAGGTCAGCTTCTACCAGTTTTTCCATTCGTCTGTAAAGAATTCGCGTTAGTATTTTGCAGCCATGACTTATTAAACTGATAGTTCGGTAATTTTCACATCTGTCAACATCTGCTTTCTTTGGGATTGGAATTATTATATGCTTCTTGAAGCTTGAGGGTATTTCGCCCATCTCATACATCTTGCTCACCAGATAGTAGAGTTTTGTCAGGGCTGGCTCTCCCAAGGCTGTCAGTAGTACCCCATACTAATACCATTTTGGGACCCACACTCTTTTTCTCCTCTAATATACAAGGTTTCTTTGCAAGCTGCAAACCATATGAGTCCGATAAATGACAATTTTTTTACAAATGTGGACTCCAGCATTCACATATACTACCTACTGAATTGCGTATGTGCACATCTTGTACAAAAACAGTTTAGAATCATCTTGAAAAGATCGCAATTCCCGGAAGAAAACAAATAAAGAGAGCCATGCGAATTGAGACCATGTGACTCGAATTGACGTGGCATGACATAACCGAGTGTGAATTCACCCTTATGTGACAGTACCTTTAACAGTTTTAATACATCCCTACTACTGCTTATGGACAGCTTCTATATTTTATTGACGATTATGGAGGCTAGCTTGATTCTGTGGGGCCTGGAATTGTGTACCATTTATTGTGAGGTTTCACATATTTAGACTGTGGGGCGACGAGTCACGTAACAAGCACTGTAATAAATCAACTTTATTTAATACAGCTCAGTCTAGTTTCATAGAAGAGGAGCACATATATAGACCGCATCACAAAAAAATGGAAATGAGAGTGCGATATCATTGGCCGGGAGGCCCCTATTCAGGGAAATACAGCCGCCAAGTGCAAGTCTTATTTCATTCGATGGGACATTGGGCGACTTGCGCGCCAGTGATGAGGACTAAATGATGATGAGGGCAACACAACACCCAGTCCCCAAGCGAGAAAATCCCCAACCTGGCGAGGAATGGAACCTGGGACTGCTTCAATGGGAGGCGAGTACGTTACCACCCAGGTAAGCAGGCTGACACCACATCACAAGACAAATAGAAACAAAGCAATGAGAATCAGTTAAACCATACGAGACACATTGCATGGGGGCTTAATTAAATAAAAGATTGAAAATGATTTTTCTTTTTAGTAGCTGTATGTCCGATTACGCTGTGTCTCGTAATCGGCTGGCCCTGACTAGTATTATTACGCAATCTGACTGCAACAAACAATGTAAGAAGATTTTCGTAAACACAGTTAATTAATTAAGTCCCCAGCAACTATAAAACCTACAAAATCCAAGCACAAATGTAACTGTTCTGTATGTGGGAGTGTGACTCAACGTCCACATCTGGCACGGTTCTTTTCCAACAAGACAGGATTTTTTTTTTTTTTTTTAAATACCAGTTATACTGACGTGACAAAGGAAAATTAGAAAACTATAATTACGCAAGAAAACCAGAATTCACTCTAATATAAGAACACAAGCCAGATGCTTTGTTGACTGAACCTGTAGTGACGCATTATTTCAGATACACAAATAATAAAAGAACATTGTGGATTTTACCTTCATATATATTGACGAAATGCACTCATTACAATAACATCTGCTATCTCTCCCATCAAATAACTGGATAAAACATTGAACAAACACTCCTTACTACAACATCTCGCTCCAACTTCACGACAACCACGAGCTCTGCCCACGCACACACTGCTACGAGCTCTCGACAAACACTGACTCTATGAGTTCTCAACACACACTGTCCTCTACGATCTCTCAACAAGCACTGTGGAGGCGGCTTAATAGTACTCTTTGGCGCAATCTCTGGCGCAGTGGCACAGTGTAGCCACCTTTCATATGCCCCTCCTCCACAGGCCAGAATTTGATGGTATTTTTGCCAGCATTGGTGGTGAAAATACCACCAAATTCGTCCAGAAAAATACAGACAAAAATAAAAGATAATATTAATACCTAAATATCACATAATTAGTTAAAAATTTTGGCTTTGCACTGACCTTTCACTAACCTAATGTATGAAATACAGTAAGCAATACAACTTCTTTTCATACATGTGACTTTACATAATAGTTTACACAATATACAAAAAATCAGTTTATACAAATGTTCACATAAAATGCTTTCAATGATTAGTTTATACAAAAAAAAAGATACTAACAGGTGACATCTTTTCAGTAGAAGCAGTCCATCAGTTGCACCCAGTAAAGTTTAGCAGGTACGCCCAGCAACAAGTCACATTAATTCAGTAGAAGCAGTTCATCAGTGGCACCCAGCAATGTTGAGTAGGTGCAGACAGCAACAAGTGACATTATTTCAGTAGAAGCAGTCCATCAGTTGCACCCAGCAATATTGAGCAGGTGCAGACAGCAACAAGTGACATTATTTCAGTAGAAGCAGTTCCATCTGGGGCACCCAGTAAAGTTCAAGAGGTACACACAGCAACAAGTCACATTAGTTCAGTAGAAGCAGTCCATCAGAGGCACCCAGCAATGTTGAGTAGGTGCAGACAGCAACAAGTGACTTCATTTCAGTAAAAACAGTTCATCAGTTGCACCCAGCAATGTTGAGAGCAGGTGCAGACACCAACAAGTGACACCATTTCAGTAGAAGCAGTCCATCAGTGGCACCCAGCAATATTGAGAGCAGGTGCAGACACCAACAAGTGACATCATTTCAGTAGAAGCAGTTCATTAGTGGCATCAGCAATGTTGATCAGGTGCACACAGCAACAGGGGACATCTTTTCAGTAGAAGCAGTCCATCAATGGCACCCAGCAATATTGAGTAGGTGCAGACAGCAAAAAGTCTCATCTCTCAGCAGAAGCAGTTCCAAAAAATTCACTAGCACTGATCACACTGTTCATCAGAGTTTATGAGCAGAAATTGAACATGTCCTAGTGGCACCAATCATGAAGAAAAGGTACAAGTAACAGTCCATAATTTTTTTTTTACAATCACTGATCACACAGTTCATCAGCAGAAATTAAACACGACCAAATGTCACACATCATGTTGAAAAGTGCAGGTAACAGTTCAAAATATTTATCTTCACTAATCAGACAGTTCAGGCATGAACAATAGTTTGAATACACATACAAATGCTTTTACAGTAAGATACAAATCATAACAAACACACAAATGATATCAGATAATTGTCCTATTAACTATTACAATACACAAATACCAGCAAACCTATAATATTCATGGGTGTCAGTGCAAGCCACTACCAACAAATAAAATAATATTTAGGAGATAGGTGGGTAGGATTAGTAAAGGAAAACACACAGAACACACTCACTCATCTCTCATCCACATTAAGTACTACTGTGTAACTGAATAGTGTTAATTGTGTAAATGAAATTCTGTCTAAATCTGATGTTCATCATGTGTATCAAGTAGTACTGGCAGCAATGTATAACAGTCAATAATAGTTAGTCAACGTCATAGTCATCATGTCAAGACCAATGTTTGCCAAGCCAGATCAAATGTACTGTTGTTGAACAACTGTCAGTGAGCCAAGATATGCAATTACTTCCTCTCTCCAAAAAAAAAGTATATACTGCTTAGTGATTTAACAAAGTGTGTGTATAGACTATCTTCCTTCTATTTTAGTGTTCTAGTCTGGTATCTTCATCCTCCTTGTTCCATAAGACCAACAAAAAAAGAATATGCTCCTCACTTACTTTACCTCTTATACACCAAAACTCCAATAATCATCAACTTAATCTCAATACGTCACTAATACTTCTTCAATACGTCGATACATATAACTCTTATCATCAATATCATTTACCTTACCTCTTGTCCACAAAAACTCCAATAATCATCAACTTCATATAATCTCTATACCTCAATAATACGTAGATACATATAAACCTCAGCACCAATATCATTTCACTTCCATAACAACTCTTTCCTCTAGTCAGTCTCCTCGAACAAGTACAGATAAAATCCTAATGCAACTTCAATTCAGCATCCCAT
Organism: Schistocerca americana; assembly: GCF_021461395.2. Classification (NCBI taxonomy): domain Eukaryota; kingdom Metazoa; phylum Arthropoda; class Insecta; order Orthoptera; family Acrididae; genus Schistocerca; species Schistocerca americana. The sequence goes on from NC_060126.1 coordinate 467,912,271, forward strand.
ACAATCCGAAGACACAGTGTCCACACACAACCTCTGTGTAATCCATCTGACCCAAATTTTCTACTCATTATAAATTATAAGATACATTTTGGTTCCTTGTCCATCATTAAATAAAAGAAATGCATACCTGACCTCTAACAGACTTAGTTCGAATAACTCTCAGTAATTAAGTAAGATTACGGAGTGTGAATAATCATAATGTTTCACAGTGTGTACACCACTTCAAGAATCATAGCAGAAGCAAACATGTGGAGTATTTTTTGTGTCAAGTGTCACTTCCTATTTCAATTGCTCACGAGAAATGCAGTGTGATAATTGTCAATGGTCTACACCTAGTTTTGGTCTGTCATGTCGTTAGCTTCCTTCCTATTAGCATAAATTTATACAGCTTCCATAAAACCTCAGCTCATGTGACTTCTATGACTTTCTTGTACTAATGTCGTTCGTCGAATTATAGCAGTTAATTTTCTTATCTTAAAAATATAAGGCACTGAGCGTAAGCAAAACTTGCAATAGCGAGTAAATATACCAGTAGAGAACAGAATGTCAAGAAGTGGATGCAGCACAATTCTTACAACGAGGCTCTGCCAAGCGAATAATCTATAATTAATACAGTAGTGTGACCTAAACTCTATGTTCGTACACTGTACATCAGCATTGCTATATTCTAAATTGAAGAGTAGTTATGACAACAAAACAGAAACGTATAAATATACAATACATACGCATAGCAGCAAACATATATCTTACGTAATAAACAAGTCATTAGCATCATATCAGCCTGAGCAAATAAATGTTCATATGTCATCTTAGCAAGTAAACATGGAGGCGCAAGCAGATAAATCACAAAGTACAACATACATACATAATCACAGTCAGCGCAATTAATCAGGTGACAATTATAATTTAAATAAATAAGCACAGCAGGCACATAATTAAAAAATATGACATCAGTGAAAAAGCAGTGCAGCCAAGCGATGCATAATATACACAAGTTACAACCCAGTTCATTAATAATCATTGTCAAATTCAGTTAACGTACGCAAGCGCGTCGCTTCACACGTAAATTCATAGAACATGAAATTAGCACAAAGTATGAATCACGTAATCGTGAGCAGCAAATTACGTCTAAGTACGTACCTAAGTGGAAATATGTTACCTGAAAATGAACTCAAGTAATAGTTACCTTTTTTAGTTAATTACTTTCTTCTTCGAAATTACATTCTTCCTGAAATTTTCTCGATAGCAAGTCGTCTTAACGTCGGACACGCACAGAATTTACCTGAAGTTCTTAAATATTTTATACAACCGTATCCTGAAAAATACTGAATGTTAATAACAGAATTCAACAAGTCCTTATAGCTTTATACTGAATTTAATCGGAGAAATTAGACTGTGTGTTTGTTTACGGCTGTCAGTGCATTCGCACTGAGCGCTCGATCAGCTGTAGGCGCGTGACGTAGGAAGCAATTGTTTGCGGTCAACGACTGCCTTGTGCGGCGCGCAGACTTGACTGTTGCTTTGAGTATGTGCCGCCGCCAAAACACAGCGCGGTATCCTTGTACTCTCTGCGTGTTTACATCTAGCTGTTGGTTTCTCAAAAGTATGTCATTCCACAAAAATTTTAACATTTGATATATGATGTATTCCTTTAGAGCGTCGAGATTTAAGAGTTTCTACTTCGACAGTGTTATCATGTATAATTTTGCGAATTCTATATGGACCGTTATAAAGCAGAAAAAATTTGCGACACAAGCCTTTTCCTTTGTGAGACAAACGGTGGGACTTAATTAATACCTTTTGACCAACTGACAAGATTTTTGAACGACCAGGACGTCTAGCTGATTTCTCTCTTCTAGCAGCCGCAGATGCAATATTTCGTAGAGCCAGGTTGACAACTTCAGAATGCCGCAGTTTCCGTGAAGGCGGAAAAGGAACGATTTCAGAAATGCGATTTGTCGGTACCTTATTTTTTAATATTAATAGAGGCGGTAAAGAAGTTGAGTCATTAGGAAGTTCATTCAGAATGTTTTGAAAAATATGAAGGTACTGATCCCAAGTTCTGTGATTCTGATGACAATAAAGACGGCACAATTTATTGATTTCCTTCATCCATCTCTCTGAAGCGTTAGATTGAGGGTGAAAAAGTGAAATGAAGATTGGTTTAATTTTACGACGCTGTAGAGTACGAAGCCAAATTTTAGAACGAAACTGTGATCCATTATCTGATATAACCTTATCAACATGACCAACTTCTTTAAGAAAATGTTTGATGAAAGCGTTAGATACTGAACGAGCTGTTGCTTTTCGTAAAGGTGTAAAACACACATATTTTGACGTCAACTCCACTGCTACGAAAATGTACGCAAAACCATTAGAAGAACGAACCACTGGACCAAACAAATCGACTGCAGCCATCTCCTTTAATTTCGCTGGAATGACGGGAAACAACGGTGCTCTGTGAGAAATCGTTGGAGGCTTAGCCATTTGACATAATTTGCATTTGGCAAGAACAGATCGAATACGTTTTTCCATATTACTGAAGTAGCAATTTTCTCGTAATTTGTGAAAGCATTTTCGGGGACCAAAGTGTGCATAACTGAGATGCGTATACCAAATCAATTTATTGACCCACTCATCAGGAATACAAACTAACCAAACGGAGTTGTCGACCGATTTTCGTTTAAAAAGAATGTCATTGCGAACTGAATAGCATCTAGTTTCTCTGGATCAGGAAGAATACCTTCAGTCGAAATAATGTGACCGAGAAATTTCGCCTGAGAACGACCAAATTCAGATTTTTCCAAGTTCACTGTCATGCCAACTCGTGCAAAAATACGTAACAATGAATCCAAAATTTTGTTGTGCTCACTCCAAGAACGTTTAGCAATAAGAATATCGTCAACATATGAAGTAATATTGTCACGAAGATAAACAGGTAAAATTTCATTTAGACGACGAATGAATGCTGCAGAAAATATAGTAAGTCCAAACGGTAAATTTCAGAAGTCACTTTTGGGTACAATTAGTCATATCTGGTTATTGTTTACTTACTCACTAGATAGATTGATAGTCGAAGAGTTGTTTTGACAGATGCAAAGAATAGTAAAAGAGTAGGCAGCGGTACAGAAAACTAAAAGAGAAATAGCACCACTACAGCTCGGGGCCCTATGCTCGCTACGGCACATATTCACTTAGAGTAGTGAATCCCCTGAGGACATTAATAAGTTCAAACAGTAATTTTCGAAATCTCATTTGGGTAAAATCGTCATATCAGGTTATTGTTTACTTACTCTCTAGATAGATTGATAGTCGAAGAGTTGGTTTGACAGATGCAAAGAATAGTAAAAGAGTAGGCAGCAGTCCAGAAAACTAAAAGAGAAATAGCACCACTACAGCTCGGGGCCCTATGCTCGCTACGGCACATATTCACTTAGAGCAGTGAATCCCCTGAGGACCTTAATAGGTTCAAACAGTAATTTTCGAAATCTCATTTAGGTAAGTAGTCAAATCCGGTTATTGTTTACTTACTCTCTAGATAGATTGATAGTCGAAGAGTTGTTTTGACAGATGCAAAGAATAGTAAAAGAGTAGGCAGCGGTACAGAAAACTAAAAGAGAAATAGCACCACTACAGCTCGGGGCCCTATGCTCGCTACGGCACATATTCACTTAGAGTAGTGAATCCCCTGAGGACATTAATAAGTTCAAACAGTAATTTTCGAAATCTCCTTTTGAGTAAATAGTCAAATCCGGTTATTGTTTATCTACTGTCTAGATAGATTGATAGTCGAAGAGTTGGTTTGACAGATGCAAAGAATAGTGAAAGAGTAGGCAGCGGTGCAGAAAACTAAAAGAGAAATAGCACCACTACAGCTCGGGGCCCTATGCTCACTACGGCACATATTCACTTAGAATAGTGAATCCCCTGAGGACATTAATAAGTTCAAACAGTAATTTTCGAAATCTCATTTAGGTAAATAGTCAAATCCGGTTATTGTTTACTTACTCACTAGATACATTGATAGTCGAAGAGTTGGTTTGACAGATGCAAAGAATAGTAAAAGAGTAGGTAGCGGTACAGAAAACTAAAAGAGAAATAGCACCACTACAGCTCGGGGCCCTATGCTCGCTACGGCACATATTCACTTAGGGTAGTGAATCCCCTGAGGACTTTAATAGCTGCACATAATTTCAAGTTTGTGACTTAATGGCAACTTTGGCGGAAGTGCGTACATAAATTGATCTAACCATGCACATGGATGTATGTCATTCTTAGAGTTGCGGAAGATCTTAAATTTCCGGACAGTCAAAAAGTGTTTATAGTCAAAGTTTTCGCCTCGTGGCGACAAAGACCTACCGCGTCTGTCCCAGTCACAATGACGACTATTGTTAAGTTCACGCGCCTGGCGCTCTCTTATTGCATCCCTTAAATGTAATAAATTATTTTCTTCAAAACCTTCTGCTAAACTAACACTTGTCAATTTATCTGAGATCTCCTCAACTCTTTCCGATGAGTCACTTAATTGTTCTTTCTGTTTATTTACGTCTTCTGTAAATGTCGCGACTCGGGTTTCGGTGTTGTCACATTTAGTAGTTAACTGTTCACACTGTTGTGTTAGGTTATTTAATCTGTCATTTGGTACGGATCCTTCGATTCTCTCAAATATTTCTTTCTTATCGTTTGCACGTTGTAAATTCAATTCTGAAAAGTTTTATACTATCACGCGATCTTTTCCTTCCTGTTCTCTGTCCTGTTCTTCTTGTCTGATTTCTGTTGAAATTAAACTATTATTGTCAGCATTCAAAATCGGCTGTACTTCTTCTCTAATTTCTTTCTTTGATTCGTCATTCGTATTTTTGAAACATGTCCCTATTCGTGAGCATAACCGAGTTGTCATTGCTTCCATCTCAGTTCTAATTTCAGATCCTAACCGAGTTTCCATTGTTCCCATATCAGTTTTTAATTCAGCCCGTAAAGTTCCCATCTCAGTTTTAATTGTTCCCATCTCAGTTTTAATTGTTTCCATTTGTGATCCCAGATTTAATATTGCACCCATCAACTGCTCCATATTAAATCGTTCAGAATTCTTTTCGCCCCTAACATCTCCCGCAAAACTATTTTCCTTCGTCATAGCTGTAAAGCTATCAGTGTTCGATACTATTCCAGAATCTTCTATCGTTAATCTCGGATTCTGTGGATTTTCTGATTGAGAAAAATTTTGAAATGGTTCCGGACTATTTTCCCAACTTATTACATTGTTTTCAACTCCATTATCCACCATACTGTTTTCCTCTGTTGGCGAGTTCGCCATGTCAACAATTTCGTTATTCTCACTATTCATCATTTTCGCCTTTTTCATTGATCGCGTAATCATTTACAAAATATACAAAAAATTCGTCACTGTACGAAAATTACACACGGTGACTCTTTATCTCAACAATACCATTCAAATGCAATGACTCCCTCAAACACGATCAATCGAACAATAGAAATAATTGCACTAGATTGCCAAACGCGTATACAGAACAACAAATTTAATTCTGAGAAAAAATACCATTAGAAGAATGACAATTACCAAATCTACACATGCAAAATAGACTACAATTACTAACTACAAATTACTACAACAATACTACAGTCTACAATTTTCACAATCAGAAGAATCCAAGGGACGATCCGAAGCAGCGGTCGCCACGTGCATGGGGGCTTAATTAAATTTAATTGATTGAAAATATTTTTTAGTTTTAGTATGTCTGTCCGATTACGCTGTGTTTCGTAATCGGTTGGCCCTGACTAGTACTATTACGCTATCTGACTGCAACAAACAATGTAAGAAGATTTTCGTAAACACAGTTAATTAATTAAGTCCCCAGCAACTATAAAACCTACAAAATCCAAGCACAAATGTAACTGTTCTGTATGTGGGAGTGTGACTCAACGTCCACATCTGGCACGGTTCTTTTCCAACAAGACAGGAATTTTTTTTTTTTTTTTTAAATACCAATTATACTGACGTGACAAAGGAAAATTAGAAAACTATAATTACGCAAGAAAACCAGAATTCACTCTAATATAAGAACACAAGCCAGATGCTTTGTTGACTGAACCTGTAGTGACGCATTATTTCAGATACACAAATAATAAAAGAACATTGTGGATTTTACCTTCATATATATTGACGAAATGCACTCATTACAATAACATCTGCTATCTCTCCCATCAAATAACTGGATAAAACATTGAACAAACACTCCTTACTACAACATCTCGCTCCAACTTCACGACAACCACGAGCTCTGCCCACGCACACACTGCTACGAGCTCTCGACAAACACTGACTCTATGAGTTCTCAACACACACTGTCCTCTACGATCTCTCAACAAGCAGTGTGGAGGCGGCTTAATAGTACTCTTTGGCGCAATCTCTGGCGCAGTGGCACAGTGTAGCCACCTTTCAACATTTAATATACACTCATTGCTAATTCGACCTATCTCGGTTGGTGATCACTGCTCTCATTGCACACGCTACATTAGAACCCCCCCATTTGCTGCACAGACACAAGTTTGAGAGGCATGCTCGCGTTGGAAGCCTAGAGCTAAGTCATCATCAGGGGAAACACTCTTTACATAAATGCTGGAACAGGTCTGGGGTGCAGAGGGTGGTGGAAGAACTGCCACGGGTGGCTGAGATGGGTTGGCAAGTCAAGATTGCTGCTACATCTCGATAAACTGCAGCTTGGGGTGGTCAGCTGAGACTAACATTTTTTCCATGACAAAGATCTTGTGATTGTGAGAGGTCACAGAGAATGGTGTGGAATAAAGGGAGGCCAATGGTAGTGTGATGGTATCATCCCTGATCCACACCTTACCACAGGTGAAATATCTTTGAGAAAAAAAGAATGGTCAAGATCCATGTCGCAACGCAGGAGGAGGATGCAGCATGGGCATGAAAGCTTGTTGTTTGTCATATTCATCCATTCCCCAATCATGCAGAGGGAGAGAAGTGAAAATTTCTCCCAGGACCTTTACGCCCTCACTGTAGACTAATCCGTGCTGCAGATCATCTGGTGATCTTCTTTAATAAGCTACATTATCTGATAAAAAACCATCGGCAGGGCGCTTCCATGCTCCATTGTGACAGGCCAGTACACCCTTAAGGGTATGGCGCATAAGCTCTACCATCCCATTACTGCAGGGGTGGTAACTCGTAGTTTGAAGATGCTTGCAACCTGTCAGGCATACTAATTCATGAAATTACTGAGAATCAAATTGACATCCTCTTTCAGAAGTAAATGCTGCTGGAATACTGGGCGAACAATGTGGATAAGATAGCTCTGGCAATGGGGCAAGCAGAAATGTTGAATACTGGGAAAGCCTTGGGTCGTCTCCAGAGTCTGTCAGTTAATGTGATCACATAACAGAACCCCTCTAAACACGGAAGGGTTCCTACAATGTCAATATGAATGTGAGCAAATGGACTTGGAGGTGCAGGGGAAAGAGTCCATGAGAGAAGTCGTCTGATGGCTAACTTTATTTTTTTGATGTGGAATGCAATATTGTGCCCAACACTGACAGACCTTCTGTACTCCTGGCCACTTTGGAGAGCACTAATTTGGTCGAAGCACTAATGCCAGAGCGTGACAAGGCATGTAAAACACCGAGAATGGCCTGTCGCCAATGAAATAGAATAGAAGATTGTAACATCTTGTGAGATGTGTCGCGCAATAAGTGGCACTGAGAACCCTACAACTGCATATAGTCAAGTTTCAAATTGGTAGTTTCAGAATCGAGGTGGTATTATTGCTAAAATGCGTCGGATTCTTGGTCTGTTGCGACTGCTGCCCAATCGACACACATCAAAGCTGCACAAATGCGCGAGAGACAGTCCATGACGACATTGTCACACCCCGAGATATACAGTCCTGGAAATTGAAATAAGAACACCGTGAATTCATTGTCCCAGGAAGGGGAAACTTTATTGACACATTCCTGGGGTCAGATACATCACATGATCACACTGACAGAACCACAGGCACATAGACACAGGCAACAGAGCATGCACAATGTCGGCACTAGTACAGTGTATATCCACCTTTCGCAGCAATGCAGGCTGCTATTCTCCCATGGAGACGATCGTAGAGATGCTGGATGTAGTCCTGTGGAACGGCTTGCCATGCCATTTCCACCTGGCGCCTCAGTTGGACCAGCGTTCGTGCTGGACGTGCAGACCGCGTGAGACGACGCTTCATCCAGTCCCAAACATGCTCAATGGGGGACAGATCCGGAGATCTTGCTGGCCAGGGTAGTTGACTTACACCTTCTAGAGCACGTTGGGTGGCACGGGATACATGCGGACGTGCATTGTCCTGTTGGAACAGCAAGTTCCCTTGCCGGTCTAGGAATGGTAGAACGATGGGTTCGATGACGGTTTGGATGTACCGTGCACTATTCAGTGTCCCCTCGACGATCACCAGTGGTGTACGGCCAGTGTAGGAGATCGCTCCCCACACCATGATGCCGGGTGTTGGCCATGTGTGCCTCGGTCGTATGCAGTCCTGATTGTGGCGCTCACCTGCACGGCGCCAAACACGCATACGACCATCATTGGCACCAAGGCAGAAGCGACTCTCATCGCTGAAGACGACACGTCTTCATTCGTCCCTCCATTCACGCCTGTCGCGACATCACTGGAGGCGGGCTGCACGATGTTGGGGCGTGAACGGAAGACGGCCTAACGGTGTGCGGGGCCGTAGCCCAGCTTCATGGAGACGGTTGCGAATGGTCCTCACCGATACCCCAGGAGCAACAGTGTCCCTAATTTGCTGGGAAGTGGCGGTGCGGTTCCCTACGGCACTGCGTAGGATCCTACGGTCTTGGCGTGCATCCGTGCGTCGCTGCGGTCCGGTCCCAGGTCGACGGGCACGTGCACCTTCCGCCGACCACTGGCGACAAGATCGATGTACTTTGGAGACCTCACGCCCCACGTGTTGAGCAATTCGGCGGTACGTCCACCCGGCCTCTCGCATGCCCACTATACGCCCTCGCTCAAAGTCCGTCAACTGCACATTCGGTTCACGTCCACGCTGTCGCGGCATACTACCAGTGTTAAAGACTGCGATGGAGCTCCGTATGCCACGGCAAACTGGCTGACACTGACGGCGGCGGTGCACAAATGCTGCGCAGCTAGCGCCATTCGACGGCCAACACCGCGGTTCCTGGTGTGTCCGCTGTGCCGTGCGTGTGATCATTGCTTGTACAGCCCTCTCGCAGTGTCCGGAGCAAGTATGGTGGGTCTGACACACCGGTGTCAATGTGTTCTTTTTTCCATTTCCAGGAGTGTAGTTGATGTCAGCAGAACATTCGGCAATAAATTCCATGTAATGTACCTGACATTGGGAATTTAATTCAAAAACCTGTTGAAAACGTGAAATTAAGTGTTTGTGGTCTGTGTAGATTTTGAGCTCCATGCCTCCAAGTATTGCTGAAAATATTTAACAGAGAGATATACAGCAAGCAGCTCCCTGTTAAATGCACTCCAGTTCCTATGCTGTGGGAACAAACCTTTTGAAAGAAGGCTAGAGGCTGCCTAGCTCTCCAAGTCCATTTGCTGAAGAGCTGTATCTACAGCAGACTGGCTAGCATCGACAAAAAGTGCCACCTGACCGCTGGAAATTGGCTGAACCAATTATCTGCATTTGCTAAGGTCAACTTCAAGATTTCGAGGGCCTCCCTTGCTTCACTCATCCACGGAACTTCCCTCACGCTGGAGTTGTGTTTGTCTTTCATCAAGTTGTTGATAGATTCTGTAATTCTCACAAGCCTTGGCAGGTATCGCCAATAATAATTAACCATTCTGATGCACCTGCATAAGTCTTTGTGTATGGTGGGAAGGAGCATATGCAAAATATCTTCCCCCTTGTGTTGGGTAGGAGAAATATCGTCTTTGGACACAAGTTAACACAAGAAATATACTCGGTCCTGAGCAAACACACATTTGTCTTTATTAATTTCTCAGCTGGCAACACTACACTCTGTAAACACACACATATTGATCACAAAATGAAAAGTGTAAGCGGTATGTTATAGTAAACATGGGTGAAAAATGCCGGAAATCGGCCAGCTGGAGCATGGTGATCGAATGAATACATCTCCTGGAACACACATATGGACTAACAACCCTGGAAATTGTAAGTAACACCAAACGATAACTTAACATCACGGAATTAGTGCTGCAAAAGTTGTAACTAATCTGAAGAACAAGAGAAAAACAAGACAAAATTTAACATAGTAACATATTGTAATAGTACATAATATGTTTCTTATATGTATAAAAAGAAACATTTATTACAGGCCACTGAATATGCTTCATAAATAAAAGAAGCGAAACGTGAGTGACAAAGAACAAATTGCCTTTCATTTAGTTGCATAGACGGAACACACCTCAATGAATTTTGAAGCAACTAAGGAACGCTGGAAAATGAAAAAATGATGACATACACTCCTGGAAATTGAAATAAGAACACCGTGAATTCATTGTCCCAGGAAGGGGAAACTTTATTGACACATTCCTGGGGTCAGATACATCACATGATCACACTGACAGAACCACAGGCACATAGACACAGGCAACAGAGCATGCACAATGTCGGCACTAGTACAGTGTATATCCACCTTTTGCAGCAATGCAGGCTGCTATTCTCCCATGGAGACGATCGTAGAGATGCTGGATGTAGTCCTGTGGAACGGCTTGCCATGCCATTTCCACCTGGCGCCTCAGTTGGACCAGCGTTCGTGCTGGACGTGCAGACCGCGTGAGACGACGCTTCATCCAGTCCCAAACATGCTCAATGGGGGACAGATCCGGAGATCTTGCTGGCCAGGGTAGTTGACTTACACCTTCTAGAGCACGTTGGGTGGCACGGGATACATGCGGACGTGCATTGTCCTGTTGGAACAGCAAGTTCCCTTGCCGGTCTAGGAATGGTAGAACGATGGGTTCGATGACGGTTTGGATGTACCGTGCACTATTCAGTGTCCCCTCGACGATCACCAGTGGTGTACGGCCAGTGTAGGAGATCGCTCCCCACACCATGATGCCGGGTGTTGGCCCTGTGTGCCTCGGTCGTATGCAGTCCTGATTGTGGCGCTCACCTGCACGGCGCCAAACACGCATACGACCATCATTGGCACCAAGGCAGAAGCGACTCTCATCGCTGAAGACGACACGTCTCCATTCGTCCCTCCATTCACGCCTGTCGCGACACCACTGGAGGCGGGCTGCACGAGGTTGGGGCGTGAGTGGAAGACGGCCTAATGGTGTGCGGGACCGTAGCCCAGCTTCATGGAGACGGTTGCGAATGGTCCTCGCCGATACCCCAGGAGCAACAGTGTCCCTAATTTTCTGGGAAGTGGCGGTGTGGTCCCCTACGGCACTGCGTAGGATCCTACGGTCTTGGCGTGCATCCGTGCGTCGCTGCGGTCCGGTCCCAGGTCGACGGGCACGTGCACCTTCCGCCGACCACTGGCGACAACATCGATGTACTGTGGAGACCTCACGCCCCACGTGTTGAGCAATTCGGCGGTACGTCCACCCGGTCTCCCGCATGCCCACTATACGCCCTCGCTCAAAGTCCGTCAACTGCACATACGGTTCACGTCCACGCTGTCGCGGCATGCTACCAGTGTTAAAGACTGCGATGGAGCTCCGTATGCCACAGCAAACTGGCTGACACTGACGGCGGCGGTGCACAAATGCTGCGCAGCTAGCGCCATTCGACGGCCAACACCGCGGTTCCTGGTGTGTTCGCTGTGCCGTGCGTGTGATCATTGCTTGTACAGCCCTCTCGCAGTGTCCGGAGCAAGTATGGTGGGTCTGACACACCGGTGTCAATGTGTTCTTTTTTCCATTTCCAGGAGTGTATGTTCTGTGTTTGTTTTTTGACATGTTCCAAAGCATAACATTTATAACGAATGTGATATATGGAATACTTAACTAACTACACAATTACCTGACTTTTTGATTGTTCTAAAGTTTATTTAATGAAAATTTTTCATCAAATTATGTTCCTATTTATATACTCTGTAGGCTTCTTATCTGCCTGGATACTGTAAAGCTAAATAACTGTTCAGTTTCAGATATCCAGCCTCTCTTGTGGAAGAACACTCATGAAGAACAATCTAAACCATAACGAACACAAATACCACTACTATAAGCTGGGTGAATGCAGCAAAAAAAGGTTAGCTTCTATTGTTAGGAGGTGACAACAACGTCCCCCTCCTTTTCCCGCTCCCCCCCCCCCCTCCACACACACACCAAAAATCCAATGTCATAACTTTCTTCCATAGAAAACTTATCGTTGATATTCTGTTCCATCCCATCATCTTCCCTTTCATTGACAGCCTTCGTAAACTGTGCCATTTGAAATTCATTGTTGACCTTTAAGGTCGATTCACGCTTGACAGAACAATATGACAAACCATTCCACAACAACTACATGTCAACATCAAGGTTTCTTGGCAAGAAAGTTTGGACATTTTCGTTGGTGGAAGGGTGTGCTGAAGGGTCTTGAGGAAGATAAGAAGATGTTGTCGTCTGTTGATATCGAAAGATAACTTATTTTCACCGCTTTCAGTCATGTTATAATTGTGATTTTCCTGCTTTCACGCCTTCTTATTTTATTGTTTTGCTTTTGTGACACATTACATCTGTTCCATTACAGCTTGAATGTTTTTTTTCTGTGAGTGTTCTTCCACAAGAGAGGCCAAGTCTAGGAAAGCAAAAAATGATTTAGGCTTTACAATACATGCTCAAAGAAGAACCCTGAAGTGCACATAAATAAGAACATACATTGATGAAGCAATTTCCACTACATAACTTTTTAATAACGAAGAATACAGTTGTTTTGATGTTATTTGGTATTTGGAAAGAAAAAAAGAACACAATAGATAAGGCATGAAAGATCTACATGTTGCATTTTGAGGCCAAGTATATGAAAGCAAAAAATGATTTAGGCTTTACAATACATGCTCAGAGAAGAACCCTGAAGTGCACATAAATAAGAACATACATTGATGAAGTAATTTCCATTACATAACGTTTTTAATAACGAAGAATACAGTTGTTTTGATGTTATTTGCTACTTGGAAAGGAAAAAAGAACACCATAGATAAGGTATGAAAGATCTACATGTTGCATTATATACATTGCATATATTTTCACTAACAGATAACGCTCAATAATTTGAATTGATTGTGTGACATTTTCTTCATTCATCAGCAGTTTACCATATCAACTTTATCAAGGATAATCGCTATGAAGTTTCCTTTGGCAATTAATAAACTTTATCATTGTTTTTTCTTCAATTCTGATACTATGTTCCAGTTTATTGTATCACAGATAGTCTTTCATAATATTAGTTCGATCGTTTATTAATGGACTACCCAGATGCCGTGTTGACTTTCTGCCTAGTGTGAACACACTCACAGCTCCACTTTCAGCATTCAGCAGTGGGCTAACTGAAGTAATTTGGCAGCAACATCACTTGTCATTCCATTCCACTGTGTGAACGAGCTTTCAGCCTCTGTCTTATTGATGTAATAATGTATTATGTAAACAAAATTTGAGAAGTTCTATAGAATTCTTTTGTTCCCATTTCAATGTATGTCATCAGTCCACAAATTTAATGCAAATGTCACATGTTTTGTAGGTGCTCTTTTATAATTTTCAGAGATATGTGTAGTAAGATACAGGATAAGACAATTTTTTTGGTATGAGAAGTATTATAGAATTCTTCTGTTCCCATTTCAATGTATGTCATCAGTCCACAAATTTAATCCAAATGTCACATGTTTTGTAGGTGCTCTTTTATAATTTTTAGAGATATGTGTAGTAAGATACAGGATAAGACAATTTTTTTGGTATGAGAATGTAATATTAAGGCTATATCATTTACAAGACAGTAAGTATAAGCAGTTGACGTGTTTTACATCAATTACAATAGTCAAACACATAAGTGAATACGTTATAGGGCATGCAAACTAAAGAGATAGACTGTAGTTTCCTCATACCAGATACAATGTATCTGACACTATATTCTTGTTTACGTAGAGAACATGTGGAAGCAGTTGACAAGTATTAAATTTGTAATTCAATTACAGAGTTTCAGATAACAGCTTCAATGAACTTAGCATATATAGAAATTTGATACATAATATACACTATACACTCTGTCATTAAAAAATACTATTGTCAAAAACATTCTTACAAAATATGCAGCATGCCTGTAAGTAAATTCTTAAATATCTACCTAACTTTCTTAAATACCTACCTTTTTCCTAAAGAATTCATGCATGCTGTGGCAACAATCACCAATAAAATGGGAATTACTTTCTGGTTTTGAAACTTGTTAAGGTGCCTATCCATTTGATTACTGCAGATATCATTTCATTGGGAAGGATCGGATGATATTCCACTCTTTCAATCAACATACAAACAGTGTTATGACATATATAATTCATAACAGAATACATAATCCATCAAAATCGCTCAGCGAAGTAAATGTGACTCTATCCCTAGTGGTGCCCCTTCGCTGTTATTTATAAAGTAGGTGAAAGAATTCGCCCTCTTTCTAAGAGCAGTTTATCAAAAGATGCTGGAGCAATGAAGTAATGCCAGCGATTGATGCCCTGAACTGCATAACAACACAAGTGCCCTCTTTGGTTGAAAACACTTAAGACTGACATTGACATCTTGGTTGGTCTTGCTCCAAAGAAAGTGCAAAATGACGACATTCCGCTAGAAACACTATGTAACAGACTGAAGAAAATATTAGCAATTGTATAACAGCAGGTTCCAGGTTATAGGCTGTTATGTTATTTAGTTAGCCACATATAAATGAACCACAAGAGTACACAAATTTTATAAAACTGGCTGTGAGAGTTCTGTTTAAGGAAGATCGAAAATAAGCATGGTTCTTATAAGTGACTGAAATATGTATTTTTCACTCTTAATTATGTAATATTTTTAAGTCTTTATTTAGTTGACCAAGAACAGATGAGAGATGTGTGCTCCAGCTATAAGCTTCTGAAAGTGGAGATAAAGTGAGAGAACAACAGCCCCAAGAGATGCAAACTTGAGATAGAAAATAAGATCATCAACACAGAGCTGGAAAGTTTTGTGACAGTTTAAAGGAGAGTAAGAATTCAATGCAAAAAGAAGGTTCTGGACATGGTACTAGTCATGTCTTCCTTACACATAGAACATTCTGTTTCCTTCACTTAAAGTTCCGTGATAATAGGCCTTCGTTAATGTATAAAACTTTCTCCTAACATTTCCCCTCCAACTGTGGGAGATGTATTCAGAGGTAAAGCTGCCTACTAGAGCTCGAGGGATTGCAGAATATATGGGCAGTGTAGAGGGTACCACAGTCCATCACGTGAAATCAGCTATGAGATTATCTCTAGTAATGCCAACATTCTCGATTAAAAGTAATCGATCGTCATTCTTATTTTTAACGTTATCATCTAAATTTTATCTAATTTAACACCTGTCTCTTTTCTGCTAAAATTATTACAGTGTTAACAAATCTTAATAGCCTCTCTACAGACGTTCACATGATAATGCTGTATTTTCGATGTGACGCTCGTCGCACTGAACTTTATTTTATGATCACCATCTTGGTAAACATGTTCCGCTATAGCTGATTTATTAGTGTGTCCCAGGCGGCAATTGCTCTTATGTTTATATTGGTATCACAAAAAGAAATGTTAACACCCATATGGTTGAAGACAAGAGGAATTGCCAAGTTGTTCATCTCACATTATTCATTCTGATTCTGTATCTGTGATGGTTCATGTTAACAGAGAATGGATCACCATCAGCAGAGTGATTCAGCACACGTGTTCCTGAGTTCCATGCCTGGATACAACTGCAAAGTCACAGTGCCATCATTGGCGGAGCTGTACGTTCCATTCCACATGGACTTCCTACGACACATATAAGCTATGCGGCGCCACCATGGCGGGAAACATGTATGCCAGCATCACGACAAACACGTGGCCACGCCGACCGCTGGTTCACACCAGTAGCTCCAGTATCAATCAGTTTCCTTGCATCAAAGTCAAATGTTATTGCTAGCTGTGGTAAAGTGACCATACAAGCAATACCACATGTGCTGCAGTATCTACATATGACAGCCGTTTGAGTGAACAATACCCACCGTATATCTGAGATTGCCTAGCTTTTCGAACATGCTCCGTTTTGCAAACAGACAACATCGGTCGTTTCGTCTGCACCAGCAAATATCGCTCCAGCACCTATAGCACAGTGAATTACGTGTAGCCATTACCTTACACAAGGCATCCAGATCATGGGCAGTACTACAGCTCCGCATGGCCCCTTCGATCAAGATCCCGAGCCTACAGTCGCAGTTTCTTTACAACAGCACCCATCCACTGCACCATGCTTCTCACTGAGACCAATCGTACACCCTAGGAACATTCAGCAAAATACAAGCAGGTAGCTTCCCTAAGCTTCTGCAGTTACGAAAGGCCAACCCCAAGAGCTGATTCTTTTTAGCTGACAAGCTCCTCAATTTGCATAGTATCCTGGCCGATGACACTCGATTTATTTGCCTGATCAGTCACCTGCACAACTGTGTAGACCTAACCAGTGATCTGCTACTATAGCCACCAGAGTGTCACAAGTACGAAACGTCAAAATCAACCACCATAGAGCGCCTGTTGCGACCCCCAGATGAAGCCATCAACCACATCACCCACGATGAGCATGTGGAATCCAGGACACCCTCTCATCTCAGGTGTCATCTCTGTGCTCTCACTGATACTGAATATATACCAAACATTGAACTATTAACTTTCTGGTTGGCTAAGCTCCCCCATGAACTACAGCTCCAGCTCTTAGCACATGGATCTTAGCCTGTTGAGATGAAGCTCCATTTTTCTGACAAGACCCTCAGAATTATAAGACACAGGCAGCCTCTAATGGCTGTCGTTTCGTGGGTGGGGAGTGAGGTTGTTAACAGTGCGCGCCCTTCTCCTCTGCTCTCTGGTGACAGTGGTGACGCAAGGTTATATGCACAAGACAGCGCACTGTCACCTGGCAACCACCAGTTCGAACCACCACCGCCTGAACCCAGACCGCCACCAACTTCACATGAACACTCACCCATCACACCACAGCCACTAGGAGGGGTGAGAAGGACAACACTGCAACCCCACCCTATGCTCCGCACCCAGCGGAGCAGATGCAAGTGTTATTCCACCCAATCTCACCTACACACAACCTCTGTCTGCTTAACCGTCATTATGTGCCGCCAGTATGCTCCTCATCAACATGCACAGCACTACTGACCTTCGTATTCACTTTACAACTGATAAAGTGTTTCAGTGAACATTCTATACAGCCAAAGAACCGTTCATAGACATCAACTACGAAAAACTTTGGTCTGATACTGGATCTACAAACCACTACCCTACTACTCCACGGTACCAGGTCCCATATACTTGGCTCCTTTGGCCAACCCACAAATGCTGTTCCTTCACCTTGTGACACATTCCTGTCCACATTTTTCATGTGCTCCTCTTTAAATCACTGCTTGGCTTTCCTACTTGTCGAGTTCCCCCCCCCCCCCCCCCTCTCTCTCTCCAAGCAATCCGAGGTCGACGACATGTGAGCTCACTACGACTAGCTCACACAGATTGTCAGCACTTTGATGGAAAATCTGGCATTTGTATGCCACACACTACATAACCTCACTGGCTCACTTTTCATGTATGGCGGCGTCATGCTAACTGCTACCGACGTGCAGCCAACGGAACCTCAGCCACCAGACATGAAGGTTAGTGACATTTCCCCTCCCACTCCCCTGTCCAATGACTCAGTGGCCCACATTGAAGACACTTGTATTACTCCCATGGTGTGATGGAAGTACAGGTAGGAGTGGTCACTAAAGGTGCCTGCTATAGGATAAACAAAATAGATGGTCACGGTCCTAGTGTGCATTGTAATGCTTGTTGCCTTACTATCCACAAGTTTCACCATATGAATGTTGTTGTTAACAAACTGCTATCTGCTGGGATTGTCCAGCCACCAGACAGTAACTAGTCTTGTTCTATTCATGATGTGCCTAAGAAAGACTTTTCCTTCTGTTTGTGCAGGCTGTAGCCAGCTGAACGCATGCATTAACATTGACACTTTCCCTAGCCCCCATATTCAGGATTTCACACTACTCCTCAATGGGGAACAAGTGCTTAGCGTACTCGATTTTTGGGAGGCATCCAGGTTTAACAACAATGTTCGCAAAACAACAATCATTACTCCATTCGGTTTCTTTGAACTCTGTTATATTCCATTTGGTCTCAAGAACTTGGCTAAAACTGGGCAACACTTCATTGATTCCTTCTTGTTGGGACTCTCACGTCGTTACACCTATGTTGACGACATCTTAATATTCCCATCCTCAGACGAGGAGCATAAACAACATGTCGATTACGTACGAGCTGCCCTATCTGCCAACAGCATTGAAATAAGCACTGACAAATCTCAGCTTTGCCGCACAAGTGTTACTTTCCTTGCTCACACTGTAAAGCCCGATGGAATTACTCCAACCTCTGACCATATCGAGCTCATTAAGGGCCTTCCACTACCCATCAGCAATCGCGAGTTGCGCCATTTTATCAACCGGTCAGTTTTTACCGTAAACACCTATCATATACCCCACCATTGCTGTACTCCTCATCCAAGTTGTGGCGGGCAACAACACTCTGTGGAAGCATAAGATGTCATCGTCAGAGGAAATGATTCAACGTTTGACAACCTCAAAATGGTACTAACACATTTGTTAGTACCAATCCTTGCACGCTTGGTACCAGATGCAAGGATTTCCATCACAGCTGATGTGAGCAACACATCGATTGGCGGTGTGTTTCAACAACACGTTGGCAACTCCTTAGATTCTTCATGGAGAAACTTCCATCCTCTCAGTGTAAGTGGTCATCGTTTGACAGAGAGTTACTTGTGGTATTGAGGCACTGAGATACTTCCACAACAACAATGAGGGACATGCTGTCACGATTTCTATGGATCATAAGCCACTAGCTGAGGCAAATCAAAGCCCAGCACAGGACCTCCATCCATGGAGGTTTCGCCACGTGGACATCATTGGTCGCTATTCTACGGAAATTAGACTTATACGTGGGACAGACAGTGTGGTAACAGATTTTATGTTCAGGGTCAATGCAATCGCTAGCCCACTCAAGTTGGACAAGATAGCTAAATAACAAGCTGACAACACAGAACTTCAAACTTTTGCGCCAAGATGTGTTTTAATTATTTATTTGCTGTTTTCCTTTAGTCTGTTATCTGTATAAAAGAACAGATCGAATATTGCACATGAAGTCGCGTGAACAAAGAAATTAATATTTCAATATAATTTCAAATGTGTTGGTAATGACAAAGTGTTATACTATTTATGCAGGGAAAATCTACAGCGAATAACTTTTAAGACAAAATAATAATATCTACATCTACATCTACATGACTACTCTGCAATTCACATTTAAGTGCTTGGCAGAGGGTTCATCGAACCACAATCATACTATCCCTCTACCATTCCACTGCCAAACAGCGCGCGGGAAAAACGAACACCTAAACCTTTCTGTTCGAGCTCTGATTTCTCTTATTTTATTTTGATGATCATTCCTACCTATATAGGTTGGGCTCAACAAAATATTTTCGCATTCGGAAGAGAAAGTTGGTGACTGAAATTTCGTAAATAGATCTCGCCGCGACGAAAAACGTCTTTGCTTTAATGACTTCCATCCCAACTCGCGTATCATATCTGCCACACTCTCTCCCCTCTTACGTGATAATACAAAACGAGCTGCGCTTTTTTGCACCCTTTCGATGTCCTCCATCAATCCCACCTGGTAAGGATCCCACACTGCGCAGCAATATTCTAACAGAGGACGAACGAGTTAGTGTAAGCTGTCTTTTTAGTGGTCTTGTTCCATCTTCTAAGTGTCCTGCCAATGAAACGCAACCTTTGGCTCGCCTTCCCCACAATATTGTCTATGTGGTCTTTCCAACTGAAGTTGTTCGTAATTTTAACACCCAGGTACTTAGTTGAATTGACAGCCTTGAGAATTGTACTATTTATCGAGTAATCGAATTCCAACGGATTTCTTTTGGAACTCATGTGGATCACCTCACACTTTTCGTTATTTAGCGTCAACTGCCACCTGCCACACCATACAGCAATCTTTTCTAAATCGCTTTGCAACTGATACTGGTCTTTGGATGACCTTACTAGACGGTAAATTACAGCATCATCTGCGAACAACCTAAGAGAACTGCTCAGATTGTCACCCAGGTCATTTTTATAGATCAGGAACAGCAGAGGTCCCAGGACGCTTCCCTGGGGAACACCTGATATCACTTCAATTTTACTTGATGATTTGCTGTCTATTACTAAAAAAGTCCATGTACTATCATTTGGCCAACTGGCTCACAAATATCTGTTCATCCAGAATCCAGATGACACACGCTACTAGTATATTAGAAGATGCCAATTCAGCATTACACTTAGTGTCTTGTCGTCTTCCCCACTTGGCCTCACCTGTTTGGTGTGATTGTTCCACTTTCCATTTACATAACAGTGTTCGGGGTGGAAAGTGCTAGCATACATTACAACAGTAAAAATAAGTAAAATGAGGTTTTATGCAGGGGTAGGCAGCCAACATTGGTTGTTTCAATGTACCATCAGTGAAATGAGTAGTAACTGGCGGCGGAAGATAATGATTCTATGGTTCTTGTACAGTACATGAGGTGATAAAAGTCATGCGATACCTACTAATGTCGTGTCCTGCCCTCTTTTGGCCGGCATACTGCACAATTCGCCATGGCATGGGCTCAATAAGTCTTTGGAAGCCCCCAAAGAAATAATGATTCATGCTGCCCCTATAGCCATCCATAACTGCGGAAGTGTTGCTGGTGCAGGATGTTGTGTACAGATTGGTCCCTGATTATGTCCCATTAAGTGCTCAATGGGATTCATGTCGGGTGATCTGAGTGGCCGAATCATTCGCCCAAATTGTCCAGAATGTTCTTCAAACCAATCGTGAACAATTGTGGGCTAGTGACATCATATGTTGTTTGGGAGCATGAAGTCCATGATAGCTGCAAATGGTCTCCAAGATGCTTAGCATAACCATCCCAGTCAATGATTGGTTCAGTTGGACAGGAGTACCCAGTACATTCCATGTAAACACAGCCCACACCATTATGGAACCATCGCCAACTTGCGCAGTGCCTTGTTGAAAACTCTGATCCATGGCTTCATGGGGTTTGTGTCACACACGAACCCTACCATCAGCTCTTATCTTTTCCAGTAGTCTATGGGCCAAATTATCGTCATGATCCCAGGAGAGGCATTGAAGCGACGTCGTGCTGTTAGCGAAGGTACTCGTGTTGGTCGTCTGTTGGTCTATCATATACCCACTAACGCCAGATTTCGCCACATGCTCTAACGGATGCGTTCGTCATAATCCTCACATTGATTTCTGCGGCTATTTCACGCAGTGTTGCTTGTCTGTTAGCACTGACAGCTCTACGATAACTCCGCTGGTCTGGGCAGCACTGTGAAGGCCGTCGGCTACTGCGTTGTCCGTGGTGAGAGGTTATGCCTGAAATTTGGTATTCTCGACACACTCATGTCGCTGTGGATCTCAGAACACTGAAGTCCCTAATGATTTCCAAAATGGCTGATTACAAGAACAAATAAATTGAGAGTATACTATTCCCTTGCGTGGCACGTTGCCACATATGGATCACAAACGTGGACAATGACAGAAGCAGACAATGACAGCCTAAGGGTATTTGAAAGGAAAATCTTACGAAAAATCTATGGGTCTGTGAGAGAGGCAGAAGGTTTGAGAGTGAGATACAACCATGAAATACAAGAACTTATACAAGGGAAAGATATAGCGAAATTTATCAGATCTCAAAGAATACGTTGGTTAGGACATATGGAGAGGATGACGGAAGACAGAGTGTCCAAACGAATAATAAATGCAACACTGTATTCCACCAGAAGGAAGGGCAGACCAAGAGCTAGATGGATGGACAATGTGCTAGCTGACCTTGCCAAGATGGGGATCCGTGGATAGAAGAAAAAAGCTGAGAACAGAGAGATATGGAGGAAGATTGTTGAGGAGGCCAAGGCCCACCAAGGGTTGTAGTGCCGAAGAAGAAGAAGAAGAATACCCCATGCATCTAACTCCAACTACCATTCCGCGTTCAAAGTCTGTTGATTTTAGATAATGTTAAAAGTAATACACGTATCTCCTTCAGTCTACGTTTCCAAGCTACAATCTAAGTAGAAATGAGATATTCACTCAGCAGCGGAGTGTGCTACATATGAAACTTCCTGGCAGATGAAAACTGTGTGCCCGACCGAGACTCGAACTCGGGACCTTTGCCTTTCGCGGGCAAGTGCTCTACCATCTGAGCTACCGAAGCACGACTCACGCCCGGTACTCACAGCTTTACTTCTGCCAGTATCTCGTCTCCTACCTTCCAAACTTTACAGAAGCTCTCCTGCGAACCTTGCAGAACTAGCACTCCTGAAAGAAAGGATATTGCGGAGACATGGCTTAGCCACAGCCTGGGGGATGATTCCAGAATGAGCTTCTGTAAAGTTTGGAAGGTAGGAGACGAGATACTGGCAGAAGTAAAGCTGTGAGTACCGGGCGTGAGTCGTGCTTCGGTAGCTCAGATGGTAGAGCACTTGCCCGCGAAAGGCAAAGGTCCCGAGTTCGAGTCTCGGTCGGGCACACAGTTTTAATCTGCCAGGAAGTACAATCTAAGTAGTCTGCTCTAGAGTTTTGTGAATAAAATAAGTCACAATAGAATCAAAAGCCTTACCATCAGCGAACAGTACAAATAAATGTACAAAAATTTATTACTGTTTAACAATTTATAACTCTTCCACTAACGTAAGACTAACAAATCGGAAACACATTACACACTTCTGATACAACAGCGTAACTATGCAACTTTCCAACCTATGAAAGCTGTCTAATACTTACCATTTACCTGTCCTCTTATGATTCCATGTAAATATGCATATTGAGATGAAAATGATATGGCCACACAAAGTGAGGGGCTGTTCAACTTGTTCTCTCAGAAAATCCAATTAGCTAATCATATTTGGCGGGCTTTCCAGAGATAGCAACTAACTCGCTACCATAACAGACCGCTGTTGACTCTAAATTATTTGTTTTTGTGCATCCCATTTACTTTTTATTTGTTATTTCATGAATGAAATTTGCAAATCGAATTGACGATTCTGAAAGAAAACTGTTTAATAACTGTGAGATCGACTTAACAGGATGCATAATTTTGCTTTTAATTTGACTTCAAAGTTTTCTTTTATGTTGTAGTGTAGCGTCACAGATCACAGTGCTACCCACGTCGTCTGCAGTCTGCAATTTAGTTGTTTGATGTTTGGGAGAACTGTTTGTGGTTTTTCTAGCAGAAGTCAGTGTCAAATTTATTATTGGTGCATAAAGCTCACAATCTGTAAAATCTTATGTTTGCTGAGAAGTGTTGACAATCCTTAACTAATCACAAGCATAATAAACACTGCTGTTTACATGTAAGATTATTTGCAAGTGTTCCTTATCTTTACACGTAAGTACCCGCATAGCCGACGTATTCACTTTCACGCAGAAAACTTATACATAGATGGTCAGGAACGTATACGAGAATCTTTAATTTTCCAGATAGCGAGGTAGAAGTATGTCAGGAGACAAAAAAGTGATTTTAGTGACAGGCGGTACGGGCCTTGTGGGTAAGGCCATACAGACAGTGGTGGCAGAAGATGAAAGAACAGACGAACAGTGGATATTTCTAGGCTCAAAGGACGGGGATTTGAGGTAAAACTTTTAGTACTGATAAATCCTCTTGTCCTTCAAATTTTCTTCTTCTATGTTCGCATATGCAAATATGAGTAGGAGCAGGCGTATGTGGTCCTCACTCAAAAGATGTGGTTTTCGTTCGTAGATATGTGCGAAATTAATGTTTGTTCATTAACCAACCACATACTTATATAACTTGTCTTAGGCATGTAATAAATATACATATTTAGAGAAAGCCAGGTCCGAACAACTATGCTGTGTAATATCATAGAGATTTCCGGAAGATAAATAACAAATTCTGTGGAAGTGCTAATTATGACAGTGTAACAGATGTTTACACATAGAGAACCATGATGTTGCCATAATGCTGTTAAACCAGTATACTAATCCATATAATGTATGTATTTCCTTGAAAATGTAAGTTTTCCTCTAAGCTGCAGAGCTTGAAATTTCTTTCATTCCATAGATCTTTATAACTAGTCATTATCAATGCCACATCATTGACTAGTCAAGACTGAATGGACTGTCAGTATTTCATTAAACAGCAATAATTGTAAAACAAAAAAAAGATTGAAATAAATGGTTGTAGCTCCATCATAAATTGCAGTAGGAAGATTAATAAGTATTTTTTTTATTTCTTGATGCTAACTAGTTTGACACTTATGTCCATTTTAAAACGATCTGTGTTGTGACAGTACAGGTGGAAGCCTATGTAAAAAGAAAAAGCCCCTGCAATGAAGATCAAAGTGTCACTTTGCCCTACTCAACAACTGTAAACAGAACACAAAGAACAGACATTGGAGTTCTCCAGTCTCTGTCCTGTGTGGTTTACTTACTGTTGTTGAGTTGGTTGTAGTCACTTGATTATCACTGCAGTGACAGTTGTTGTACATAGGCTTTTGCTTGTATTGTCACACTTACAATAAGATGGTTTTAAAATAGACATAGGTATCCAAAAGAAGTGTATTTAGTGAAATGCACAATTTTAATGTTTTAAATCGCAGAACCTTTCTGCTAGTATAGAGTGAACACCATTGGGAGTGCAATAACATTTTCAGGGGCATGATTGTTTCCCAATCTTGTTATGGCTGTAAAATAGATGCTTCAGTGGTACTCAGAGTTAATACTACAGTTCCTGCCAAAGTTCTGCATCTGCATACATTCTCCGCAAACCTCAATGAAAGACTTAGGAGAAAGTACTTCTCTTTGTACTGCTTGATACTGCTTTGTCCCATTCGATTTGCATTTGGAGAATGGGAAGAATGACACTATAAATACATCACACTGTCACTAGTCTTTGTTTGTCTTCACTGTTCCTTCCTTTGTCTATCTTAAAGTGTCTACCAGTTCAGTTTTTTCAACATTTCTGTAATATTCTCCCATGTGTCAAACATAGTTGTGACTATTCATTGTGCCTTTCTTTATATACAGATGCATATGTGGTGTCACCACCAGACACCACACTTGCTAGGTGGTAGCCTTTAAATCGGCCGCGGTCCGTTAGTATACGTCGGACCCGCGTGTCGCCACTGTCAGTGATTGCAGACCGAGCGCCGCCACACGGCAGGTCTAGAGACACTTCCTAGCACTCGCCCCAGTTGTACAACCGACTTTGCTAGCGATGGCTCGCTGACAAATTATGCTCTCATTTGCCGAGACGATAGTTAGCATAGCCTTCAGCTACGTCATTTGCTACGACCTAGCAAGGCGCCATTATCATTTGCTATTTATCTTGTGATGCATGTACCGTCAGACCGATGTTCACCAATTATGGATTAATGTTAAGTATTCCAGAAGCTATGTACAGTTTTTGCTAGTCTCAATTCCTTATCATTTTCCAGACCTCACGCCATCCTGCGTGAGCTTAAACGCGTGCCCTTCGGCCTCCCGTCCTAGTGGATTGGCTGTCTTGCCAGTCCACAAAAGCATATATACACCATTAGTCCTGTTATCTTGAATAGTTTCCAGCCTCAGGCTTGGTTTGTTGGGAACATAAGCCTTGCCATTTAGTTCTGTTTTCCCACCATCATTGTGTTCATTCTGGCCCAGTCCCCGTCTCCTTTTTTTTACCACATTCCTCCACACCTTTCAGCCTTGGTCTTCCTCTTGGTCATTTCCTTTGCATCTCCATTTCATGTATCTTCTTGGGACTCCTCTCGTTTTCCATTCTCTTTAAGTGCCCATACCATCTTAGCCTTGATGTTTCTATCCTGCTTTGCAAGGATTCCTCTTTCACTATTTCCCTTACCCTTTCATTTCTCATCTTCTCTCCGTGTTATTCATATCCTGCTTCTGATGAACTTCATTCTGGATGCCTGTACGCTGCTTACATCTCTTTCCTTCATTATCCATGTTTCATATGCATATACCAGTATTGGGATGTAGTAATTTCTATTTATCACTTCTTTGCTTTTTTGTGGAATGCCTTTGTTCCAAACCAGGCTCCTAACACATCATGAGAATGCTTCTGCCTGTTTTCCACATTCACTGATCTCTTTCTCATTTATTCAGTTTTTCACCTGTAATCCTTATTCCACTAGCTAGTCTATCTTTCTTTCCAGATGTAACCAGGATCTCACTTTTTTTATATTAAATTATGTTTTATACTGTCTCACAGTTTCTTCCCAAGCATCAACCTGTTCCTGAATATCCTTCTCCCTGTTTACCCAGATCAAGTCATCTGTGAACACCAATGCTTCTCTCATGTCTTCTCCAGTTTTTTCTGCCACTTTAGTCCTTATCTCATCCAAGACCATGATGAAAAGGACTGCCCTGTTTCACACCTGTTGTTTGCTGGAAACAATCTGTCATTTAACTTCCTGCTTCCATACAGCTAGGACTTCACAGTACATATGCTCCACTATGCTTGTTTTCTCTTTTTCACTCCCTTCTTTTCTAGTGCTTCGCAGACCTTTGTTCTACAGACGTTATCAAATCTGTGATCATTCCATTTCATATCATAACAAAATGTTACATTCATGTATTTGTTTGAGTTAAGATTCTAACAGTGACTTTTTGTTATCCTGTAGTCAAATGATACTTTTTTTCATTTGGTGAAGTGTACAATTTTACATTTTTGACCATTTAAACAAATTGCCTATCTTTGCACCTGGCATTGCTTGCTTGTAATTAAGAAACAAAGTGGTCAGCAAGGATCTAGTCGCACTTTCCTGGGGCATGGCTGAAGCTACTTATATATGCTGAGAGATCACATGTTGAGCTGTCTTTTTGGCATGCCTGTCTGCGAATAAACATCTCTTTTATATGGTGAGTAGCAATCAGTTTATCTCATTATATTGTAAAATTCAAGAACAGATGGTCATCAGTGCAATGGATGAAAGTTTTGTGAACCAGTTCTGCTACCTGCTACTACCTTTCTCGAGGACTAGTGTGATCTTTGCATTCTTCCACCCACAGGACACAGTTTTTCTCTTTGTTTTTTAATTGTTATGTATAGTGTATTATTCTTAAGAGTGTCTAACTGCTGCAAAACTGAAAATGAATTTGACAGGGAGAGTATCAGGCCGTTTTTACCTCTAACCTCCCTGTAATCAGCCTTCACTAGTCCCTGCCCCCCACATGCCTATCCCCTTCTTTGCCCCCATTCCAGTTTTATACACACACCTTCTATCCTGCCAACACACTTGAAAAGACCTTTCCCCTTCTCTTCTTCTCTCTACTTTCCGTCCCACCTCCCTCCTCACCACCATAGCCTCCTTACAATGCAAGTAGCAGTCCTAACCTGTACCCAACATGTTCCTCCACTCTCACACAGGCAGTACTAATATCTTTACCATGCTATCCTAAGCCTCCCAACCCCACACCTCTTCTGTACCCTCATTACCTATCTCGTCTGCTTCTGTAACTAAGCTGTCAGGGCCGTCGAACACCGTGTGAGGTGCCCGAATTCGATTCCCAACTGGGGGAAAGATTTTGTTCACTCGGGGACTGGGCGTCGTGTTGTCCTGATCACCATTTCATCATTGTCAACATGCGGGTAGTCAAAGTAGCATCAGATAAAACAACTTGCACCAGGCGATCGAATATGCTACACACGTATTTCGTTTCACTACGCATCCCAGCTAGATTGCTGGTCACCTCAGACTTAGTTGCAGTCAGGCCTTAGTGCCCAGAGATGAGGCCATGTTTGTTGTGCTGGTGTGAAAATGTGTGTGTTCTCTACATCTCTTCAAGAACTTGGTCTGAATGTTGAATATTTCCAGCATTCTTTTTCATTGTGCCGGTCCATCACTAGACACCCCTGTATGCGATAAGCAGCATTCTGTCCTTTCCATATTGTTGCTAACTGTCAGTACATTTATATGCTGTGAGATAAAATGTTCACTGCCTTTCTGGAAAAATGTTTGCAGAACCATGGTGGTTCCCAGGCGTGCACTCTTCAGTCGAAGCAAATTGACGGCCACAAATGTCTTTTTTTAAGGGGTCTAAAAATGGTGAAATGATGTGGGGAGGGATCAGGACTGTATCTATGGAGGATGTGTATGGGCTTCCCAGTGAAACTTCTGCAGTGTAAGCGAAACAATCTTGGTGACCTGTGAGCTGATCTCCTCATGAGATTTTCATATATTTGGAGCCCTGAAGGAAGACAATCGTGGCTGTCAATTTGCTTTGGACAAAGATGTGCACACCCGGCTACAATCGTGGTCCATAGGCAATCGTGAACATTGTCCCATGAAGGCAATGAACAAGCAGTAAAGGAAACCAAATAAAAATTTGGAGTAGGAATTGAAATCCAGAGAGAACAAATAAGAACCTTGAGGTTTGCCGGTGACGTTGTAATTCTGTCAGAGACAGCAAAGGACGTGGAAGAGCAGTTGAACAGAACAGACAGTGACTTGATAGGAAGATGAAGATGAACATCAACAAAAGCAAAATGAGGATAATGGAATGTAGCCAAATTAAATCAGGTGATGCTGAGGGAATTAGTTTAGGAAATGGAGACACTTAAAGTAGTAGATGAGTTTTGCTATTTGGGGAGCAAAATAACTGAAGATTGCCAAAGTAGAGAGGATATAAAATGTAGACTGGCAATGGGGAGAAAAACATTTCTGAAGAAGATAAATTTGTTAACATTGAGCATAGATTTAAGTTTCAGGAAGTCTTTTATTAAAGTATTTGTTTGAAGTGTAGCCACGTATGGATTGAAACATGGACCATAAACAGTTTAGACAAGAGATTAGATGCTTTCAAAATGTGGTGCTATAGAAGAATGCTGAAGATTAGGCAGTACTGAATAGAAATGGGGAGAAGAGGAATTTGTGGCGAAACATGACTAGAAGAAGGAATTTGTTGGTAGGACACATTCTAAAGCATCGAGGGAACACCAATTTAGTACTGGAGAGAAGTGCGAAGGGTAAAAATTGTAGAGGGAGACCAAGAGATGAATACACTAAGCAGATTCAGAAGGATGTAGGTTGCAGTAGTTACTTGGAGATGAAGAGGCTTGCACAGGATAGAGTAGCATGGAGAGCTGCAGTCTTTGGACTGAAGACCACAACAACAACAACAACAAACAGTTTACTCACTTTTTTCCATTGTCTCGCTTTCATTTGACTGTCCCATGTCCCATATATAAAGCAGAGTTTGAGGATATTTTTTGGTCTATGCATGCCCTCAGTTTCAAATTTTCTTTTTCCTCTGTATCCCACCTTCATTGTTACAGCAAATAAATATTAATAGCAATAATCGTGTGAATACGCCATTGTGTGGCCATGTTGATTTGTAGATGAATGTTTCGGCCATTTTTGCAAGTGACCTTCATCATGGTGAGGTGAATGCACCACCTTAATGAATGCCATCTACAGCAGTGAATGAAACATTGGTCTGCAAAATATATTGGTTACCAAAGAGGAGCAGAATGTCCTTAGTAGACACAGTATTTCTAACTTAATGTGGTGGGAATTCAAGAGTAGTTGTTACAAATTAAAATCAATAACAACCACTTCCTTATTTATTTACTTACTTACTTACTTTTCAGCCCTTGAAGGGCGTTGGCCTGCAACACAATATCCTGCCGTTCTATCCAGTCCATGGCTTGCTGTTTCCATTCTCTAACACCCAGCTTTTTCATGTCGTCTTCAATTCCGGTCTCCCATCTCGTTCTGGGATGTTCCTTCCATCATCTGCCTCCAGCCTTGCCATCAAAAATCTTCTTACATGTCCTGCTTTCCTCCATTCTGACCACATCCCCTGCCCACCAGAGTCTTCTTATTTTAATGGTAGTGACAAAGTCAGGTTCTTCAAAAAGTTATTCTAGTTCTGCGTTCTGGATGCACCAACCTTCTTGATCGTATATTGGGCCATATATTTTATGCAGAACCTTTCTCTACCGAATGCTAAGAATCCTTTCATCATTTGCAGTCATGGTCCACATCTTATTGTTTTTTAAATGAGGGTTTTAGATTATTTTGATAGAAGCGAGTGCCTGAGCACGGATAGTGCGGCAAAGTGGCATCTGTTGCCTGCTGCTTTTCTAGCTTTCACCTCACTGCTGATGTCATTTGTCTCTGTGATATTCAATCCAAGGTACTTGAAGTCTCTCACTCTTTCAAACTCCATATCACCTATTCTGAGATTTGGTAGGTTTTTTTGGTTGGTCATTGCCATATATTTGATCTTTTCGACTTTGACTACCAGGCCAAGTTCCCTTGCCTCTCTCCAGTTGTTTATAGGCATTGGCCAGCACAGCAGTGTTTCGTGCAAGTAATTCCACATTGCCTAGGGCAGGTACTGCAGTGAATGATTAAAATTGGTTCCTCCTGTATTTAACTCTATGTGACATATTACTTTTTCTATGCAGATGTTGAATAGCAGTGAGAAGATATTGTCATCTTCTCTCAGTCCCTTCTTCACTTCCACTTCTCTGGAGATTTCACCGTGTATTTTTACTTTACAGAGGGTCATCATAGTAAGTTTAATGAGCTTCTTAAGTATTCCAGGCTCTTCTATTACATTCCACGATGCCACTTTTGAGATGCTGTCATAGACTTGTTTAAAACTGATATAAAGTGGTATAAGTTTATTTGATGTTCATAACATTTTTCAAATAGTATGCACAAAAGGGAGTAAGCATCCTAGTTAGGATCTTGGAGTACGCTTTATATGTAGTATTTAGCAGGGAGATTCCTTGATAGTTCTGGCAGTTTATCTCCTTTTTTACGTCTGGGGCACATAATAGCCATTTTCCACTCCACTGGCGTGCTCTCCCCATACCAGATGCTCTGTATTACTATATGTAATGCCTCCCACAGTGTTTCCCCACCACATCTGAGAAGTTCCGCCTGGATCTGATCATCTCCAGGTGGACTGTTGTTTTTTAAGGTCTTAATAGCCTGTGCCACTTCTTCCAGTGTGGGTTCTGGTGTTAAGACATCTGGTCTATAAAAAGCTATTTCCACCAGTTCTTTTTGTTCTAATCCTACCGCTTCTGAGTTCAAAAATTCTTGGAAGTAATCTGACCCTTTGCCAAATATTTTATTACTCTCCCCCTATCAAATCCCATTCTTTACTCCAATTATATTTGCTCTGGCTTGAAACCCAACCTTTCTTTCTTTAATCTTTTGGTACATTTCACATATACTCTTCTCTTCTCCTCGTGGTTCAATAATTTCCATTTTCTTCTTTTCTAATGCTATTTTCTTCTGTCTGCAAACCCTCTTAGCTACACGGCGCTTCTCATTATATTCATTCAGATTTGCTCTAGTTCTTGTCTGAAATAATTTCATTCATGCTATGTTATGCACCTCAAGTCTTCTCATACATTCTTCATCAAACCAATTTGCCTTCCTTTGAGCCCGTACATGTCCCAAAACCTCTCCAGCTGCCTCGAGGTTTGTAGTCTTACATCGTTTTCACATTATTTCTATATGTTCATTTGATGTGTCTCCCTGTCATTCTTAATTCCCTCTTCATCTGATAGGCTCTCCGTATTTCTTCTAACTTCAATTTCTTAATGTCAAAACTCTTTTGTTTGTGGCCTTTTTGTTTAAGCAATAGTGAGATCCTTTGCCTATACTTAATTCTCACTAGATGGTGGTCTGAACTGCAGACAGCTCCACGTTGGCTCCTAACATCCGTTATGTCTGATTCGTATCTGTGATCAATCAGTAGATTGCCTGTCTGATTTCTAGTTTGTCCATCTGGTGACATCCATGTTTCTTTGTATATTTCTTATGTGGAAAATATGTACTGCTGACGGTAAGGTTTTTCTGTATCAAAAAATCTACAACCCTAAATCCATTGTCATTTGATATTTCATGGAGGCTATGTCTTCCTATAGTTGGCTTATAGACCTCCTCTTAGTTTTGCATTCATGTCTCCTATTAATATCTCAATATCACTTTCGGGAGCCTGATCATACAGCTGCTCTACCTTGCTATAAAACTCGTCCTTCCATTGTTCACCTGCCTGCTGTGTGGGTGCATGTACATTTATAATTGTTGTGTTGAAAAACTTCCCCCTTAATCTTAACATGGACATCCATTCATTGATTTGTTTGAAGCGCATCACCGCATGTTTCAGTTCTTTAGTGACCACAAAACCTGTTCCAAAGATATTTCTCCTCCTGCCACTATAGAAAATAGTGAAACTTCCCAAGTCCATTATGTTACTTCCATTTCACTTAATTTCCTGGAAAGCCAGCATTTTTATACCGTAGTTGTTTACCTGCATTAGCAGCTGACATAGGACTCCAGCTCTTTCTTCCGTCATCTCATTTTCATTTGATTGTCCCTAACATAAGGCTGAGTTTGAGGATATTGATTGGTCTATGAATGCCCTCAGTTTTAAATTTTCTTTTTTTCCTCTGAATCCCATCTTCATTATTACAGTAAATAAACATTAATAGTAATAGTATTACAGCTATGCAACGGTGTTGCCATGTTGATTTATAGACCAACATTTCAGCCACTGTTGCAAGTGACCTTCATCATGAGAAGTGAATGCGCTGTGTTGATAAAAGCCATCTGCAGCAGTGAATGAAACCATGGTCTGCAAAATATGGTAATTTGTTCATACCAGAATAGGTTTTATTGAAGATGACAGTATCCTTGGAAACCTACACTCAAAAATATTAGCAATATTGTTTACCAAAGAGGAGCAGAATGTCCTTAGTAGATGTGTAAGCATGAGCTGGACAAATAGTATTTTTAACATAATGTGGTGGGAATTCAAGAGTAGTTGTTATGAATTAAAATTGATAACAACCACTCACCTACTTATGACTGAAAGTTCAGCACGCGCGCGCACACACACGTGTGCACACTGTGGTTTCCTGATATACCACACCACCAACCATTAACAAAAGTACAATTATGTGAGGTATTGGCTTTCTTGATATGGAGGCCGCAGCATATTATCTTTTGCTTCGAGTCATCAACAGAAATAGAAGTAACTTCACGTGTATCCCCCAGGAAACTGTATGGGACCCTTGCTGTTCATGTTATATTTTAATGATCTGGCTGATAATATTAATGACATGGTTTTTGCAGGTGAGGAGTTATCTGTAATGAAGTACTGTCTGACAAAAGCTGCACAAATATTCAGTCATATCTTGATTATTGATGTAAAGATTGGCAGCTTGCTTTAAACACACACACAAAAGTAAAATTATGCACTTCAAAAATAAAAAAAAAACTACCCTATGACTGAAATATCAATGATTGACACTTAGTTTTACGTATAAGGTGACTGATTCTATCTGCAACAATTGGTAGGGATGTGAAATGAAATGGTCACTTATGCAGGTGACTGACATCGCTTCACTGGTCGAATATCTACATCTGCATCCATACTCTGCAAACCACTGTGAAGTGCATGGCATCCTATTGTAACAGATATTAGCTTTGTTCAGTTTTAACAATTTCAGCTTTTTCTCAACACCACTAATACTTATTTCATTCATCTTTTCAGTGGTACTGGGACAAAATTGGGGCAATTTACCTGTGTTTTCCTATGTAAAGGAATATTTGAAAATGTAGTTAAGCATTTTGGCTTTTACTTTACTATCCTCGGTTTCAGTTCCTGCCTCATTCATTAGGGGCTGGACACTAATTTTGGTGCCACCAACAGCCTTTACATACTACCAAATTTCTTTGAAATTACAATTAAATCAATACCATTAGCTACTGACGGGCATTGATATACGTCAACGGGGACAGTTGAAAATGTGTGCCCCAACCGGGACTCGAACCCGGGATCTCCTGCTTACATGGCAGACGCTCTAGCCATCTGAACCACCGAGGGCACAGAGGATAGTGCGGTTGCAGGGATTTATCACCGGCACGCTCCCCGTTGAGACCCACATTCTGAACTTATACTCCACACATTACATTTGTAGTGCCCCTGCCATTATACACATTACTCGCGGCAGACAATCCACTGAGTCCCATAAGAGTTCAGGCAGACCATGTGCATCCGCACTGAAGGAGGTCATCAGCCGGTTAGCCTTAAATGATATGAAGATGGCATCTGTTCTTTTGGACATGTCCAAAAGAAAAATTGCCATTGGTGACTGTGCAGCTCTCTAGAATGAAATTACAATTAAATCAATACCATTAGCTGCTGACTGGTGTTGTTTTACTTTATTAAAATGTATGTGCCAACCGTGACTCAAACCCAGGATCTCCTGCTTACATGGCACACACGCTAGCCATTTGAGCCACGGTCATCAATGGCATCTGTTCTTTTGGACATGTCTGAAAGAACAGATGCCATCTTCATATTGTTTAAGGCTAACCGGCCGATGACCTCCTCCTGTGTGGATGCACACGATTTGCGTGAACTCTTACAGGACTCGGTGGATTGTCTGCCGCGAGTAATGGGTATAATGGCAGGGGCACTATGAATGTAGTGTGTGTGGACTATAAGTTAAGAATGTGGGTTTCACGGGGAACACGCCAGCGATAAATCCCTGCAGTCGCACTATCCTCTGTGCCCTCGGTGGCTCAGAAGGACGGAGCGTCTGCCATGTAAGCGGGAGATCCTGGGTTCAAGTCCCAGTCGGGGCACACATTTTCAACTGTCCTGGTTGATGTGTATCAATGCCTGTCAGCAGCTAATGGTATTGATTTAATTGTAATTTCATTCTGGAGAACTGCATAGTCACCAATGGCATCTGTTCTTTTGGACGTGTCCGAAAGAACAGATGCCATCTTCGTATAGAATTTCTTTGAGTTTTGTGAAAGATCATTTGACAATATTCTGCAACGGTTGTCATTGAAGGCTTCATGTATTACTCTGACAGCCAGACATGTTTCATTCAGCACCCCTCTACCTGTAGCCCTATGCTTTGTTTTACTTTATTAACAAAAGTATAATTATATGGTATATTGGGTTTCTGAATGTGGAGGATGCATTACATTATTTTGTATGTCATGTCACTGACAGAAATAGAAGTAACCTCATGTGTGCCCTCAGAAAACTGTATTGGGGCTCTTGCTGTTCATGTTGTGTTTTAATGACCGGGACAGACAATATTAATAGTAACATTTTTTGCAAATGAGGAGTACTTTATAATGAAGTACTGTCTGACAAATGCCTGCACAAATATTCAGTCAGATCTTGATAATTGGTGCAAAGATTGACAGTGTGCTTTAAACATACAGAAATGTAAAATTATGCACTTCACAAACAAACGAGAAATTATAGTAGTACCCAATAACTACAATAGCAGTCACCTTATACACATACCTGTATGTAACAATTTGTGGGGATGTGAAATGAAATGAACACTTAGGCAGGTGACTGGATCACTTCATTGGCAGAATATTTGGAAATGCTGTCAGTCTAGTAAGAAAATTGCTTGCAAATGACTTGAGCATCCCATTTTTAGTATTGCATAATTGTCTAGGACCCATGCCATGTCGAGACGAACAGGGGGTATTGAATATATACCAAGAAGAGTGGCACAATGGTTACAGGTTTGTTTGACTCATGGGAAAGCGTCAGAGTAATGTGAAGAAAACCCTTAATTTTCAGACAGACTGACATGAAAGCCTGCTTCCAAAGTTTGAAGAACCAACTTTAAGTGTGCAGTCCAGGAATATACTACAAGCCCTATTTCCACAAAGACTGCAAAGTTAAGGTCAGACTAATTACAGCATGTGCAGAAGCATTTAAACAGCCACTCTGCCCTTGATCCATACACTATTGAAACAGAAAAAAAAACTTCAACATGTCTTACGATTGTAATGCATAAAATTACCGCTGCTGGAGGAAAACCAATGTTTTGACCACAGTTGCAGCGGCCTTCCTCTGGGTCTAATGGTGCATTCTAGCTATGCAGCATCCTTTATATTTTGTTGTTACTGTTCACTGCGCATGCCATTATGTCATAATCTTAGAAAGGTAGTTAGTTTCATTGGTCATTAGGGAAGAAGAAGAGGGAACTTTATTTTAATAGGTTATTGCAGTGGAGGGAGAACGTAACCTCTGTTGTCTATTGGCTCTTGAGTTATGTGCCATGATTGGTGGTCACCGTCGAACGAGAAGTTTGCTGCTGTTTACCAACTGCTGGACGTCGGCCGCGCGGTGGCAGTTACTCGCCGGTAGTGCTGGTGCATCGTGTTGACAGTGCGGTCTGTTGGGCTCTGATTGCTGGCAGCCAAGATGGGGCAAGCCTGAGTCCATCCTCCGTGTTCACGTTATTAGGGTGTTTAAGTATTTCAATGGCATCTCTGATTTTGAGAGCCATACATCGGCGAGACTGGTAGGCCAATAGCAATGCGCATTTGGGAACACAAGCACTATATTCGTCTAGGGCAACACAATGCCCTAGACAAATATAGTGCTTGTGTTCCCAAATGCGCATTGCTATTGGCCTACCAGTCTCGCCGATGTATGGCTCTCAAAATCAGAGATGCCATTGAAATACTTAATCACCCTAATAACGTGAACACGGAGGATGGACTCAGGCTTGCCCTATCTTGGCTGCTAGCAATCAGAGCCCAACAGACCGCACCCGCTGCATGGCCGATGTCCAGCAGTTGGTAAATAGCAGCCGACTTCTCATTCGACAGTGACCACCAATCGTGGCACATAACTCAAGAGCCAATAGACAACAGAGGTTACACTCTCCCTCCACCGCAATAACCTATTAAAATAAAGTTCCCTCTCCTTCTTCCTTAGTGACCAATGAAACTAACTACCTTTTTAAAATTATGACATAATGGCATGCGCAGTGAACTAACAACAAAATATAAAGGATGCTGCATAGCTAGAATGCACCATTAGACCCAGAAGAAGGCTGCTGCAACCATGGCTGAAATGTTGGTTTTTCTCCAGTAGCAGTAGTTTTATGCATTATGATGTGGTACCATACCCAGAAAACTGTTATGTCGACTGACTCTGGCCGCGGAAGCCTACGCAGTTATGCACTGTGAAAGGCATTGCAGAGGGTACTTCAGAATGTAGCAACTGAACACTAGTCTGGTGTTAAATTTTCTCATTTAGCCAATGGTGCAGGGGTTGGATAAAAATATGGAAACGCAATAAATGCATGCTCAAACATGAATTCAAATGCCATCTTTGCCTCCAGGTTGCACTGTTGTATTTTGCCATGAAGGGTGCATGAGCTGAGTGCTCAACACATTGCAAGGATGTCGTGCTCAGAACAGAGTTCTGTGTAGCCGAGAGCATTATACAACAATCCTGGATTTTCCATTGTTTGAGTGCATTATGTGAGAGCTGAGTGAATTTGAACATTGGCAAATTGTTGGTCGTCATATGGTGGCAGCTTCCATAACCAAGGGTGTTCAAGTGTTTGGTTTTTCAAAAACACTGAATTGAAGATCTATACCACACGCAGGGAAAGAGGATACACATCATCCATAAACTCACAGTGTGGATGAATGTTTGTGTTGGGTAATTATGATGAGTGGTCATTGTAAAGAATCGTGACAAAAAATAAAAAGGCAACAACTGCAAAAGTCACTGCAGACTGAATGTCTGAGTCGTGAACGCTGTCAACACCAAAACATCATGAATGGTGCTCCATAAGCAGCGAATTGCAGGACGAGCCGGGATTCCAAAACCATGTGTAGGTGATGCAGGTGTCCATAGCAGAGAAATGTGGTGCTGAAACCATAAAACCTGGCCTACGGCCCAATGTAAGAATGTTATTTGGTTGGAAGACATTTTTTTTTCACACTGTTTCCAACTTCTGGGAGAGTTTACGTCCCAGGAGTGAAGCATGACAGGGGTTCGGTGATGATTTGGACAGCCATATCATGGTGTTCCAGGGGCCCCAAGGTTACTCTGCAAGTTCACATTACTGGCAGGTCCATTCTGTGGTACAATGTTTGTTCCTCAAAGGTGATGCTGTGTTGCAGGCTGTCAGGGCCCCTGTTCACAAGCTCGCATTGTCCAGAACTCGTTCTGTGAGCATGAGGATGAATCATCATGTCTCCCCTGCCCACCACAAATTCCAGATCCATTTGTGGTCTACTTTAGAAAGAAGAGTTCATGATTGCTACCCACCTCCACCAGCGTTACCTAAACTTGCCACTATTTTTCAGGAAGAATGGTGCAAAATTCGCTAGAAAAAAATACAGGATCTATATTTATTCATTCTGAGATGTCTAGAAGCTGTTTAGAATGTCAACAGTTTTCCTGCACTGTAGTAGACAATGTAATGTGTTGTGTTATTTGTGTTCCATACTTTAGCCCCCCGCCACACACACGCACATCTATCGTAAGTTTTTTGGATCCTACGTTCAGACTATTTCATACTGAAATTAAGCTATTCGTTAACTAATTCCACAGCTGTTATTCTTTCTGTTCTATATTTTCATGTATTCAAAATTTCATATACATTTAACAACAAATATTGTCAACAGTTTCACATTTTATGAAGTCACATTGTATCAAGATTTTTGGGCCACTGTTTCAGACAGCAACTTTTATTTCAGAGTGACTTCATATGTTTGTGGTGTATTTACAAATCACAATTTGGAATTTTCATTGCACATTGCCTTTTAATTTTTTGGTTCTCTATATTCCTTTTAATCATATGAGATTAGAGAAGTGAGCTGCCTGAAGGTTGTCTGCAAATCATATGCAGTAACAAAGTTTTAATTATCACCTCAGGAAGATCAAGCTGTGATTGTGAAACTTTGTAGTGGTGTTGCTTCTGTAGACATATTCACTCTTCAGTGTGACACATTTTTCCCAACAATGGATGACTTGACAAAGATCTTTGTGTAAGAGACCCATTTTACCTGTTCATAAAATATTCTACATTGAATACCGTCTCATTGTCATTCTGGAAATGGCTGCCGCATGGGATTTCTTCATCCAAGGAAAGAGGAAGATTTCACTGGGTGCCAAATCAGGGGAATACAGGGTTCTGAGGCAAAATTTTGGAGCCCAAGGAAGCAGCATGTGTGGAGTGTCCTGTTCAGAATGAGCTGGGATGTTGTTGTGAAGCTAAAACTAACCCCATACAGCATCCCACGACACTTCGTCATGGCGGCCACCTGACAGAACATTCATGTAGATGGTACTGTCATTTCCTTGTCAACACACAACCAGTTGTCACAGTGGGCTTTCAGAGTAGCCAACTGTGAGATGTGTACCTCTGCCAACGCCTTCATCACATCTCCATCAGACTCTATCAGTGAGCTTGCCGATAAAGTATCTGACACATAGCCGTGCTGTTTACTACCTCCTTTCCTTTGGGGCCCCTTCGCCACCAGCTGGTACCAGGGTGGATCAAAGACATTGCAGCAGTTATTTGGAACTATCAAAGTGCTTGCAGTGATTCAAATGCTTGGACGTTGTTGTATGTAGTCACAAGTTTTGGGACCAGTCCTTTTATAAAAAGCTGATCTGACTGCCCCATATTCATCAGCTTAACCCCTAGCCGTACCATTTAGTTAGACGAAATCTGTGTCTAAGTGGTTGGAGACAACGCGTGCTGAACCTCTCAGCATGATGCTCGAGACAATCACAATACAAACCAACATGCAGAAACCGTTTTTTAATATATATGTCAAATTTGGGTTGGTGCATAAGTTAATAACATTTTCTATAAGTTTAATAAATACAATAAATACAACAGATACACAAAACAGAGACTTTAGTCATCAATAATGTATTCTCCTTCACTATTTACAACAGTCTCCCAATGCTGGGGTAAATTTTCAATTTCATAACTGGAGAAATCGCTTAGTTTTGAGGCACAGAGCTCATCGAGCCATTTTCATTTAGAAAGGAAGTTCCTTGAAGGTTGTTTGATAGACAGTGGAAAAGGTGAAATATGAGGGAACAAGATCATGTGAAAAAGGTGGGTGTGGAATGACTTCCCAACCCAACTCTTTTTTGACAGTGTAGCAGAATGCAGGTGGATGCTATCATGGAGTAGCATCACTTTGCATAGTCTTCCTGGTCATTGTTTGTGGACTGCATCTGTAAGACACCTCAGTTATTGATAATAAATGTCAAGAGTGATGGTTACACCTCAGGGAAGCAATTTGTAGTCTATCACACCGGTGCTGTTCCGCCAGATGCACAACATTATCTTTCATGGATGCGGGAAGGTCTTTGTGCGAAGAGTTACTGCTTTGTTTGATCTTAACCATTCCTTTCTTTTCCTTAAGTTAGCATAAAGACACCATTTCTCATCACCAGCATGATGGTAGAATGATCACGATTCATCACATTTGCCAGTTCTCGAGTACACTGATGTAGATCATTGTGGATTAATGATTTTAAATGATCTTCATCAGTCCCTGAAGATATTCCTGAAAGTGGAGAGAAAACCATTTTCTTGCCATGCTCTGCCAAATGGCATTATTCCCATACACAGTGCAAATGTCGCCCTTCTATTAAACTTGGGCAGAAGAATATGTCAGTGTTGTTCCAATTTCTCCTCTTGGCGTTCCGTTTTCTAGCATCCACAGCTCCACTCACTGTCTCCAAATGACAAAATGGCAATGTGTAAACTGGAATAGCAACAATGAACTACAAATAAAAAGACAATTGCTAAATAAACCTGAAGCAGCCAGAACACTAACAAACAAAACAAAAACACTACAAGCTTATGCACCAACTTAACAGAAATTATAATCTTCTTGGCTGTCGTCAGGTGTGACTTCTTCAGAAAGAATATAATGATAATGATGTCTAAACGTAGATTTTGTCAACAAAAAAGATAATTACGAAAATAAATGGCCCACTTGAATGAATTTTTACCAGGAAAATACCTACAACTCGAAAAATTATTTGTCCTGCATGGTACAGTTGTTTTGAAAGCAGTGTTGTAGAAGTAAAGCCACTTTCGGCTCCGTGCTTTCCCACGTCATTTCACTTCATACTTTGTGTTTTATGTAAACTCTGAACACCCTTCTTGGGTGTTTTTTAGGCATCAGATCAATATGTATTGGAAAATGGGCCCAATATTGCTCTTGGAGTCAAAGAGTTGTTTCACCTAGCGAAGGTCTGGTGAGCTTTCCATAGTCTGGTAATTGGACATTTTAAAAAAATTACTTCTGCTATATTTATTCAGTAATCAACATATGCTTCCTTTCATTGACAGTTTATTATTTCATAGATAATGTATGTACTGAACAGAGCCATGTCCGACATATGAAAATAAGTTTTTGGTATAATTTGAAGTTCTTTCTCATGAATGGGAAACAGGTCAACATCTAATCTTGACAATTGATTCCACCTGTTCCCTTAATGTATTCAAGGATGCATTTGGGCTTCATTGTTTTTTCTAGGCTACATCTGTGTGTTCAACCATCTCTACACTTCCATGTTAACTTGATATCATATATGTGTCACACTTGTCTGTCCATATCAGAGCCAACAAATTATTACAACTTTCACATAAACATTTTCCTTCCTTTAAAGTTTGCTTTCTTAAAAATATTTTTTGGCATATTTGCCTGATGCTGCATACTATTCTGTTAACATTTCTGTTTTCCTGGTGCAATTTTAAAAAGAGGTCGGAGTGGTAGTACCAGTTGTCAAGAAACAAGTTCACAGCATTTTCTTATGCGCTATTATTCCAGTCAGTTTTGTCCTTGTCTGTATATATTTGGAAACCATAACAAAAACCAGTACTTGCTTCATGTAGTTTGTAAATTTTTAGTTAAAATCTCATTCTTTTCAATGGATTAAATTGTTTATGTGCTAAACTCCTTTATATTTCATTAAGGATTTGTCTATATTGACATTTTCATCTGATGTGTAAATGTCTTTAAATTCCTCCCTCCAAAAGTTGATGATGGGTCGTATCTTTGAAAGCCGGTCAGAACTGTCAGCAGTTTCATTACTGCAAAAATGTAAGATCTCAAAATTTGTTGAAACCCTTTAAAAGGCATTACATTTTAAATTTTGGCATTTTTACTATTGGTCTTGGATATTTGGTATTCTGATTTGAAGCATCAAAATGCATAGTTCATAGTGGCCTTTCATTCATCGAAAGTAAGGATATGAAGTATCATCAGCTTTCTATTTTTTGTTATCTGACATGTGAAGAGATCTGTTTCTGTAACAGGTATTTTCCAAAATATGCCATAAAACATAATAGAAAATAGTTCTAATAATCCTGTGTGTTCACTTAAAATGATTCAAAACAGATGCTTTTATGCCACGAGTCTCAGTATATATCCAAATGATTGGTGTGTTTTTCGCATCGTGCCAAATTCTTGATAGAAGTGGTTCAGGTATTGTATTTTCTTTTTCACTCTCGTTGTCTATAGTTAAACATTTTGTACTTCTTCTATTTTGTACAGTTGTGTGTCTATCACTGGATTCTTCATCACTACATCCACGTAAGCACCCCTCTCTCAACATTATGTTAGGATTTATTACTTTTTTCTTCAAAAATGAAAGTACAAACCTCTAGCACGCTTGCTTTGTAACATAAACTTAACAAATTGTGACCAGTCTCACGACATAATGGTAAGAACTGACCCATGACTGTAATGGACAAATGTTTTTCTCAAGAGTTAGAATCGCGATGCTTACATTTGGTCCACAGTTATTTCCATGAGTCTAACTAGAGATACTCAGATTTGGTCCAAACTTATCACTCGTCAGGCTTGTCACCGTACGGCATGTGGTTAAGCCTGACTTTATACAAAAGATTAAAGATATCTGCTTCCTCACTCATACCTGTCAAGTTGCACTTTACACTATATTCCTTATTTACCGGGACCTGACTCATCCTCATTGGGCTAAGGTGCCATGTTTGATAGTACAGTGGCACCTTCAAGTTTGAAGTTATTGGACCTAGGATAGCATCATGGACTAAAACTGGCTACTGGCACTTCCTACACAAGAGTTTCCTCACTGAAGTGGGCTCTTACTTCTTCTATTCTAGTGTCACCAACTCTTGCTCCCTTATGCAATCACCATATGAAAATTTCCTAATCATCCAGCTTATCCGGTTCTTTTGTTCATGCAGGGGGGTGTTGACTGCTAATGCTCACCCTCTGTGGACTTCCCAGTTGGAATGCACCTTGTGACCTATGACATGACATATTTGTGATCTTCTGTCTGATCTTAGTCATCCTGCCTGCTCCACTGTTTTCTCTTGCTTCCAAGTCATGTGGGTATCCTGGTGAATGAACTGGCTCACTAACTAGAGCTGTGGTTACTAGCCATCATCTGCTTTGGAAATCTGGTGCAGGTAAGGCCACTACTCACATGGAGGTAGATCATCATCTGTTAGCCTACTGCCCCCCCCCCCTCCCTTTCTAATAAATGCCACACTATCTAGGAGACTACAGCTTATAACACATCCTTCAAGACGGAATTTACAATCCTATGTCACCTCCACATCACTGACATCAGATTAATCCATAGCTTCATCTTGCACAATGGGTTATGGAAACTTACAGACAGTAATGCACATTAAGGTGGAATTCCCCCTCCTCCTGGCTCTGCTGCCTACTGTGGTATTCTGGGTTTTTTGCCACTAATGTTGGTGACAATGTATTGACAGCTGAACTAGTTCTTTGTTTCCTGTGAAAAAGACACACTTGGCCTCATGCGTAGAATCTTGTCTTTCAGAGACAGTGTTGTTAGGTACTGATCTGTCTGGGCATGATTTGTAATGTACCCTAACTGTTTCAGTTCTGCCTAGTACCTTTTAATTACTTTCCAAATATCACAAAAACTCTCCTGCATATGTTACTGGATTAGGATATTTTTTCTAGAATTGATTTATCATTCTCCAGTGGACTGTGTGTTGTTCTCAAATTTATTTGCAGACTGTTCTAAAACTGCTTTCAAGTAACAGAGACAGTTCTGAACTTGAAAGTCCATTTAATAAAAGTTTCATAAATGTGACAGTTTTTTGTGAGAGACTGTTGCTCCTTCTCCAAGAATATGTCACAAACATAGCTCACTTTTTTCAGGACCTATGATCTGTGGTATGTCTTTGATGTTTCCACATTAGCTATGTGTTAGTCTAGGAGCTTACATACATGAAATGAGGAGTTACATTCTTATTCTAAAACAGTCATGTGCAAAGATGTTAATTGTTTAATTTTTTTCCAGTGATAAGATACAAACCAAAGCCATTTTTGAGAAATACCGTCCAACACATGTTATCCATCTTGCTGCCATGGTGGGTGGCTTATTCCACAATATGTCCCACAATTTGGACTTCTTGGTATGTACTGAGGAAAAATTATGTAGTAGATCTAATGTAGCAAATTGATACAGTGTTGCTCAAGCTGTGATGTATGTTCCTTTTTCAGAGGAAA
Organism: Schistocerca americana; assembly: GCF_021461395.2. Classification (NCBI taxonomy): domain Eukaryota; kingdom Metazoa; phylum Arthropoda; class Insecta; order Orthoptera; family Acrididae; genus Schistocerca; species Schistocerca americana. Next base: position 467,956,952 of record NC_060126.1, read on the forward strand.
AATATTCATATTAATGACAATGTATTGCAGACTAGTTTTGAAACTGGTGTTGTGAAAGTAGTTTCATGTCTCTCGACATGCATTTTTCCGGACAAAACAACATATCCTATTGATGAAAGCATGGTAAGTTAGCTTGAATTTTATTAAATTAGTAAGCATAATTTTGATATACAAACAAAGCTCTGTCACAAATTCTAAGTATTAAGATACAAGGAAAAGTATAAAAAGCAACAGTAAATAAATGCAAAACAAGCACAAAAAAGGCAAACCATCTTCACATTCTGCAATAATTTGTATTTAGTCTCTAACCTGTACTAGGTGTCTTATGCCATCAGTAGACGACTTATTTGGTGCCGAATTCTAAGGAGGATTTTTTCCTCTTTGTAACCATGATCTGTCAAGCACCAAAAGAGACTAAAGTAAATTCAGGGCTTTCTGTGTTGATGTTGTTTCAGTAACACAATAGACAAAAAATTACCCTTTCTCATAGGGAGAGAGGGTGAGTGAGTGAGTGTGTGTGTGTGTGTGTGTGTGTGTGTGTGTGTGTGTGTGTGTGTGTGTGAAGTCGCATGCCCACCTGTCTGCCACCGGCGCCCCTAGCTAGCCCACAGACGGCTCCCCACTCTTCCACAACGTGTTACACACTTTCCCCAACCTTCTCCCTGCCTCCCGCCTCTCTCTATCCCTCACCCTACCCTGCACCACCACCACCTCACCCCAGTACATTCACTGTGGGCCAAGAAACAGCTGGCAGTCAACTGAGCTCAATGTAGGGAGGTGTGTGTGTGTGTGCACGTGTGCATGCTTGCATTTTTCTCCTACAAGCTTGAAAAAGGAAGTTCATTCCAAAAGCTAGCAAAGCTCTGCACTGTTTGTTTGTGTACCTATCGACGATGCAGTGCTCCTGCCTTTCAGTGAGCTGTCTCATTTATTCTTAAAGAATTCATAATTCTCAACCAGAACTTTCTGTACACTGTTCCTGACCTTACACATCTTTTTCCTCATTTTGGTTGCCATTTGTACTTTGGTAAACATTGTTGCCACAACCGCATCATGATCACTGACTGTTTGTTGCCATTAGATGTAAGACATTTCCCTCATGAGTTGGGTTCTGAACTGTCTGTTCTAAGTAGTTTTCAGAGAAGGCATTTAGTAATGTTTCACAAGATACCTTGTCATGCCCACCATTGTAATTTTCCCAATTGATAGTTGGAGGATTAAAGTCTCCACTGATGATTACAATATGATTGGGAACTTATGTACAAGTGAACTCAGGTTTTTCCAAATTTTTTGGTTACATCAGGAGATGAGACTGGTGGACAATAGAAGGATTCAGTTATCATTTTATGCCCTCCCTGATACAGAGTCTTACCCAAGCAATCTCACTTGTAGCTTCAATTTCAGTGGATACACAGCTGAAGCCACTCATTGGTGTTAAGGTTCCCATAGAGCTACCACATTGTATATATGACGATTGCTATATTTCACTGGCTGCTCCTGTTAGCCCTAGACATTTTTGATAGGATATGGTTTTAGTGGGCCAGCCGAGATGCAATAATAGGATATCTAAGTGTTCTTCAAACCAGGATGCATGTGTGCAGCCCTGCGAACACTTGTCATCATCTTGGAAGAGCATCTAAAGCATATGCACCATTAAGTTGTAGAAGAATGAGCAACACTTGGTCACTGAGAATGTTGAAATAAGAGACTCATTGCACTCAGACTTGCCTCATTTGAAAAGGGCAAAACCATAACTTGCTGAAGCACTGTACATGCCTCCAATCAGCTACTGTCCAATTTCTGTGTTTAATCCATTGAAAATTTGCAACCTTTCTATCTGCCACTATGAATAAAGATACCCACCTGCCACCATATGTCCATTGTGTGCAGTTCTCGTCATGTGGTTTGCTAATAAAGTTATAAAGATGCAGCTGCATTCACTGATGGCAGTAGTTACTATTGGGTTTGAAACAAATTGCCAATGATGTGGTTTGGGCATTTTATGATCATTATTTGTACATGCCTGCAAGTGGTATACAATTGTTTGTAGACACACTGGACAGTAGACATTGATACACCAACAAATTGGGAAACTTCATTCACTTTGTGGTCATCCAAACACAGTAGCTCCTTTGTGCCATTCTGTCGTAATTTTGTGTTGACCCATCTTATTGCACCGATTCCATAGTGGCTGGCATGTAAACAACACTTCACTACCATGACAGGTGGAGAGTAACTTGACCACTCTGTATCATTTCTAAGCAATGTACTGTGCTCCAAAGTGACCAATGTGTTTCTTTAAGGAGATAAGGAGATAAGTAATATTTTGTAGGAAAGTTGTGGTAGAATGTAAATACTCAAGGAAAAAGGAGACCACCCACTGGAAAGCAAGAGCATTGAGTCGTCGACAGGAAAAAACAAAAAGAAAGAAAACTTATATTGTTACCAAGTTTTTCATGACAGAGTCTTTACGTAAAAACTTCTCGGTCCATATGCTGCATCAAATTCAGATAAAAGTCTGAGCTTTCAATTATATCCTCCATCTACATCAGGGACTAAAACTGACTGTTGCAAACTGACAAGATTCTCTCTTATATACCCACAGAATGGCATCTGATTGGTTGAATTACATCATGGTGGCTCATACAGATGTGGCACCCTCTATGTCCATGGATTTTGCTTGCGCTTTTTATTTAGTGCTGCTTGCAGTGCCATCCATGACATTAGGCAGTGAACTGCAGGAAGTCTTCCTCTGTTTTTTCCATGTCAAGTGCACATTTCCATGCATTGCTAAGTGCACTCTCAGGCCAATATTATCTTTAACCAGCTGCAGAATTTCTTTAATTTTTCTGAGTGACCAGAAGACTGGTCTGATTGCGTGCCTATGGGAAAGTACATGGATGACTCAGACATTCTGTGTACAGAAAACTTACACACACAGATCTGTATCTCAACATGCATAGCTTTCCCCATCCAGCTCAGAAAACAGCTATGGTGAACACACAATGCTAGATAGAGCATGCAAACAAAATCTATGGGTGTTGAGGTCACCACATTGGTACACGCAGTCAAGACGTAATCCATCCAATTGGATGCCATTCTGTGGTTATAAAAGAGAGAATCTCACCAATTCATGGCAGTTGGTCCCTGATGATAATGACGATAATGATGGATGGTATCATTGAAAGCTTGGAATTTTATCCAAATCTTACATGCCAAGTGAGCCAAAAAATTTGTATGCAGAAAGAAAACTTTCCAGTTTTTGGGTAATCCTTTTCTGAGATATAGGACATGCACACACGTGCACATGCCCCTGTACAACACTGGCTGGGTGTAAAGTCCCAATGCTGCATTTTGGCAGGTGGGTTTGGTGGGGTAGGTTTTGTGTTGGGTGGGGTGGGTAGAGAGGGAGGAAGGTGGGGAGAGGGGTTGGGAGGGTGGGTGGTTATCAGCTTTTGTGGGTCTGTCGATGACTCACAACTTGTCTGCTTTTTGGTGAGTGGTCTTCTCCACTCCTAAATTATTTATACTTTGTCTGGTGATCTCAAAATAGCTAAAGAATAACAACAATTTGACAGCCAATGTGCACTCAGTTTTTTAAGTGTATGTAGAAATTCTCTATAAACATTTCCACACTCAAAATTGTTAAGTATTTTGAGGCCTACTGAACAGATTTACAGCAGGTGGCATGTTAATTCACAGGCTTATATATAGGTTTCGATCTTTGGTCTGCTGTGTGTCGTGTTCAGCTCCATATTGCTGCACGATTTTCTGCTGGTTTGCGTAACTAATAAATAGACCCTTATGCTATGCATATCCTCTAGTGTTATGAATTATTGGAGAGTCTTAAGTTACTTGAATCTCATAGAATCATAAATTCACCCTATTCCTTTGGCAAACGTATTGCATTTTCCTTATGGGTGTCATGTAGAATTAACCCCCCCCCCCCCCCCCATCTTTTTATCCGTGAGGCCTGCAACTTGTAGAAGAATGAGGTGCAGATCCAGTTGTACAGTTTGTTTATTAGTAATGCCAGTTTGGAGTATTAAATGATCTGTTTCAGTTGCTTAGAATGACATGACGTAGTTTTTGTACAAAACTACAGGTGACAGTTTGATGTCATAGTTCCAACTGAAATTACTGTGGGTAAAAAGAAAAGAGTAGAAACTTGCTTTGCTGCAGTAAGATTGACACAATTCTTGTTAAACACTATATTCCACATCCATGAAAAATCTTATGTAGTAACATGAGGCTGATAACTGTAATTTTCCACTACTTACATTTCATTTGAACTGCTGGCAGACTGATAACAGTTAGCTTCAGTACAACATGCACTGAGTGTCAGTTGGTCATACACTTCTGCAGATACTTAAAGTTTCTTTATAGACAATTTATTTTGTTATGTCATGAATTCTGAACATCTATGATGAGTCTGTAATTTGTTAGTGATGGTGTCAGTGTATGACATAATTTGCTGTAAAATAACATAGTGCCTGAAAGTTGTCTGAAACCAGTGGAAAAAGAATAGCTTAAAGACATTGCATTTAATAATACACATTGTTTTACTTAAGACATTTGATAGATATTAATGGCATTTTCAGACATTAGTGATTGCATAGAGAATAACACCTGATGAGTCTACATTTAGTAAAAAATTGTTTTCCTGAAGTTTTTGTGCATTCTGTCACCATCATGGTTGTGAAAGTGGACTTATTTTCTTGCAGGTCCACAATGGGCCACCACATCCTTCCAATTTTGGATATAGTTATGCAAAAAGACTGATTGATATTTACAATAGAGCATACCACGAACAACACGGCTGCTGCTTTACTTCCGTAATACCGTGCAATGTGTTTGGACCTCACGACAACTTCAGCCTTGAGTCTAGCCATGTTATTCCTGCTCTCATTCGCAAGATGCATGACCAAATACAGAAAGGTGTGTTTAAATTATGCTCAATAAAAATCATCCTATGGAAAGTTCTGGCAGAATGTTGACAGTGAAATTCTTGTTGTGTTGCCATCCAGTGAAAAAATTGAGCAGATGTTTCTGATTTGACAGTTTTGAACTACTTCATCAGTAATTTATAATTGTTAAGATGCTTCTCAATTGGAACATAGCCATATTGAGCCTAAGACTGATACACAATGAATTGCACACCCTTCTTTCTTTAACATTTGGCTGCTCCTATAAGAATGGTGGATTGAAAGCCTACTAAATTTGTATGTACTTACTACTGGTTTGTTTCGTTTGTTCACACACAAGTTAAACATACTTTTATTTGCTGGTAACTATTGTAAGTGTTTGGTGTCAAATCCTTGGAGAAATGGATGGAATATAGTGCAATGGTAAATCATTTTATTTAGAAAAGTGAACCTCATTACAGACACAGACTGGTTTGCAGGAACTTCATGGATGCTCTGCATCAATACAAGAGAGTTTATTGCTGGATAAAGTAATATATGACATTGTGACAGAGTATGTGCACATGAAAAAGGTGAGTGAGCAAATTGTGCAACATTTGTGTACTTGCTATCAAAATAGTTCCAGAAAGAGTATTCCAAAATAATGTTCAGAAATGTTGAAGAATAATCAGAAGGAGCTAAAGCATTTGTATGTAACTAGACAAACCATAAATCTATCTCATGAATAAACTCTTCAAAATAGTGTGTTGGCCAAAGGTGGAAGAGCATCCAAAAATGTAGAAATCTTTTGTTAATAAGAAAAGTAAATGAAGCTGTTTTTTTTTTTTTAGACTCACTTGGAGAATAGTAAAGAAGTGACTAATGTTTATTACATGCTTCACAGCATCATTTCCATAGTGAGTAGAAACAGTAGAACCAAGAGTAGCAGGCACAAAAATATTCTTGCAATATTTATCTCGGAAGGGTATTGTGATTGGTAGAAGCTACCAGGTGGCTCCCTCCTATGAGGGGGGGGGGGGGGGGGAGAGATAAGGGATACGCAAAAAAATCCACAGCATGGTCATGGGAACACACATCACAACTTCAATGTAGGCCATGTAGAGGAACTCTTGTTAGTTATGAGATCCTATCCCCTTGTCTGGCTCAGGTTCATTGATGATCTGAACCCTGGACCAAAACACTGCGTAATTATTCCTCAGCTCCTTCGCTCCTCTCCTCTCCTCGGGTAGCTCATAACTCTTTTGTGAGCAAGTACAGGGCAAGCATGTGGCCCACAAGCCATTTCTTCTTACCCCACACTGAAGTTTTCCCCTTCGCACTCTGACTGTCCTTCCTATGTAACTCTTGAACTGTAGTGGCTCCTTTGACACTGACTGAGCTTACCCAAGAGGTCACCCTTTCACTTCCTTAGCATATATCTTACCTCTCTAGTCAGCTAATCGTGCACTGTCCCCATTAGTGGGATTAAACATCCACTTTTCAAAATATTCTCAATAGTGCAAGCTATGTATGAAAGGGCGCCCAGTGTGGCATGCAAAATGTGCAGTCTACGTTACTCCCCTGGTGTGTGTGTGTGTGTGTGTGTGTGTGTGTGTGTGTGTGTGTGTGTGATATGCACAAAGTGCCCAAAATCCAACATGGTAGCCAGCACATCATGCGAGAGTGGGAGTCAAGTACCTGCACAGTTGTAGTCCCCTGATTGCAAAGGTGTCACACTGGTAGTGCCTGTGTTGTAAACTTTCCGTGTATGCTTAAGAGTATATGTTCATCATGTTTGGGAGATGGAAACACCTGGCAGTGGTTACCCATGCCTGGTATCCACTGCTATCCACTGCTGTGGGGGGCGGGGGGAGGGGGTGAAGATTGTTATCCACAACATCTGATTCCATCACATACCCTTTTCAACACACTTACGCAATGGCTTCGAGCAAGCGGTACATCACTGTTGGCAGGTGTGACTGTGTTGCTCCAAGGATATGCTGCCCACTCGAACTGGAAGATGCTGTACTGCATCATATTAAAGAGACCCCATCAATGAGTACATGAGCAGTGGAATTGCAAAACAAGTGGTTCACTGGGTCACACCTAATAAATTATTTGTAAAAGTGGCAGTGCTACCAACATGTTTTCAGATGGTTGTAACCCAGAAATGGTACGTTTCTTGACATGAGTTCCAATTCAAAATATTATCTACTCAGTGCTCTCTAAAAGCCCTCTGAGATTGTAAGGAGAATATGAAAGCAGAATATTATAACATCCTCTATAACAAACTTGGTCATATACCAGTCAAAATTTCACCTTGGAAGAGGTTCAGCATAATGCAAGGGATGGAGGGGACTAAACTACAACCAGATGAAGAATTATGGACTAACTGAGGAGGAAGTAGTCATTTTTCCCACCATATACAATGAGATCTGAAGATTAACGGAACAGACAACACTGTACTCATTCTGGCACTGGATGATGTAGTGTAACATGGTGTTCTTATGAATACTTTATTCCACTATTAGCCTTCAGGACAGCTACAGATGTTCATGTCATTTGATAACTAATTAAATAGTTTGTAAATGGAAAGCATCTATTGTGTGTGCTCTGATGTGCGTTTTGTGCCTATTGCACACGTGTAATGGTAAGCTGTGATGTGAGGTAGAAGGTTTCACTTGGTGTACAGGCTCATTTATGCTTGGTGCCATGACTTGGTGGTGTCAGGGATTCATAGGAGCAAGAGTTCAGCTGACAGTGTCACCAGGGAACCCAAACAAATGAATTTCCGTATCACTTACTTCGAACACTGATGATGTAAAACTTGAGTCGGACATTGTATATGTTATGTTGAAGTTGATTTGTAAAGCTATTTATGAGATGTTTGTACTGTTCTCGGGTCTCCAGTCGGGTGCAGTCGTTTTCAAACCACAATATTTCGACAGTGTTCCTTGCCGTCATCTTCAGGTGATGACTTGAACACAGGTCCTGAACACAGACCCGAGAACAGTACAAACAGTTAATTCGCCAGGAAAGCCTAAGATCACATGTTAATGAGCTACTTGATTTTGGATTGTCAATTACTGAGATGAAGAGTTAAAACACAGTAGAGTTTTTATGGAAGAGCTGAATTCATTTAGTAGCTCGGAAGAGTTAGTACATTCTTACAGCACCAGTCTGCAAGAAAATGAAGTCCATAGTAAGAAGCAGTTCATGCATAGGTGTGGGACAGATTAACTGGACCACAAGAACACTCAAGAAAGGTGACTGTACAATAGCAAGATGTTTTAAAGGTAACATTCATTGAGAGATCCAATGTGACTGTGACATCCTCTGTATACCCATGTAAAATGCATTACATTGTAAAGACAACATGCTTCCAAGGAAATAAAGGTAATTGGTATCAGTGTGATGTAAAACCATATGCATCACCCCCTATGTGACGTATTAAATGCATACATCATCGTGCTGTATGAATGACCCACTCTGTGGGGATTGTGGTCAGTCATTAGATGGTAAGACTGTATGAAAAAAACTGATTTGTGTCATCTATGGGAAAAACATTCTCACAATTAACAACTTGCAATGTCTTCGAAAAAGAAATGTACTCACAATTACATTGAAGACTGTTATGATTCTGACTAACACTTGCAACATATTGATGACATTGCACAGATGTCATGTGTGATCAAATACACTCATGCAACCTGGAGGCTTGGCTAGCATCTGCATTTATGTTGAAGCATACATTTCTCGTGGTGTTTCCAAATTTTTGTCCAGCCCCTGTACTCATTATCATCAATTTCTGCAGATGACATCAAAGCAGTGAGCCTAATTTTACACCTTATCCAACGGCGCAGCCTGTATAATCTTATTTTAAGGTCAGACAGTATAGTATTGTCGGCCTCTGGGCAGAGGTGGCAAGTCACCTTCCATTGTAGGTTCAGCCCCAGAGGACCTCTGACTGTCCCTTGCTAGTGGGTTGCCATAAGGCCACCTTTTAATTCATCTATCCATCTAGTCCCTCACCATTTTAATCAGGGGGTGTTTATTCCCACCGATTTATTGATCTGACTCTGTCGCCAATATTTTGTAATGATCAAGGGCCCACTACTCGAAAGTGAAAAGTATGCCTCTTGCCACCTGACATGCCCCTGGCATTTGACATTTTCAGCCGGTATACTGCTCCAATCTTCCAGTAAATGCGTTTCCTTTATTGCTGGTTTATACTTCCGTCTTGTTTTTTCCATCCCAGAGAAACACATTAATTGTAGTTTTATTCCTTTTTGGACAGAATTATTGATTTGACACTTCCAGAATGGAAGACCAAGAATCTTGTAGCTTTGTTTCTTAAACCCTCCAATCCTACCTTCTCTACTATCCATTGCACCTGGTCCTCCTCAGCCCACTACCTATGCCACCTCCTTGGATTTTGACCTCCACCTCTCTGTTGCCTCCATAAAAATATCTGTCATATCATGCCCACTAATTGTCAGACTGTGCCTTGCATTCTGATAGCTACAATCCCTTCCACATGAGAACGTATCTCCCATACAGCGAGGCCACGTGACATATGGTTGGCACAATTGCAGGATGGATTGTCCTTTGCCCAATGTGCTTGAGGTCAAAAGTCTTCAGACACTTTCTGTCCTAAAAAACAGATATCCTTTCCCATATCCGTTCTCACAGACCAACTGCAAAGGAGTACCCCCACTCATTACCCAGTGTCACTCTGGACTGGAACAGTTAAACTGCATCCTTCACGAGGGCTTCAACTACCTGTCACTGTTCCCAAAAGTCGAAAAATTTCTACCCACAATCCTTCCCAACTCTCCTAAGTTATATTCCACCACTCATTAGATTTATGAAGTACTCTAGTCCATCTTTATATATCACACCTGCCCCGGCCCCTTGTCATATGTATAACCCTGTGGAAGACCAGGGAGTTCGACCTGTCCTGTGCACCCATGCAGCAAAAACTATTCTTGTTTTGTCACAGGTAGACGTGAATTGGTTGTAACCTACCCATTAATGAACTAGTGTTAACAACTGGAGAGAAGAGTTTTGGCTTATAGTAATTGCTGTGAAATTTTCAGCCCCTTACTCACATACTTATTGATTTTCTCTCCCACAACAACTGGAATACTGGAAACTTTGTAACACATTAGATAAATGTTAGAACTGTTGGAAGACTACTCCCAAAAGTTTTTCATGCATAATTTGAATCCTCCACCAAATACCATTCAGCAGCTGATAGTTGCACTACATGCAGTATGAAACCAAACATCTGTGAAAATTGGTGACAAACTACAAAGTTACCAATAATTGGCTATCTTTATCAGCTGTACACATGGTAAGTGGTCTCTGTGCAAGGTATTCATTGTAATATTATGATTGTAGTGGTGTTTTTTTTTCTTTAAAGCAGTGGAAATAGTCTGCCTCAGACCTCAGTTTGAATAGTTCAGCTGTCTTCCCCATTTCTTACTACTGTTATCAGTCTTTGCATTGCAGGAAATAATGATGAAAAGACATTGCTCTTGACTGCATTGTCTTGGATAAAAGTCATTTTGTTGTACTACATTTAAAAGTAGTTGAGAAAACTATTGTTCACAGAAAAATATATTCTCTGGAGAGCAATTAGCGTGAAAAACATTTTACCCACATGGTGATATCATTTAGTAAAATTCAGAGAAAACACTGATTCGCGCAAACACAAAATATGGAAATATAATTACAATTAAAAAACTGAGTGATGTTCTGTGTTATTTACTGCTAAAATATCATTTTTAATGACTAAACATTGTCTGCAATGCTAATTTTAGTGTACACTATAGTGAAATTTCAGCTGTAGGTTATGTTCAGCTACAGTGTTAAAAGTTTTTTATATTAAACAATATTATATCTTCACTAAATGTATTAACTGAACAGTGACATTTATTTTTCCAGATAATTCAGAAAATGCAACATTCACCGTGCTAGGCACTGGAAAACCGCTGCGTCAGTTCATTTTCTCATTGGATCTTGCAAGACTTTTCTTGTGGGTACTACGAGAGTACAACAATGTGGATCCCATAATCTTATCTGGTAACTAATTTTCATAGCTACAAGTAACAGCTGCTATTGGGATTTTTGCTTATAAAATTTTTTCCACCTGGCATTATTAATTAGCACCCCCCACCCTGGTTCCTGCTGCTATTGGCTAAATTTGCTTTCCTTGATTTTGTTGTTGATTAGCTTTTTTATTTTAGAATGGGGTTGTATATGTGTAGGATTTGAGTGATGTAATGGTAAGTGAAGTAAACCAAACAGTAATTAAGCTAACTGGAATCAGGCAAGGCCCTGGGCTCGTATCCAGTATGGTGAATAAATTCCCTCTTCATCCATCAAGATTCAGATTTCCTGTGATTTACCTGACTCACTTCCTGTATGTGGCTTCCTGGTCATGGAAATAAGATGTCAAAAAAAAACTTGCTCTTAATGTTTTTGTGACGTTTAGTAATGTTTTTGTGACGTTTAGTAATGTTTTTGTGAAGTTTAGTAATGTTTTTGTGAAGTTTTGTGGAACTTAAAATTTTGTCTCACAGTCTGATTTGTTAGTTGGTGTATCTGGTTAGAATTATAATATGATATTGAAGGCTGGACATTTAATATTTGTACTGTGGAAGAACTGACAGCTTTTACAATATGAATGTGTTGTTGACTTCACGATGTTCTATGGACAGCAAGATGACAAGTGAATGTGTATTACAGCTAGAAGTAATTTTTCGTTAGTCATTCTGCCAGTCCATTCAGCTTTCAGCATTTTTCTCCTCAATTATATTTCAGAACTATCAAAGTATTTTTGCCTTATAATGCTATGTTGCAGAAAAAACACTTGTTAAATCTCCTTAATAATTCTATCAGGGTTCTTTTTGCTGTCAGATCATTTGCCATTTCAAAAGTTTTTCCACCCATAGGTATTCTGCTTTTTATTTTCTCTATACAACTTCCATTTTCTGTTAGCTAACTTCCAAAATAACTAAAAGATTTTGCTTGTTACAGATCTTTCTAGTTCCAATGGTATTTTGATGGAACCTTCATGTTTGCAGATTGTAATCATTTTTGTCATTCCCTCATTTTCCTCATTCCATAGTCTGTTTTACAGTCCTCTTCCTTATAAACTGTAGTTCTTTTTCTGATCCCGCCAATGGTGATTTATTGTGGATAACACTCATTTCACAACACTTCCTGCAAAAATGACATGGTTTTGATGTCAACCGCAGGAAATGCTTTGTTCTTGACAAAGATTGCAGACTCATAGATATTCAGGTTTGCCACTAAGTCTGATAAAAAGAAAGCAGCAATGCTGTTTAGGACCAGCCTTGCATATTATATGGACAGTTTTTTTTCTTTTTTGTTCTTTTTTAACTTTAAAATGTTACTGACATGAGGAGAATGTTCCCATACGAGTAGGCCATTGGTGGATTGAGTGCGAAATATGTTGTACAGAGATAATTACTGCTGACCATATGTCTCAGTTTACACATGAGGCAGGGAGGAAGGACTCTCGCAAAAGCTTTTTACAAGCTTGGGAAGAACATATCAACCAATTGAGTTTGGCATTAATATGTACTCATAAGAGCTTGACACATGTATTATCTACATTCTTAAACAGTCCTAATATAAGCTTTTAGTTTTTGTTTGGATTACAAAAAGGTTTATTGGCAGCCAAACAATTTAATACAGAGTCAAGAGTTACTTGTGTAATTTTACCAAGAGTTGGGTTGGAATGGTGTGATGGAAGTAAGTAAAGTTGTATCACAGCACAGTGAACGCATTATTTTAGTCACAATAGACACGAAGCCCACACCTACCACAGTAGTACAAGTTTATATGCCAACTAGCTCCGCAGATGATGAAAAGATTGAAGAAATGTATGATGGGATAAAAGAAATTATTCAGACGAAAATTTAATAGTCATGGGTGGATGGAATTTGATAGTAGGAAAAGGAAGAGAAGGGAAAGTAATAGGTGAATATGGACTGGGGGTAAGGAATGAAAGAGGAAGCTGCCTGGTAGAATTTTGCACAGAGCATAATCTAATCATAGCTAAAACTTGGCTTAAGAGTCGTGAAAGCAGGTTGTATACATGGAATAGGCCTCACTGGAAGGTTTCAGATAAATCATATAATGGTAAAACAGAGATTTAGGAACCAGGTTTTAAATTGTAAGACATTTCCAGGGGAAGATGTGGACTCTGGCCACAATTTACTGTTTATGAACTGTAGATTAAAACTGAAGAAACTGCAAAAAGGTAGGAATTCAAGGAGATGGGACCTGGATAAACTGGAAGAACCAGATGTTGTAAGAGTGTTTCAGAGAGAGCATTTTAGGGAATAATTGACAAGAATAGGGGAAAGAAATATAGTAGAGGAAGAATGGGTAGCTTTTAGAGATGAAATAGTGAAGGCAGCAGAGAATCGAATAGGTAAAAATACGAGGACTAGTAGAAATCCTAGGGTAACAGAAGAGAGATTGAATTTGATGAATGAAGAAAACATAAAAATACAGTAAATGAAGCGGGCAAAAAGGATTACAAACATCTCAAAAATGAGATCGACAGGTAGTGCAAAATGGTTAAGCAGAGCAAATGCAAGGATGGAGAGGCATATATCATGAGGGTTAAGGTAGATACTGCCTACAGGAAAATTAGAGAGATCTTTGGAGAAAAGAGAACCTGTATGAATATCAAGAGCTTAGACGGAAAAACAGTCCTAAGCAAAGAAGGGAAAGCAGAAAGGTGGAAGGAGTATATGGAGGATCTATACAGGGGTGATGTACTTGAGGGCAGTATTATGGAAATAGAAGAGGACGTAGATGAAAATGAAATGGGAGATATGGTACCGCATGAAGAATTTGACAGAACGCTGAAAGACCTAAGTCAAAACAAGACCCTGGGAGTAGACAATATTCCATTAGAACTACTGCTAGCTTTGGGAGAGCCAACCATGACAAAACCCTACCATGTGGTGAGCAAGATGTATGAGACAATCGAAATACCCTAAGACTTCAAGAAGAATATCATAATTCCAATTCCAAAGAAAGCAGGTACCGACATGTGTGAAAAGTATCAAATTATCAACTTAATAAGTCACGGTTGCAAAATACTGAGACGAATTCTTTACAGATGAATGGAAAAACTGGTAGAAGCTGACCTCAGGGAAGATCAGTTAGGGTTCCATAGAAATGTTGGAACTTGTGAGGCAATACTGACCCTAACTCTACAACGTATCTTATAAGATAGATTAAGGAAAGGAAAACCTACGTTTTGTCAGTTTACAAGCATTTCGCTCTCATTTAAATATATGGCTGAAAAAGTCAGCCTTCAGGAATTGTGAAATGAACCCTGTCATCCAGGACCGTGTAGCACAAAGAGCGCAGATTTACCACAAGATGGGGAAATTCACAGGCGTCTGTTGTGCTGAATGAGGCCTAGGCGCTGTAGTGTGCGAGTGAGACAGACGAGAACCTGCGTCATAGGGAAACCCCATAGAAGCCATTTGTGGCCAGGGAGACATAGCAGTATTAAATATGGCAAACCTAAGTCGGCCATAAAAGGAAACATTTATGAAAACTATTTAATTCTGTACTAATTCAGGGAATGAAGCTACAGTAATTTGAATCTACCATCCTTCATAAATTTTCATGGTGATCCCAATAAAACTTGAATATTGATCATCTCTGTAATAGTTTAAGATTTACTGTTAAAGTGAAATTCACAAGTTTTTAACAAAAACCTGAATGCTAAAATATGAACACTTCGTTCGATCTGAGCAGTCGACATTTCACATAGAAGTGCATCATTAAAATGACAAATGTTGTAAATATCAACTCTGTAACTTTATTTGTTTAAAAGAAATAGTAAATTTAAATTATCAGTCTTTTTTGTTAAGCGTCAGATCATCATTTCCTCCACAAAAAACACATTGAGTGATGATAGCATGACACCTCATTGAATAGTTAGGTAATAGAGTATTTGTTTTAAAGTTTAGTGCCTAATAGTTATTTTGTTCTTTCTTTATTTATCAGAAAGCCCATTGGTGCAAGGCTACTGACTGTGACATACAAAGTTAAGAAGGAAATTGTATATAAAATAATTTAATGGTTATTATGTAATGGATGTTATTGTTACTTTATTTAGAACATGAAAGTGGTCAATCTTTGATTATTTAAATATGTTAAAATGTAAAATAATGTAGAATAAGCTATAGCCAATCAGATGGACAGCTTCAGGAAAGGGAACTGCCCTTGTCAGTTGAGCGAGGATGTTTGGCACATGGGAAAACGCAGCCGGAGAAGGGCAGAGACAAATAGATTCAAGTGAGACACGAAAGCAGAAAGTTGGTCTTTAGGCAGCTAGGAAGTGAAATGACTTAGAAAATTTCGCTTTGTGTGGTATCCCGGGACTTAGTTTTTGAGCGGTGAGCAGGTGCGCACGTGGTGTGAACTCGAACTTTTCGTGTAAATAAAGAGGTGTTTCGCAATGAGATTGTAAATGAGCAAACTGTGGCAAATGGATACGCGCTTGAGTGTGACAGTAACTCTAAATATGGCCACTTTCGCTATTAGTGTGCTTTCTGAATAAACATTATTTTAACCAAATTGCAACTGTGTGGCCTACATCATTTATGGGTCATTAATTTAGTTCCCAATATTATTATTACTGTTATTATATGTTATATTAATTTTGTATTTTGCAAACTTGCCAGCAGCCAGACAATTTAACTGAAGGGTCACAAGTGTCTAATTTAGGGCATGTAATGCGACACATGCGGTTCAATCCCTAGAATAGTTTGAGCCAAAATATTTCAAAGAAGAGGAAGCGCATGTGAGCCCAAACACCTTTGGGATCTTAGCTTGCAGTTTCTAGTATTTGTAGACTTAGAGAAAGCTGTCAGCGATCTTGACTCGAATATTCTCTTTCAAATTCTGAAGGTGGCAAGGATAAAAAGGTTATTTACAATTTGTACAGAAACCAGACTGCAGTTATGAGTCAAGAGGGCATGAAAGGGAAGCAGTGGTTGAGAAGGGAGTAAGACAGTGTTGTAGCCTATCCCTGATGTTATTCGATTTGTATATTGAGTCAGCAGCAAAGGAAGCAAAAGAACAATTTGGCGTAGGAATTAAAGTCCATGGAGAAGAAATAAAAACTTTGAGGTTTCCTGATGACATTGTAATTCTGTCAGACACAGCAAAGGAGCTGGAAGAGCAGATGAATGGAATGGACAGTGTCTTCAAAGGAGGATATAAGATAAACATCAACAAAAGCAATACGGGGATAATGGAATGTAGTCAAATTAAATCGGATGATACTGAGGGAATTGGATTAGGAAATGAAACACTTAAAGTAACAAAATAACTGATGATGATCAAAGTAGAGAGGGTACAAAATGTAGACTGGCCATGGCAAGGAAAGTATTTTTGAAGGAATAAATTTGTTAACATCAAGTATAGACTTAAGTGTCAGGAAGTCTTTTCTGAAAGTATTTGTATGGCGTGTAGCCATGTATGGAAGTGAAACATGGATGATAAATAGTTTAGATGAGAAGAGAATAGAAGCTTTTGAAATGTGGTGCTACAGAAGAATGCTGAAGATTAGATGGGTAGGTCACGTAACTAATGAGGTGGTACTGAGTAGAATTGAGGAGAAGAGGAATTTGTGGCACCACTCGACTGGAAGAAGGAATCAGTTGGTAGGACACATTCTGAGGCCACATTCTGAGGCATCAAGGGATCACCAATTTAGAACTGGAGGGAAATGTGGAGAGTAAAAATTGTAGATCATCATCAGTTTAGCTGATAAGTGACTGTGATACACAATGTCTCTGACAGCCATAATGAAAAAGGAGCTAGGACAGAGCCCTGTGGAACACCCGTACCAATTTCTACTAAGGGAGATTGTCTATTTCTAATTGAGAGAAATTGTCTTCTGTTTTTCAGGTAGGAAGAAATTACTAGTAATGTAGATTTTTCTACACCATAATACTCTTATTTTTGTTTGTAATATGTTCAAAGGAATGCAGTAAAATGCTTTACTTACATCACGTAATACAAGTGACACTGTCTTCTTATTATAAAAAGTTAAAGTCTGATCAGCAGTTTCCAGAACAGCTGCTGCGGTATTTTTAGCTGACTAAAATACGTACAGACTATTGCTATGGAGGCCATGTTTTCCAAAATAATTGCTTAATTGAATGAACATGAGTGATTCAAATATTTTTGAGGATATTGGCAACTGGTTAGTAGTTCTAGGGGAGCTGTTTATCACCCTTTTGGAATATGAGGATAACTTTGGAGATTTTGAATGAATCCAGAAAAATTCCATACTCTATACATTTATTTAAAGTAAAATTATTCATTTAACTACATAATTAGACATTTAGTTGCAGTCCATACTTTTTGGAATTAGATAATGTGAAAACAGTTTTAGACGTCATCGAGCATGATTTTGTTCCATTGTAACAAAGGTCTTGGGACCAAGCAGATCCCTTGCAGATATGTGGTCTTAATCTTATCTCAGAGTTATCTGACTGATGTGACAGAGTAGTCATTCAATTCTCCTGCATCAAACAGAATTTAATATAGCTGGCTGGAAGAATTATCTTGTCTGATAGCTTCCCATGGTGCTTTATACTTGTTTGGAGCATATTCTGTGTACCTTGCACATGCTACTTTTTTAGCTTATGTGAGCGTAGCTTTGTAATAATTTTACTTGTAAGGTAAGCATTGTAATCCAAATACCTCTGTCCAGTCCCTTGATTATCCTCACTTTTATATATCTGATACCATATGAGCATGTTTTCTCTAATTTTTATCAGTTCTTTTGTATTTTTGTGTTTGAGGGGCTAATTTTTATTAACAGAGAGCATGAAAACCATAAGCCTCTATATATTTTACAGAAGTCATCAAAATCATTTTCAATTCCAATTTTTCTTCTTTGACACTTGCATACAGAGTCTCAGTTTGCATTTTTTAACTTGTCAGGAAATAAATAACACAATGTGCTCCTCTCTCTAACCTCTTACTCATGCCACACTAAATTCATTTGAATAAGTTGGTTGCTTATGATAAAGTGTTAAAAGCAATGGAAAATAATCTGCAAATACTCCATTGGCCATATTCAGAAATAAACAGTGAAATCTTTGCGTCAAGTGAGGAACTGTAAATGTGACTGCCACTCATTTCACTTGCAGCAATTTAAGGTCCCTGTCTAACCACACACTCCGAAATTACCATATGTTCGGAAATAAACAACAAAATATTCATGACAAGTAAGAATATGATCGTTATTGCTCCATGTTTCACTCACAGCAATTAAAGCTGTCTTCTTATGTTCCTACCTCATCACACAGTCGGAAATTGCTACATATTCAGAAATAAGCAGGTAAATATTTATTTCTTCCTTCATTCTCTTGCTGCAAATGTTAAATAACATTGAATGTTGCAGAACATACTTACATTACATTCATAAAAAGGTGTCAGAATGTGGTAACTACACTAAGATGGAAAAAAAATTAACATGTAGTGGGATGCGAACCTGTATGCTTGTACTCAATAAACCATGACATTATCCATTATGCTCGAGCTTATTCATGTGAGTTTCTGTCTCATTTACTGGCTATCACAGTGTCTCTTTAAGGCTTATACCGTGGATGCGTTATTAACTGATATATTACATGAAGGATGATACATTTTCAATGCACTTCTGCCTTGAAACTGCATACTGCAAGTGATAATACAGAACAGCAAAAGATGGCAAAATAAACATGTTGCGTGGTGCATCAGTTGTCAATACTGTGTGCGACTTCTAAATGATGTCATCTTTGTGGGAAGTGTTGTGATGTGAGTGTTATCTGTTGATTATTTGCATACTTTTCATTGAATTTATGCATGCTCATCCTACTATTATGTCTATTGCTTTTTCTAATGCTTTGTTTGCTAGTTTCTCAGCATAAATATTGAAAAGCATTTTTGATAAATAATACTCTTGTCCAACGCACATTTGATTACCTGCCTCGTATGGGTTCTCATTTCCTATTTTCACTTAACTTCTTGTCTCCAGTCTACAGTTCCTTTACCAGTTTAACAGATGTACATTTATCTGTTAACTTCTAATATTCTTTGTTGTGTCATCCTCGAACATCCAATAGCATGTCACATTCCTTTTCCAGGACTTCACTAAATCTTCTGGCAAAGTGCCCTTGTCATATATTCTATTGATAAGGTTGATCAGTCATTGCTTAATTTCCTAAGGCCTTCAAGTGCTTCAGCTGTTGTTTTATCATAGCCCATTGCTTTCCTCATTCTGTCACATTTATTGGTTTGCTTTGGTTCCACATGTTATGTAGTTGTTGTGATCATGAGCATATGAACATACAATTAGGGAAACTTATTTGGATAAGGACAGTGGCAAATGGGTGAGTGAAGTACGCGCATGTCACTCGGGAATCTACTTGTGAATCAGATTAGTGAGATAGTGAATTGAAGTGCAGGCAGTTGTGCACTTTGCAGTTTTTAAGTGTATACAAGCTTACTTGTTTATGAGCATGAATTTTTAGTCTGAGAATTCGTTGTTAAATTCTGTGTCCCTTCAACTTCAAAGACCTACTCTGATTTGATCACCACTTTATGCCACCATTGCTTGGCACTAAGGAAAAATGTCATTTATGTATACTTTTTTTGGTTGAGGAGGAGGGGATGAAACTGAACAAATTACTGTGCCCAGATATGATCACATGTGTGGAATATTAATGGTGTTCATTGATGCTAATGTTGTGGCTCATTGCATATTTTTGTTCAGTTTATATAGGAACCATGGAGTATGTGATTTGTTCACAGTTAATTTTTCATGTTACTCCCTGTTGCACCATTTACTTTGAGCACAGCACACCAACAAACATGGACAAATCATGAAAACAATTTTAAACCTTGGGCAGCCACCTATATAATTTGTAGGGTAGGGTAGGAAACTCCCATTAAATTTCAGCAAGAGGCACCATCTTGGTTCTAGTGGTTATTTTAATGCAAAATTTAAATAATTATTCAAGAAAACATAGAAGATATTCCATGTAGGGTTAGAAAATATTCAACAGTGAATTCCCATCACACAAGTTGTGTCCAGTTACAAGCCAAATTTTAAAAGATTGTAGAGCATTCCCTATCTCCATAACTAACAGTTATGGAGATCTGCAGCCACCTGGCTGTAGTGTAGCTTGCTGACTGAAATAAGAATGTGATTCTACAGATTACTTACAGAATTTGTATTTGAAAGTTAAAATAAAATTGTTAGTAATTAAAAGTTGCTGAATGTGTTGCTCCTGGGGGGAAAAAAATCAGCAATCTAGTGCGGCAGATCTTAGCTGTAAAATTCTGTATGTGCAGTATTGTGTATTTGATAAATTATTAATAATTGTTTGTAGAAGGAAGTCCTTTAATGTTTCAGTTGACGAGGAAGATGAAGTAACAATAAGTAAAGCTGCAGAAACCATAGCCAAAGCTTGGGACTTCCGCGGTCGCCTGGTCTATGACACCAGTCAGGCAGATGGTCAACACAAGAAGACAGCCAGCAATGCAAAACTTCGCAGCTTCCTACCTGATTTCAAATTTACTCCATTTTCTGATGCTATTCGGCAGACTGTTAAGTGGTTCCGTGAAAATCACAAAAGAGATGCTCGTTTGTAGGCACATTTCAGGCTTTGTCAACTTGTTACATATCACTTGTTCACGTGTTTCAAAATTGGAAGCTAACAGCATTAAGTTAGCTCTGAGAAACAAGGGGGTGGGGGTGATAAGGGAAAGGAGGGGTTTAAATTCCTGTGACATCCAAAGCCTTTAACTGCATCTTTTCCTAACAATTTCTGAATTTTAAGTTTAAAATTGAAAACAGCTACATGTTAGATTGGACTTAATTTCCATCATCACCATGGTTCTGTTGCTTCCTTAGTGAAAATTTTGAGAATGATTGAAGACTCTCACTGAAAGACATTCTCAAATGTTTCAGTTTTACTTTTCAACTGTTTCACTGAAAGACATCAAGTAAGTTCCTTACTAGTATTTAATGGAGAACACTTTGTTTTGAGACTTAGTGTCAGTTGTTAGAACTTTGCAGTTTATGAATTGCAAGATGTGTAATACCTCAGAAATCCATTGTTATCTGACTACTGTAACAGATCACAAGCAGATAAAAGAAATCAGAATAGTAGAGTTTAAATCACGAGGATCTGGAGATAGTATTACAGTAATTTTCTTGAAGAAAAATTGTGTATATTTTGTAATGAATTGTATTTGAGCCTTATATACACTTCTTCCATTATGAGGCTGTGCAACTATGTGAACAGTTTCTCTGGCAAAAGCAAATAAATATTTTTGTTAATCTGTTGACTTTGATCAGTGTAGAATATTGACTCTAAATAACCCAACAATATCATGTAGTAAAAGACTGCTTCGTCCAATATACCAACTGACTGACTCAAATTTTAATTACTGCATTGGTAATGAGGATAGTATTTTCTAGTAGGAACAAGCACTTATATATGGGGGGGGGGGGGGGGAGAGAGAGAGAGAGAGAGAGAGAGAGAGAGAGAGAGAGAGAGAGAGAGAGATGAAAACGAGACATATGGGAAAAAAGTAAGTAAACTGTTTATTATTTTTGAAGTAATTAACATAACTGTTAATACCTCTGCCCCACTGTGAGATAAGACGGTCAATGCCTTCATGAAAAATGTTTGTGGGTGCCTATAGAACTATGATTGTACCCAGGCAAGTACCTCTTAATCCAAAGCAAATCAACAGCCACAAATGCCTTTCTTCTGGGCTCCAAAAATATGTCAGTCATATGGGGAGAGACTGGGACTGTATGGATGATATGTAAGAGCTTCCCACTAAAACTTCTGCAATGTAATGCCGGCCCACATTTTGCCAAGGTTGTTTAGAGTACACTGTGGGACTTTCACTTGGAAGCCCTTACACATCCTTTGTACGTCCCAATCTCTTCCTGTATAATTTACATATTTTTGGAGCCATGAAGAAAGCCATTCTTGGCCATCAGTTTGCTTCAGACGAAGAGCTGCACACCTGGGTTCACTCATGGTACTGTAGGCAACTGCGCACATTTTTCCATGGAGGCATTGACCATCTTGTCTCACTGTGGGATAAATACCACACATATTACTCGTAGCTTTCTACTCTTATTAACTGTTGCATGATGTTTTGTCAGTAACTTCTGCTTTGCTTCTTACCCTGTCTTCCACCTTTAAGCTCTCAGGTTTTCAAATGACGTCCAGTGCAGTCCCCAAGAATCAATCTTTCCTTCTCATCCCTTCCCTGACCTGGGGTTCTCAGTGACTCTTCCGAACTGTCCCCATTTCTTGAACCTCACCGGTCCTTTTCCTTCATCCCTCTTCCTTCCTTTTCAACCCTTCCACCAGGAGGAGGAGCCACTGGTTCCTAAAACTTGCTCATGCCCTTAACCTTTATATGTGTCTTCCCCTGCCACCGCTCAGTGAGTAGATTTTTTTAAATCTATCCAATTATTTTATTATTACATTGCTAGGAACATAGTGTTTCACCTGGTGTGTGGCACAAAAATCCGTAACTGCTTTAGTTCTGTATTATATTGCAGACCATTGCCCACTTTCTTAAAAGACTTCTTGCACAGTAGATTCTGTTTGTTTTCCAGGTCCATCGGTTGATAACACGTCTGGACTAAATGAAATCACAGTGGCTGAGACTTTGATCTGTAATAGAGAAAGACTGGAATTCAAATGCCTGTCATGTGATGCTGATATAGGTTCTGTGTGTTTTTTCTAAACCACTCTAATACAGAAACTATTCTGATAATCCATTAAAGTGACGGCGAGTCCCATCTGTATTCCTTATCCAGTCACAGATTCTTGTTGTATTCCAGCTCGAATGTTGATGTGACTTGATAGTCTAACCAACCTTCCTTTCATTTGAACACATTTTGTATTTCCTTGTGCAGAAACTTACACAGCCAACGTACAAAGATTATCCAGAATGTAACTGTTATTCGATGTAGCATGGGAAGCAATTTATTGGTGAGGGGGATTCAAAAGTTGTAACACTGACTCATAGAGTAGGTCAGTGTCCTCAGAACTGCAATAGTAGCAGTGATAAAGTCTCATTACTTTTCATTGGCTACAGTAGTGATTCAAAAGTAATTTTGCAATTGAAAATACTGCCAAATGTGAAATATGCTGTATGGACTGGTTTTGGTTGCAGTCTCAAAGTTGTTGCCATTCATCACAAAATTTATGCTGTATGCAGACTGAATTCATTGAGTGAGCAAAGGTGTTGGGTATCAGTGATGACACTTGTTTAAGAGTCGAAAAGCAATGTTTAAAATAGTGATAGAAGTGGGTGTCTGTTTGTGCTCAGCAATGAACTGGTATAGAAAATTGATGTAGAAATTTGTGAAAACTGGTGTTTCAAGATATCTCAACATTTAACAATAAGGTTCTTTTTAGGAAAATGGTAACTAATGCAGTGGATACAAAAAAGAACATAAAACTGTAAATGAAAGGTACGGGATACACACACACACACACACACACACACACACACACACACTCTCTCTCTCTCTCTCTCTCTCTCTCTCTCTCTCTCTCTCTCTCTTTGCATCTGCACTTATTGAACCAGTGAGGCAAAAAATTCTCAAGAGAGCCAAAATAATTTTAAGGTTGATGCAAGAAGAGAGGTAAATTGACCTTTGGGATGGGATTTGAGCAAACAGTTTACTTAGAAGAGCTTCAGATTCTACAGAAAGGTCAAAGATTCTAGTAATGTGCAGAAATGGCTGTTCAAAATGGCATTACATTGTGTGAGAATAAAATACAGCAAAGAATGGAAACAAAAGTGATTCTCACTCAGTATTGCATGTCAGTATATTCAACGAAGAGCTCTTTTGTACATCTTGAAAGTATGAGGCATATAATTCAGTGTAAGAAACACATCAGTATTGATTGCTTTCATCATCTTAGCTTTGTAAATTGTTTTACATGAGATACATCTCGAAAGTTAAGGTTTGATTAATTAGAAAATACGACAGCCTGCAATAGCTAGCTTATTCTATGTACAGTGACCACATGTGTGTATAGTTAAACTTTCTTTTGCTGATCTAGGATTTTATATATATATATCTATAACATTTACTACACTCAGTGATTTGGCTTCTCAGTGTAATTCTCTGAACTGAGACTTTCATCAGTCTCCAGCATTAAGTAAAAGATTAGTAAAGCAATGGCATCTTGCATTTAACAAAGGCTGTATGAGTGTGCAAAATGGGAATAACATATTTGGTGTCCAAACAAAACACCGTGTTGTGTGTGAATGAAAACCTGTATGCAGACTGTTGCTTCAGAAGATTGACAGGTGTCCTGCACAACACTGAACCATACTTTTAAAAAGTAAACATTTTTTCAGGAGCTCACTTCCCTCTGATATTGTGAAGGAGAGGAGCTCATTTCCCTATGATACTGTTATATATGCTGGAACACAGTGTTTCTGTTGTCAATATAGAGTCTATACAGCATTTAATACACTGGCATTGTTCAGTTTCACCACAGCCAAAAGAACTCCAACACAATCCACAATCAGAACTTTGGCTATTGTTTTGAATCCAAAATCAGATGCTTGTGGGAGATTTCAGAGAACTGCAATCATCATCAGGAGCATACTGTCAAAAACTTTCATAACAGACACCATTCATAAGTGTTAAAGGTCTTACCAAGTGGCAGCAGAAAACACAAATAAAAGAAGGTTACAATTAGGCAAGCCTTCAGAGCCAGTGGCTCCTTCTTTGGGCAGAAGGATTGAAGGAGGAGGAGGAGGGGCGAAGAAAAAGGACTGGAGAAATCTAGGAAAAGGGGTAGAGTTGGGAAAAGTCATCCAGAACCGCAGGTAATGGACCCGGACAGCATGTATCTGTGCACTTACAACTTTGTACTGCTGAAATATACGGTTTTTCTACGTTGTTGCAGAAATAGAAAGTTTATTTTGAGAAATTAGAAAAACACAGATCAAAACACAGTGTTTATTGCAGTAAAAATCTTCACAAGCAGCAGCAGCAGCAGCAGCAGCAGCAGAGGAAGATACTGAAAAATCTTAACTATTCCTGTTTCAGTTACACTAAACATGTACATTCACCATTACATTTTCAGTCTTCAGTCAATGGCTCTTGCCAAACAAATGCGCAAATTCGATATTCACTTGGTAGTGCTGATAGAAATCCCATTTTTCAACTGGGGTACATTGACACATATCAAGTAAGTCTTTCTGCTTGGCAATTTTGATTGGCAAAAGTTCATCATGTAAGATAAGGAAAACAAGCAGCAGATTTCTTTTTGCTTTTTGCAATACCTCTCAGTTTCTTTATAACGCTTTGACAATGACCGCAGTTGAAGGACATTAACTTTTTATTCTCCTTAGTGTAATAGCGTCATCAGATAAAATATGTAGCCAGAAGTATGGAACAGAGTTACTTTGAATGAGCCTCTACTCAACCCTAGGTCTCCTGCGCTGAGATCCTTGAAATCTTCTGGCTCTTTCTTGCAGACAATTCATTCATTGTCCTTGGTGTTGGCAAAGACTGGATCCACTCATCTGAGTAATACTGTATACATGAAACTATCGTATGTTAGTCTCTATAGGAGCAATGTCCCTATCACGTGGCAGTAAGCTATTCCCAGTAACGAATTTCTGGTCTACAAAAAAAGGAAGTCCTCTGTCAGTTATTCTGCCCAATGCAACAATTACCAGATTATCAAATTCTGAAACTTATCATCATTGAGTGGAGTGAAACGGGTAAGAATGTACTTCAGAAAGCATGGAGACATTGTTGCTGTGTCTCTTCTGGCAATGTTTCCATGCCAAAAGCACACAGAAGCAGTTACTTCAGGCTGCATTCCTTGGGAAAGGACATGCATTTTGTGCATGCTTAGATCTGAACTTAAATAGTAACTTAGCACTTTTATGAGTGGAGGTGACTTTTTGCTTTGGAAACGATTCTTGTGTTTCTTCACGATGTCTGTCGCGAGCTTCGATACTGAGGAGACACATGTTGGAATGCTTTAGTCTTTTGTCTTTGAGGAATGAACTGCTCTTTAATTTGTTGTTCAAAATTTGCACTTTGCAAGGTGTAATACACAAAACATTGCATAGTGTCTCTTGACAAATGCGTACTTGACTGATTTCTAAAGGTAAGTGATATATAAGTAAACAGTGATGATGACTCTCTCTCTTCTGGTGTTCATCTCTTCCCATCAGCTATCTCATTGTTCTGTAAAGCCAAAAACTGTGTCTGCTTCTCGTAATCGAGTGAGTAAAATCTCCAAAAGAGCTGTGCCTTATCATTTGCCAATAAATCTCGACATGAAAACTGCCAGTGGCATTTTCTTTTCTACATAAGAACTAAATTCCATCCTTAATATTTTGAATATGGCTAACAAAAAGTTTCCATTGTATTTCCATCGTTAAACTAAATTTTGTGTGTGTGTGTGTGTGTGCGCGCGCGCGCGCGCGCGCACGCATATTTTTTATGAAAGCCTTGCTGACCGAAAGCTTTATTTGTGACAATCTGTGACTCAGCATCTCTGCTGTATGGTGAGTAGCAACTTTCCTTTTCGTAATATTGTTGCTGTTGGCACTGTTTTGTAATACTGATTACAAAAGTCACCAATAAATTCATTTTTTAAATACTAGCAATAAAGCATGACCCATTGTGGTGGGGTTTCAGTTTATGAAACAAATGTGTTCAAACATCATCATCTTCACATAGTCCACTCCCTATACATACCCTCTGTACCAAGCATCTATGACAGTAAAATTGAGACACACATGTCATATATGCTTAAAAATCTCATAAAAATGCCTTTTTGTGGTGTGAGTAGTTACCACCATACACCAGAAATTGCTTCCTTATTCACTTTGCAACAATAAATAAACTGACAGCACAACACAAGAGTAACTATGTAATGGGTACTACACTGGTGTACAGCTTACACTGTATTATTATTATTATTATTATTATTATTATTATTATTATTATTATCATCATCATCATTTAGTAGTAGTGGTGGTGGTGGCAATTGTCAGACACAAAACACTGGCAGCCTAAGTCTCTCATTTTCTGCCAGTTGAGAAGTAAGGAGTCCAGCAAGCAAATGATTTACACACAATAGGCCTGAGTACAGTGCACAAATTGTGCATGGGTGTTACTGATAGCTGATTATGCTCAGTGGTAACTGTCTCAAAGGATGGGAACCACTTACAAACATATCTTCAAGAATTGGCAGACTTTCGGACTATGTGCATAGAATTTGAAATGGGCCTTTCTGAAATTATTTTGAGACAAAAATTCTTATTTTCTTATTCTTTATTAAAAAGTCCCCATAATAAAAGTTCAGTAATCTTGTACTTTATTGAACATGGTAGTTTTGTACAGTAAGATCACATAATTACATAGTTCACAATTGACAACATGAAGCACATTTCATTGTGCCCTTAACATATGGATACTGATCTTTACATAACAAACTATATAACTTACTTTTCACAGAACAATCTTTACACTACCATGCAACCAGCCGAAGCCAACACTATTACATCATCAATGACTATGGCCATCTGCTTTCCTTACACTTTCACTTTCATCACCATCTTCACCCTCAGTATCAGCATCACTTTCACCACAACTGTCATTGAGGTCACTTTTCTCCTGAGTGCACCTGTCTCCAGTGCTTTCTTCATTTGTTATTTCATTGTTTTTCTCCTCTTTGCATGTCACCTTATCATCAGTGCCATTTCCTTTACTGGCAGCAGTACTTTCATTGTCAGAGCTTGTGTCTGTGACTGAACCTGAGGCCTTTTTACCTTCCTCACTCTCCAGGAACTGTTCCCATTTCTTCAACCTTTTTTGCACTTCTTCCTCTGTTTCCACAATTCTGTAATACACAGATACATATGTTAGTTTAGAGTATCTACTGACTACAGGTATGAAGTGTGATAAAAAAGTAATGGAAATTAAAGTAGTGGTCTTTATATGCCAAGTTTTGAAATTATTTTTATTTATCTTATTGGTACACGTGTTCCTGATGTATGTTTGCATTTTCATATGTTTTGAATATTTTGTTTACTCCTGATAGTCAAAATGGATATATGTGTTTTTGTGTGATCAGCGAATTTTTACTTTTGAAAAAGAGGGTTCAAAGAATCTGCATTAAATTTTGCTTGAAAACATTGAATAAAGTGCAGCACCACATTCAAAATGCTGACTATCACTTTTGGTGAATCTACTATGAGTCAGACAAGAGTTTACCAGTGGTGTGTGTATATGACTTTGAAGACAACTGCCCTGGATGCCCTAGAATATCAGTTACTGATAACAATGTGTGTGTAAAAAAAAAAAAAAAAAAAAAAAAAAAAGGGTTCAGAAAAAATGCCAGATCAGATGTTGCTGATGATGTTAGCAATGAAACATGTAGCAGCAAAGTGTGTTCCTAAGTTGTTGAATTTTGACCAAAAACATCGTTGTTTAGATGTCACTCAGGAATTGCTGAATGAAGATCAGAACATCTAAAGAAGTTTATGCCAATAGAAACTGTCCGAGAAGCCAAGACTGGGGGGGAGAGGGGGGGGGGGGGGGGGGGGAATATTTACAAGTTCGATCCTATGTGAAGGTTGTTCTCACTGTTTTCTTTGATTACAATAGGATAGTGCATCATGAGTTACTGCCTGATGGTCACATGCTCAATAAGATAGACTACCTAGAAGGTATTTGCTGCTTGTGTGAAGCAATCTGAAGAAAAATAACCACTGGAACTGTGGGAAAACCACTTGTGGAAATTGCATCACAATAACGTTCCTGCCCACACCTCAATGCATGTTGGTGATTTTTTGGCAAAAAACAAAACTGTTATGTTGCCTAAGCTACCATCTTTGCAAGGCATTGCCCCCTGTGACTTCTTTCTATTCCCGAGGCTGAAGAGAACCGTGAAGTTTTGTCACCACTGATGAGACAAAAACAGATTTGGTGACAGTGCTGAACAGCATAACACAGTCAGATCTAGAAGTGCTTCCCAGACTGGAAAAAGTGATGGCACAAGTGTATTATATCTGAAGGGGATTACCCTGAAGGGGACAAAGTTGATGAATAAAGATAACTTAGAAAAACAAAAATTCCTGTTACTTTTTGACCAAACCTCGTACATACACTATGCATGGAATTCATTCCTTAAATGTAAAGCTGACATAATTTTTGAAACTAGTGAGAACTGATAATTAGATGCTGAAATGGAGGCAACATATTTGGTTTCTTAAATGGATGAGCACGAAGTAACTTACATTTCATCATTATTTTCACCTCCTATAGTGTCTGTAGTAGTTAGTCTCTCTGGATACATTTGTCAATTACTTTTCCTTTCCTAGACCTATTTTGATTTTTTTTCTTCTACTTAAGGATCCAATAGCTGCTTGAGGTTAATTGAAGTTAAGCAGGCTACTGCATTTAACTCGCACTTTCTTAAGGGGGTAGGACGTCAAATGGGCTGACTTGGAGCAGGAGAGGCATCACAGGACATTTTAATTTCCAGTGTCTATACTTTTACAAATAAATTCGTAAAACTTTGTCATCATCACCAGGAAGGATTCAGGATTCACACTCGTTGCAGTGGAAGTTTGAAAACAACAAAATAATTTTTTTTATGTGTGAAATTTCATCATTTTTTCACTTACTAATGGCTGCATTTGTTGCTATAGGTACACTTTTCTTCACAAGTTAGAGAGAATCTTCGATGAATTTTGCACAGCATACATACCATACTTGCAGGTGTATGAAACTCTAGAATTTATTTAATTCATGAAAAAACGAATGATCTGTTGTATTTTAAACTTCATGTTTAGAAAAAACACAAATTTTGTAGTTAATTACCTCAATTTTTACCACAGTTTTTAATAGATTTGGAAAATTCTAGAGTTTCATACACCTTTAAGTATGGTTTGTATGCTGTGCAAAATTCATTGAACCATCTTTCTTACTTATGAAGAAAAGTGTACCTATAGCAACAAATGCTGCCATTAGTAAGTGAAAACAATGATGAAATTTCACATGTAAAAAAAAAAAATTGCTTCATTATGTTTTCGAACCTCCACTGCTATGAGTGTGAATTCTGAATCCTTCCTGGTCATGCTGACAAAGTTTTATGAATTTATTTGTAAAAGTATAGACAGTGGAAATTAAAATGTCCTGTGGTGCCTCTCCTGCTACGAGTCGGCCCGTTCGACGTCCTACCCCCCCCTTAATGAATTGAACATAATTGACCTACTAACTTATTTAACTACCTTGGAAGTACTTTTAAATTTTAGAGGGATTTAGGTATTAAATAAGTTCAATAAACAAATGAACAACATCTTGAAGTTACTAATGATGAGCCTTCTGCAGCCTTGGATGAAATTTGAGAAACCAAAGAAAGGGGAAAGAAAATCTTCTGTAAGAAATTATAGCAGTTTGGTGAGATGCTGCAGTAATAAAAAAAGTTCTATTAAACACTAACAGTTGAAAGCACAGACATCATGTAGTCATTATAACTGTGGTACATGAACTGTAATTTAATTTATATGGATCAGTTTTCCCCATTACATTCCAATTGGGAGGGGGAGGGGGGGGGGGGGCACACATTCTTTTCCTGCCTACTACGTGACCAGCTTGATTGATAGCAGCAATACCAGTATCTGCAATATTGTTTGTATTCAATAGGTACAGAGGTACTTCTATAAATAACTGAAAGAATAGCTATTCTATGAAGTTTTTAAATGAAATCATTTCTGCTTTGCATTATTTATTGCAACTGAAATTTCTGCATATAATCATTTTTAAGCATTGTGGGATGTTGCAACCCACTCAATAATATAAAGCCGTGCCATGCTGTGTAAGAACAATTGCATGAGGTGTTGTAAATTTATCAGCTGTTCCATTTACATATACATTACATTATTATTTCACCAGCTCTGCAAACACTGAAGTTTAAATTTTGTTCAGTAGGAGAGGTAACTGGATCACAAAAGCAGCTAGTTACCATGCCTACTACACGAAATTCAAACTTCAATGTTTGCGTCATTATTCCACCAGCTCTATAGCATATGTGTTATATGGAACAACTGATAAATTTACAGCTCCTCATGCAAATGCTCTTACACAGAATGGCACAGCTTTGTATTATTGAGTAGGTTACAACATCCCATAATGCTTGAAAATGACAACATGACGAAATTGCAATTGGAATAAATAATGTTTTAACAGCCAAAAATGGAAATCATTTCATTTCAAAATTTCACAGAGGCTATGGACACAGTTATCATCAAACTTCTGTATTCTAAGAAGGTTTTTGTGGCATATCAATGGAAAATCTTACATCGGAAAAATGCAGCAGTACAGTATGTCTCCCTATGTTTCATGAAATGTATACATAACATAAGACTTGGGCAGGAAAATAAAATTAAAATGGTCCAATGCAGCTTAAGTGAAAAATCACATTCGATTTTGAAAAGAAATCTGTCATCTGCTGAGATAATGGTTTCTGGGACATTATTATTAAGTAGGAAATTTAGATACGAGTGTCAACAAATACTGTTAATCGAGGTATGGGGTATGCACTCAGCACAGCTTGGCAACCAGCTTTAAAAGCAATAAGACGGGATAGGCAGCAGTCTGGATTGTGTATGACAATGGTGCATGCCAGATGTGAGTTGCCGGCTACATAATCAGCTGGGCTGTTGTTAAATTGTTGTGAAGCGGCCATTGTGGGATTTAAATGCCCAAGCCACCAATACCTATATAATGAGATGGACTGCAAAATATGAGTACTTTGCCAGAAGATGGAAAGGGAGAGTAGTCTTTCAATAATGTCACACTCACTCTGGGATCTAAAGCAGCAATAAACTTTTGAAGATTTTTGAAAGCTGACAATGCTTCAACCAAAGATTATGTTGTGATGGAGCAAGACGTGGAAAAGTTTCTCTTAGTGTTTGCACGTGTCATTTTTATATATTGGCATAAATAACAAGTCACATCCTCTTCAGATTCTACAATCAGGTTGATGAACTGGTTCATAGATCACAGGACACAAGGGCATACTAGCTCCAAGAGAACACCACCATTCATAATCACCATATGCAAATAGCTCTTTGTGAGAATCACTCTCTTGCTTATATAATCAAAATTGAAAATAAAGTTGTAAGCTAAAGGGTACTGTTAGTAGGCAAACCTCTTGGTGTACTTACTTGTACTTTGTCTTCCCATCCCATGTTTCAGCTGTTATTTTCCTCTGGTTATACCATCGGCCATTCAGTAACTGAATACAGGCATCTGCTTCTTCTGGTTCCCTAAAAGTTACTTGTGCAACTCCTTCTGGATGTCTCTGAAACAGGAGTCGAAGCTACAAAAAATCTGTGATTGCAAGAACAAGGGTATTTTAAAAACTGTGAAAACAGGTACAATTTTCAATATACATAGTAAACAATAAAAAGGTAAAAAATGTTAGTTTTTTATTTATTTAATTAAGTTGATACAATATGCAGTGTGAAAACTACCAGAGATGCAAACAGTTATCTGCAAACCACTTGCCAAAACTAGTCATGTCTACAACATATCTGTAACATAAAAGGGCATTGTTATTTTACAATGTTTCTCATTCCACATCTGCCACATAACTGTGGATTCCACAACAGATATTTCATATGGAGAATTATTTGAAGGAAAAAACTAACTACAATTTTCTTAAAAAGAAATGCAGACTCTGCTACAGAATTTAGTGTGCATACAACACAAAACATTGCTGACTATGTTCCATGCACTGAAGGAACCTGTCGTATCTCATTAGTGATTCAATATAGGGAACAAACATTTTGAGCAAGTATTTTGCTGGATGCTCTATGCTTTAACTTTTTGGTCAATGAAGATACATTTATCTGTAGAGTTTAAACAAAATAGTGCACACACTCATGAAGTGATTCTCAGAAAGTGAATTTATTGAATTATGGATTCATCACATAACTGACATAAGGTTCCCTTACCACAATGGTATTGCTTGTACTCTTTAATGTATGTGCATGAGCAGAACTGTGAATACTCACATCATAAATGACAACACGACGCACATCACCACACTTCTGACACTCTTCTCGTAGTTCTTGCTGGTACTCCAACAACAGTGATACTTCCTTATCGAAAATCTGTGGTTCAAATAAGTTCTTGATTATGACAACCCTTTCATGTTTGGCTCTCTCTCCTCTCAACTTGTCTGGCTGCCATGCAAACAATCTATGTGGGAAAAAAATGGAAAAAAAGCTGTTGCCATAAAACTACGAATGAAGACTAGATTGCAAAATTTTATATCAGTTAAATTTCACATTACTACAACATTTTAGCACAAAAGAAACATTTTTAAAATCTGATTCTAATTAAAACTAGTTTTTAAATTTTCATTTTCAATGGTAAAAGAAATCAGAAAAATGTCTCTTTATATGGAGTATTCACTTTTCCAGTGCGTTTTACATTTCAGAGAAAACTTCTTTATGCTACACATCACAATATGCAGGAGGCTCGAAGAAAGAAGATACTGTGTGCCAATGAGAAAGAAGTTAATAAAACAAATGGCACAAATTTAAAAATGAGGAAATTTAACTTGTAGGTTAAAATCTGTTATAAACTCAGAACAGGAAGCTGCTGAAAAAGAGAGTCATTCCATTTCAAACTACCACAATAACAAGAAAAGTAAAAGCTTGTATATATATGAGAGCAGCAAATGCTTTTCTACACCCACAGACTAAAACTGTAACTTAAAGTGAAATTTGTATAGTAAAACTGTTTTAGCTGTAGAATTCAAATGGTAGACTAATAGCATGAAAATGTATCTTCAGAACATGTTAGAAGAGTTGTAAGTAGTGCCTATAAACACTCCTGATCTTACACATAGCACATAACAGAATCAATAACAACTAACATTGCTGTTAGAATAATGGTTAATTAATGACAAGAAATTGTAAAACAATGGAAAACATTTTGCTTATAAATATTAAGGAAAAATGCTCACCAACTATCTTCATTGCACATTTGCACTTATGTAACAGGTATTCAGTGTAACTGTAAAGAATAGGCCATAACTTAGATTGCATATATCACAGATGATCCAAGGTACTGTTTCAGCTGTGCATTTGCAATGCAGATTTTGATTTACACGGATCTGTACCACCTGTGTTGAACAGTAGCTAGCAAATCTATTAAATTACTTTTATACAACAGAACTCCAGGCACAAACTGTAACAACTTAAGGCACAGCAATAACTCCCACTACGTGCTGACTAGTAACGTTCTGCTTTATTTTGTATCAATAGTAAATAAATACTGGCAACAGAGTAACTAAATCATGCACACTACAAGTTCCTGCCTCACTAAGGTCAAAGTGAACCACTGTCTCTTCATGCAAATCAAGAAGGAGAAACTCGTGTAATGCTCCTCATGGCCGAAAATCTAAGCACATTGATAAAGCTACAGACTGTAGTAACTCTTACTGTTTCGTAGCACTGTTCACCTCCAGAGGATTGATTTCCAAGGAAAAAATTACAAGTCACACAATCCCAATTTACTTCTAAGATCAGATAATGATGGAAATTCCTGGATGGAATAATACATAAAATAAAAGAAAGGCAACTACTCACCTATAGCTGACCGGTGTGTCGTGCCACAGCTGTGGTAGTGTGTGAATGTGCGTGCTTTTGCTAGTGAAAGACCAAGAGCTCAAAACCACATGTGAATACTGTTTTCTGTTGTGTGTTTCTAAGTGCCATACACCAGCCAACTATAGGTGACTGGCTGACTATATTATATATCAGATAATGGTGACATCTGTAATTAAAGTTCCTTTCTTTTTATGAAACCACATGATTTCTCAGAAGTTTAATGCCACAACTGCAGAGTATGGTCGAGCCACTCTCAATCTTTATACAGGTACTGAGCACATCCAAGGTCACTGCTTGTATAAAACCCTTGTTTCGTGAAAACCATTGGATCAGTAATCTGAGTACTGTGTAGAATAACACTAGTTTTATTCTGTTTAGATACCCTAAAACCTTCTAACAGTTATACCTAGAAAGCCTCAGTAATAAAACTGAAACTCTTTTGCGACACAGAGAAAAAAGCCACGTGTCACGAATTGTGGCAGTGTTTCATCTGCCAGTACGTGGTTCCAGGACAATACTCACTTCTCCTGCATCTTCTTGATCTTCTCCTTGTCCTTCTTACGGCGACGCTTGGGCTTGCGGCTGGGGTCGTAGGCGCCCTTCATCTGGAACTGGGCACGCTCCACACTCAGGCGGTGTCCGCGCAGCTCGTAGCCGTCCAGCAGTTGCAGAGCCAGGTCCACGGACTCCACCTGCAACACCACACACCACATAACTGCTGTATGATCTGTGAGGTGCAAGCCCACAGACTGACCAAGACTCACTGCTATTTTCCTTATAAATATCCACATCTATCCAATGCCTGATACTGCAAGCCACATTTACACCATTCTGAGACGCCCATGAGTCACATTCATGAAAATGCCTGAAGTTTACTATTTATTAATACAAGTATTTTCAAGATCATTAATCATGCTCATTTCAGCTGAACAATGACATTTACATCAATCTGAAATTTCATAACTGAAGACATGATATTTCATGGAATCTTGATCAAGTGTATTTATAATGAAGTAAGACATCATCCATATCACTTGGTACGTTTTATTTGCCTAACCAATTTTGGCCTGTGATATAAATCATCCTCAGATCCATTACTGCTAAGCACAGCTCATCATCAAGGCAAAGATTCAGTTAAAAATATTTTGGAACATATACTGTGTTTGAACATTATGGAACACCTAGAAGAAAATGATCTATTATCACATAACCAAAAATATTGTTCTCGTGAAACACAACTGGATCTTTATTCATATGAAACATTGATTGCGGCTATCAACAGGTGGTCGCAAGTTGATTCCGTATTTCTAGATTTCCAGAAGGCTTTTGACACCATTCCTCACATGCAGCTTTTCATCAAATTGTGTGTCTATGTACACTGCTCAGCAAAACTTAAGAACGAGATAGGTACAGCAACATAACATATTAACTATCTGGTGAAAATGAATGAGACTGTAGCAGCATGCTGCCACATCTCCCAGTAGTCCATGGAAAGCTGGACATTACACGGTGTGAAATCAGCACGACTATAGTGCCAAACAGAGGAGGCCCCGCAACACAAGCCAGTTGCAGGAACAGGATAAAATAGTGTGTGTCAATCATTGAGCACTGTGGTCATGTTATTCATTACAACGTGGCCTGGAGACAACATCTGGATGACTTCACACAGCCAAGAATCATTCGGAAACTGGAAGAAGGACGAAGTGCGGGAGTTTGGTATTGCTCAGAGCATCATTTCACATGCACGGTGAGTGTTCCGAACCAAAGGCACTGCTACC
Organism: Schistocerca americana; assembly: GCF_021461395.2. Lineage (NCBI taxonomy): Eukaryota > Metazoa > Arthropoda > Insecta > Orthoptera > Acrididae > Schistocerca > Schistocerca americana. The sequence goes on from NC_060126.1 coordinate 467,993,424, forward strand.
CAAAGGAGAGGAGGTGGTCAATCACAGTCAACTAAACCCGCAGATGAATGCTACATTGTGAAACAGGGAAGAAGGGACCAACATCAAACAATGGGTGTAATCGCAACCACATTTAATGGGACTGCAATGTACACTATCGCAACTTCCACAATGGCATGGCAACTGTGGGTGGTCTCTTTGGCCAGAGACCAGTACGGTGCATTCTGTTGATGACTGCACTTTGGTGGAACTGTTTGTGATGATGCCAAGAGCAGACAGGCTGGACAATGAGGAGTGGGGTCGCACGCTCTTCTCGGATGACAGCGCGTTGTGTCTGAGCATAGATTCTGAACATATCCTCCAATGACGAATGGTGGAAAAGTGTAATGCCCCGGAAAATTGTCGAACATGATCATTATGGTGGTCCAGGTGCTATGGTATGTGAAGGCATAATGTTGCATGGGTGTACTGAGCTCCAAATCTTTGAACGTGGTAAACTCACCGATCAGTGTTACTGTGACGCTGTAGTCCTTCCCCATGTGCGTCTTATCAGGAGTGTGACTTCATTTTTATGAATGGCAATGTGCAACTGCGTCGAACAGCGCAGGTGGAACACGAGAATATTTGGCAAATGGACTGGCCTGCTCGTGCCCCCCCCCCCCCCCCCCCCGACTTAAATCCCATCGATCATGTGTGGAATGTGTTAGGGAGATATATGGCAGCACGTCCGTCCACACCCACTGATGACCATCCAGCAGTTGTCAGTTGTGCTGGTATATGACTGGAACGCCCTACCACTGAACTTCTTACCAACCTTGTGGCCCTGCATTGCTGTCTGTGGTGATCATACATCCTGTTAAGAACCATTTCCCCCGCATCAAACAACTGAACAGGTTGAGGAGCTCTTGGAAGGGGAGGACATTTGCTGAATAGACGTGTCTGCCCCCCCCCCCCCCCCCCACCCCCGCCCACCTTAAATCCCATCAAGCACGCCTGTGATACACAGAGGAGGCGTACTGCTGCACGTTCACATGCACCAACGACCACCCAGCAGTTTTCAACGGCACTGGTGCAGGACTGGACCAAAAGAAATCCTTAATAACCTTGTGGCCAGCACGGGAGCACTTGTCCATGGTGACCGCATACCCTGCTAAGAATCACGTCCCACCTTTCAGAATGTCCAGGCAGCCATCAGGAATTGCGGTGATTTGAGTGTAATTACTGTCTTTGAATAAAAGTGTAATTTCTGTCCGTCTCACTGGGTATTTGTTTCAGTTACCTGCTGTAATAGTTCTTTCTACGTGTGGTCCAAGTTTCATCGAGGTATGTTGCTTGGTAGTGACACATCAAGCGTAATTTACTTTCGTCCTTAAGTTCTGCACACCAGTGTACTTACCCCAACCAAGAAGCAAAAAGCACACAATAAATATCCTGTTAATGATACGGATAAATGTATTATTAGTAGGCAGTAATTTCTGCGATATTGTGAACAATACAACGAAATGGCAACTGTGCGAAAACTACACAGCTTTTGTCACGCAGCACTGGACTGAAAGACAATCAAGGAAACTGAGAAAATTGCTCTCGCCATGGTATTTGGTTTAAAAAGGTGCCAAAATAAACGCGTCATCATGCGCAAACAAGACTACAAAGTTGCAAAAAGCACACAGACTACATTAGGTATTTACGAAAAAATTAAGATCCTAATATCGTGTCGGACCTGCTTCTGCCCGGTGTAGTTACGGACTCAACAAGTCGTTGGAAGTCATCTGGAGAAATATTGAGACATGCTGCCTTCATAGCCGTCCATAACTGCCAAAGTGTTGCCAGTGGTAGATTTTGTGCACGAACTGACCTCTCGATTATGTCCTATAAATGTTCGATGGGCTTCACGTCGGGCGATCTAGGTGGCCAAATCATTGACTCCGTATGTCCAGAATATTCTTCAAACCAACCGCGAACAACTGTGGCTCGGTGACATGGCGCATTGTCATCCAAAAGAATTCCATCGTTGTTTGGAACATGAAGTCCACGAATGCCTGCAAATGGTCTCCAAGTAGCCATTTCCATTCAAAGGTCGGTTCAGTTGGACCAGAAGACCCAATCCATGCCATGTAAACACAGCCCACGTCATTATGGCGCCACCACCAGCTCTATGCCTTTGTGGGGTCTGCACCACACTCGAACCCTACCATCAACTCTTACCAACTGACTTCGAGACACATCTGAATAGGCCACGGTTTTCGAGTCATTTAGGGTCCAGCCGATATGGTCAAGAGCCAGGAGAGGCACTGCAGGCGATGTCGAGCTGTGAGCAAAGGCACTCGGGTCAGTCGTCTGCTGCCACAGCTCGTTAACGCCAAATTTCGCCGCACTGTCCAAACGGATGTTTGCCGTATATCCCACATTGATTTCTATGGTTATTTCACGCAGTGTTGCTTGTCTGTTAGCACTGACAACCCTACGCAAACGCCGCTACTTTCTGTCGTTAAGTGAAGGCCGCCGGCCGCCGCGTTGTCCGTGGTGAAACGTAGTGCCTGACATTTGGTGTTCCCGGCGCACTCTTGACACTGTGGATATCAGAATACTGACCCACAAAAGAATTCCGAAATGGAAGGTCTCACGCGTCTAGCTCCAACTACCATTCCGCATTCAAAGTCTGTTAATTCCCGTCGTGCGACCGTAATAACGTCGAAAACATTTTCAATTGAACCACCTGAATACAAATGACAGCCCCGCCAATGCGCTGCCCTTTTATACCTTGTGTACCACGGCCAACTGTACATGTCCATATCGTTATACCATGACTTTTGTCAGCCCAGTGTAATGCAATTTCGTCAAGCCAGTTAGTTTGCACGATACCGAAAAAAAAAATCAAATAAAATGATATAAAAACACGAAATCCGGTCTGTAGCCAGAACTGTGAAGTCAGAAGACGGTTATGCTGTTTTCAACTCAGCTAAATAGATCAAACAATAATGCTATTTACTGTTCAGTAACAAAATCTCCCATATTTGCATAAATGCATAGATTTAGCGTTATAAAGTTTGCCATCGACACGAAAGAGTTGCAAGCAACACTATTTCCAGAAGGCAGCGGCAATGAGCGTCTGCTACAAAGAACAAAGCCAAGCTCTGTGTCTTATGAACTTACTTCTTGTCCAACTCTCAGACTATGAGCAGAAGTCTCGGCTGATTCCTCTGCTGAATGGCGTCTGACTGGTGACGGACAACAAGGATGAGAAACAGCGGAGAAAACACACAAATGTCGCTGAATGGCGTGTTCCTGATGTTGGATAACGTGGGCGAGAAAAAATGGAGAAAACATACAGATGCAGCAGCGATCTCCCCACGGACAATGTCGATGCAGCGCGAAGAGTGCAGCATAACTTCCAGGCGTCAACCGCCGATCAACTGTAAAAGTCGCTTAATGCAGCTACCCTTTGATAAGATGCACAGCACCCGTCGTATGCCAGACATTGAAAGAGTTAGTCATTTGATCATGTAGATTCCAAACTGAATCTGTGAAAACAAACAGTTTACATAACAACCATCTCGAGTAAAGTGCTTCAATCGTTAGGGCCAAATTACAGGTATTCGGAAATAATGCGAATAATACTGTCTACATCGCTTTGTTATTTTTTTTTAGTAATTAGATTAATTCATGCCATGCTTCGGCTACTGCTATCGTTAGAGGCTGTAATTACGATAAAAAGTAACTAAATAATAACGTTAATTACCGTTAATAACCGCAAAATCTCACCGAAGTTGCAACTCTGACAGCAAGACAGAGTAGCCTCTCTGAAGTGCATTAATTTATCGTTAAAACTGTTTTATTTTTAAATATGTTTTACAGTCCCACGTATCTTAGTACATATCAAATGCACAGTTTTTATGTTATCTGGCAATTCCAGATAGACTTCTACAGCCACAACTTTTGTGGTCCTGTCCTCCTCAGTTGCGCGTAATACTACGGTATATTGATAATTTTCACTTATGGACCGTCTGACAGTCGGCAAAAGAAACCAAAACATTGCATTAAAACAAGCATTCAGTGCATAGTGCTGTAGAATGCGGAAAAAACAGCAAATTGGCGCTCATAGGAAGAAGAACAACACCAAAAATGCAACAGGAGCGTAATATGTAAGAAACTGTCTACGCAACCTGCCACTGATGATGCCTTGCAGAAAATAAAGGCGAAACGCGTATGGCACTAAAATTGTGATGTATTCAGTTGCTGTCAGACGGTCCATAAGTGAAAATTATCAATATACCGTAGTTCTACGGCCACATTGGCGTATTTAGGGAAAAAAAACACACATAAAATCAAAGTTAATAGAGGTGAGAAACATACCATTATAAAGAAAATATAATGTTACTTATTATATACAGGTAAACTCCACATGTACGTCTTGCTATTAATTGAAAAATATTTTTGTCTATTTTGGTAGTACTGTCGTTTTACGTTGATGACGTATATGCTTTGTTTATTTGTTGCTATATCTTTGCAATTTTCAATCTGCTAGCTTAGCTTTCTTATCGCTTCCGTGCTGCTAATCATGGCTGCTCCGCTATCTATTTGCACCAAAGAAGAGCAACGTTCGGTGATCCGTTTTTTGTCGTCGGAAGGCGTATCAGGGCAACCGAAATTCATCGAAGACTTTCGGTACAGTACGGGAACAGTGTTTTGCGACAACGGAGTGTCTACGAATGGATTGAAAAATTCCGAAATGGTCGCACATGTGTTACGCACGATGAAGGAGCCGGACGACCGTTTACCGCTACAAATGAAGAAACCATTGAGCATTCACGTGAAAAGATTCTCTTAGAGAGACGATTATCTATTGACGAAGTGGCACATCGTCAGCAAATTAGTCAAGGTTCTGCCTACGACATCATCCACAACAGACTTGGGTTTCATAAAGCTTGTGCAAGATGAGTCCCAAAACAACTCACAGTTGCATAAACAAACGCGCTTGGACATCTGAAAAAACATTTGGATCGCTATGGTAACGAAGGGGACAACTTCTTAGACAGGACCATTACTGGTGACGAAACATGGATGCATCATTACGAGACGGAGAGAAACGGCAGAGTATGGACTGGAAACATCCAAATTAGCCGTGCAAGAAAAATTTCAAGACCCAACCGTCCGCAGGAAAACTGATGCTTACGGTTTTTTGGGCTGCACAAGGTCCAGTACTGGAACATTATGGGGAACGGGGCACAACAATAAACAGTGTACGTTACAATGAGATGCTTATTGCCAAGCTAAAGCCTGCAATTCGAAGCAAACGTCGAGGATTGCTTTCAAAAGGTGTTGTGTCGTTGCACGACAATGCCCGTCCGCATACTACTGCCCACACTGCCGAAACGCTCCAGAAACTCAAATTTGAAGTACTGGATCATCCTCCATATAGTCCCGACCTTGCCCCTTCTGACTATCACCTGTTTGGTCCACTCAAACAGGCATTAACGGGCCGTCGATTTGGCCTCGGACGAAGCAGTGAAAGAAGCGGTGCATTCCTGGCTCGCAGCTCAACAGAGAACCTTCTTAGAGGGCATCAGGAATCTTGTACAACGATGGACCAAGTGCGTTGAAACGCAAGGAGACTATGTCGAAAAATTATGTTCTTGTAAGTTTCCTATTTGATTACAATAAAATTTTATAACTACTTTCCGGATAATAATTGACTTACCCTCGTAACTTAAGTGTTAATGTGGGGATCTAGGAACTTCCCAGCCAAATATGTCGGATCCAATGTTAACAGTTGAAGGTTAAGCTAGAGTCACTGTTTACTGGCATGTTTGGATTAACGTTTACGTCGTAGCTATCTAGTGGTGCGCCTTTCATGCACGACGCCTTAACGTTCCGTAAGCGAGTGTCTGTGAACTGCTGGTGAAAGATCGCAGACAGATCACTTAGCGTAAAACGCCTCTGGCAGGAAAAAAAAAGTCGCCGCCTGCACCTCTGGCCGTGAAAGATGGCGGCTGCCTCAGCCGGGCGACTGTGAAGAGACAGCGACAGACGTGTGTGTGAGCTGGTCAGCAAAAGGCGCGCTGCCTTATTTTATTATTAGTGCCGCCTGACCGAGAGGGCAACACTCGTAAACATCTCGACGCTGGTGTGACCGAGATAACGTTTAATGAGGCCTCAGAACGCGGGCATGTTTTTATATTGGCCGTTTTCTTTTCTCCGGAAATATCTTAGTTGCAGTCTTTATCTGCCGTCCTTGCAATTTATTATATGTATTGTGACAAATTTCTGTAACGAGCCGTGATACCAGCCGATAGGCGTCCCGGCACTCAGGGTCACTGATCACGTACATATTCCGTCAGATGCATGTTATCGAAACACTGAAAGAATAACTTTCTACCTTGCGCAGTGCTGGAAATGTTTTCCGCAGTGGAATGCTGTGTCTTATTTGAGTTACATCTGTTAAAGAAGCAATCTAAAATTTACATAAAGTCTTTTCACCTATCTTTTCGTTATTTTATGAATACATCTTTTATTCTTTTCCATTCATTTGGGTACACATTAGTTTACTAAATCTCAAATAAACTCATATTAGCGAGAAATAAGACTCATCTGGAACATGAATGCGCTGTCTGTAATTGTTATTTAACTATCTTTACCTCAAAATCAAAATGTCTGTAACAACGGAGAGAATAAAATGAAGTATGGAAGCAATTCAGAAGCGGGCTGCTAGATTTGTACCGATAAGTTCGATCAAGAGGCAAGTAGGTCTATTACGGAGATGTTTTAAGAACTCAAATGGAATCCCTGGAGGAAAGGCGATGTTCTTTTTGAGGAACACTGTTGAGAAAATTTAGAGAACAGACATTTGAAACTGACTGCAGAACTATTCCACTGCCACCAACATACATTTCGTGTAAGGACCACTTAGATAACATAAGGAGGCATATAGACAGTCGTTTTTACCTCGCACTATTTGCGCGTCGAACAGGAAAAAATGGTTCAAAAGGCTCTAAGCACTATGGGACTTAACATCTGAGGTCATCAGTCCCCTAGACTTAGAACTACTTAAACTTAACTAACCTAAGGACATCACACACATCCATGTCCGAGGTAGGATTCGAACCCACGGCCGTAGCAGCAGCGCGGTTCCGGACTGCGGCCGGCGGAACAGGAAAGGCTATGACTAGTTGCTGTACGAGGTGCGCCGGCCGTGGTGACCGAGCGGTTCTAGACGCTTCAGTCTGGATCCGCGTGACCGCTACGGTCGCAGGTTCGAATCCTGCCTCGGGCATGGATGTGTGTGATGTCCTTAGGTTAGTTAGGTTTAAGTAGTTCTAAGTTCTAGGGGACTGATGACCTCAGATGTTAAGTCCCACAGTGCTCAGAGCCATTTGAACCATTTTGTATGAGGTGCACTCCGCCACGCACCGTACTGTGGCCTGCGGAGTAGGTGCCTGTATGTGTATGTAGAAGACTCGTACAGCATTCTTGGCTGGCTTTCCTGAGCGGCCGTCCGTCTGGCCAAGTGGAAACAAGCGTACTGTCTCCAGATTCCCTGGCATCACAACCACAGGTGGAAGCATCATTGCCCAAAGACACCCCTCAATAGGGGCGCATAACCATCTACAGCAGACTAAGGAAACACAAGCAGTGCAAATATCCGCGGACCCCTGCATCTCAACAAAGCTGACTGGAACGACCAGATGAATGACAATAACGGGGAAGTCAATTTCCACACAAAACCCGCACAACCTTCACACCGTGCGCTCGATTTACGGCAAATCGAAAAAAAAATTTTCAAATGTGTGTGAAATCTTATGGGACTTAACTGCTAAGGTCATCAGTGCCTAAGCTTACACACTACTTAACCTAAATTATCTTAAGGACAAACACACACCCATGCCCGAGGGAGGACTCGAACCTCCGCCGGGACCAGTCGCACAGGACAAATCGACCACTCATATGACAACCATGGAACATTACAGTTACGCAGGCGCTGCAGCTGGCACAGGAGACCGTCGAACTGGCGCTCTTTACGACGAACCTAGGCAGTGGCACTGGTACCAAGCTTTGCATGATAACCAACAACCACCAATAACCTTACCCTTGCACGATCTGTCGCAGCAAGCAAGAAAATCCGCTACTGCTCTTACTACCCGACCCGACAGTCGCACAGATTTTGGCACTCTTTTTCTCTGCCTTTAAAGTGGCTACTTTTTAATCGCTTTCGTTTACTTTCTATCACCTCGATGGGCCCGTGTTAGTGGGTAATCCTCCCCAAACACACGGATATCATCAAAGACCCGCATCCTGTGAACTCCTCTATTAAAACTAAGAAACGCAGACGTGACAGTAGAACTTCTGTGACGTCACAATGCCTGTGCGGGCGTGGAGGGCTCCAACATTTGTTATACGGACTTCCTGGTTGGTGTAGATGATTGTGGTGACCGCTGCTGTATGTACCACGGGGCAGTAGCATCAAGTGGTCCATCCGACAGACGGATCATCATCTGCAATATCATTTTAGTTCCCTCCATTATACTCTGCGGAGAGGTTTGGGATCGGACCCAAGACGGCAGTACAATCTGATAACGAGAACTTGTTTTCCGTGACAGCCAAATGCCAGTGATGAAAATGTCATCGCCAACAGGATTTTAAGCGCCTGTCTCCGAACAAAGGGCCACTGAACTATCGTTCGAGTAAGTTTCCGCACAGGAGGTCCTTTCGAATAAAATGTTTCGTTTTGCTTGTTACCATTTAAGAATCTGTCGACACAGACTTCGCTACAAGTGCAACACTACCTCGGTTGGAAATGAGTAAACCAAGGAATGGACGCAGCCTTGCCATCATAAATACCGTTTGGAAGTTGAGGAAAATGTACACCGACGGAATAAAAATGGGACGCTAAGAAGGAGATTTGCGTCACAAACGAAAATTAGTAGGTATGATTCTACATCTGAAAGATGACGTCTATTCAAATTTCGCGCCAGTCGCATAAGAGTGGCGCTAGTAACATTACTATGAATATGCAAATCTGGTTTGATTTAAATACAAGGTGTAACGCTCGTGAGCGTTTGTTACTTTTGAGATTGGACGTAATGAGTTGGAGTTAGTCAAGAATGCCTTGAGTTTGAACGAGGTCATGTAATAGGGCAACTGGATGTTCCTTCAGCTATTTTACAGAAAGACTTGGCAGGAATGTAACCACTGTACAGCATTTCTGGCAGCGCTGGTCACGAAAATCTACGGCCCCAAGATCATGGGCTCCAGACGGCCACATGGCACTACTGGGAGCGAAGACCATTCGTGTTGCCGGCCGGGGTGGCCGAGCGGTTCTAGGCACTACAGTCTGGAACCGCGTGACCGCTACGGTCGCAGGTTCGAATCCTGCCTCGGGCGTGGATTTGTGTGATGTCCTTAGGTTAGTTAGGTTTTAGTAGATCTAAGTTATAGGGGACTGATGACCTCAGAAGTTAAGTCCTATAGTGCTCAGAGACATCTGAACCATTTTTTGAACCATTCGTGTTCGGCGTATGGGTCTGGCGTATCCGACTGCATCTGCTGCAGCAATCTGAGCAGCAACTGGCACCACAGTGACACGCCGAACATTTACAAATAGGTTACTTCAATGACAGCTCCTAGGCAGACCTCCTGTAGCGTGCTTTCCACTGACCCCAAACCGTGACCATGAACAGCATTCCAGGGGGTGTTTTCCATCTGGATAACGCACGCCGATATATCGCTGTTGTAACCCAACATGCTCTACAGAGTGTCGAAATTTGCCTTGGCCTGTTCGATCACCAGATCTGTCTCCAATCGAGCACATGCAGACACCATCGGACGACAACTCCACCGTCATTCACAAACGGCATTAATCGTTCCTGTATTGACCAATCAAGTGTAACAGTCGTGGAACTCCACTCCACAAACTGCATCTGACTCTTGCATAGCACAATGCATGCATGTTTGCATTCAACATTCTGGGGGTTACATCGGTTATTAGTCTACCAACATTTCTCATTTGCAATGGCTATCTCGTACCCACATAAACTTGTGATCTTGCAATGTTAACCACTTAAACAGGTTACCCTAGACAAATGTATTCTCCAAACTTCGCTACTCTAGATTAATTATTTTTTGGTGTTGCTTTTATCCGTCAGTGTATATGAGACTGCGATGAAGGACGTCGCTGAAACAGGGAGGAGTGGCAACGGCTTTAGTGTACATGTGCAGCTCATACTTCGGCGTGCAGACAATACGCCAACTGGCGGTCTCTTTGGAGTGATGCCTCGACTACGATCCGTCTCCCGGGCACGCGCCCAGAGGTTGGCCACCGTTCCAGGCCCTCACAACACAGCGTGCAGCACTCAGCTGCATCGCAGTCATGTCTGGCGGAAACTTGGAGGTGTCTTTCCGGTACAAGTGGCTGCGATGGGAGCGTGTAACGATCACTTTCGTGTGTTGATTAGTTAGGAGAGAGAGAGATGGGGAGGGGGGGAGGGAGGGAAGGTGGGGAGAGGGACAGGGACAGGAAGGCAGAGAAGGGGGTTGGGAGAGAGAGACGCTGAAGCCTAATGGCGGCAAATACGCTATCTGATCAAAAGTATCCTGACACCTACCAGCAGACACTAATACGAGGTTGTGTCCACCCTTCGCCAACATTCAACTCTGCTGGGAACCTTTTGAATGAGGTGCCAGAATGTCTGTGGAGGAATGGCACAACCAGAGAAGATAGTGATCTCAGACGCTACGGTCTGGAGAGAAGTCAGCGTTCTAACTCTTTCCAGAAGTGTCCCATTAGGATCAGATCGGGACCCTGGGCAGGCCTGTCCGTTTCAAGAACGCTATTGTCCACAAGCAATTGCCTCACAGATGCTGCTTTACGACAGGGTACATTGCTATGCTGATACAATCAATCGCCGTCTTCCCACTGTTTCCCTACTGTGTGCAGTACACAATGCTGAGAAATTATTCCTATCCTGGAGGAGTCAATGTTTTCTTCAGCATAATAAGCGGCCACAACTTAACCACCCCTATACCGCAGCACTACCTTCTACGTATTCCACCGTTGGTACGACTTATAATGGCAACTAACCTAACGACATCTAACCTAAGGACATCAAACACACATCCACGTCCGGGGCAGGATTCCAACCTGCGACCGTAGCGGTCGCGCGGTTCCAGACTGTAGCGCCTAGAACCGCTTGGCCACCCCGGCCGGCGCTGGAAGAAGCAGTATTGTCTTTCGTATTCAGCGAGCTGAGCACAACATGCATCAAAAATTTTCACATATGCAACCATGTTGAGAGTGGCGTCAAAAAATATAGGTCCTAAGATGCGGGTTCCTCTCACACCGCACCATATGCCGATTTTTTTCTCCATGGAGTGTTTGCTGACACACAATGTGAGGGTTCTCCGTTGCCCAGTACCTTGTGTTCTGTGAATTCAAATGACAGAAAAGCCAAGCTTCATCACTCACGATGTAATGGAAAGGTTCTAACAAACCATCGCTGATGTTATACAAAAGCCACGTGCAGTAATCTACACGTTTCTGTATGCCATCCTCTCGTAACTGTCACAAGATATGGCTTCGAGTGAAGACTTTTCATTAACCGCTGGCAACTCGTCCTACTTACATGCGCCTCTTGGGTCCATTTATGTGTAGACTTCTTTCTGCACTGAATAATTCTTCGACGAACGTATACAATAACTTCTGGTATGCGAACTGACGGCATTCGTTGTCGTTTTATATTTTGCACAGATCCGTAGGTGCGCCAGTTTTTATACACAGGGTGATCAAAAAGTCAGTATAAATTTGAAAACTTAATAAACCACGGAATAATGTAGATAGAGAGGTAAAAATTGACACACATGCTTGGAATGACATGGGGTTTTATTAGAACCCCCCCCCCCCCCCTCCAAAAAACAAAGTTCACAAAATGTCCGACAGATGGCGTGTGAAAGATTTGCGCGCGTCGTTTGGTGATGATCGTATGCTCAGCCGCCACTTCCGTCATGCTTGGCCTCCCAGGTCCCCAGACCTCAGTCCGTGCGATTATTGGCTTTGGGGTTACCTGAAGTCGCAAGTGTATCGTGATCGACCGACATCTCTAGGGATGCTGAAGGACAACATCCGACGCCAATGCCTCACCATAACTCCGGACATGCTTTACAGTGCTGTTCACAACACTATTCCTCGACTACAGCTATTGTTGAGGAACGATGGTGGACATATTGAGCATTTCCTGTAAAGAACATCACCTTTGATTTGTCTTACTTTGTTATGCTAATTATTGCTATTCTGATCAGAAGAAGCGCCATCCGTCGGACATTTTTTGAACTTTTGTATTTTTTTGTTCTAATAAAACCCCATGTCATTCCAAGCATGTGTGTCAATTTGTACCTCTCTATCTACATTATTCCGTGATTTATTCAGTTTTCCAATTTATACTGACTTTTTGATCACCCGGTAGACTCTGTATTGCTGACTTTGCTGGTAGTCCTCTATCCGAATACTTGACACCGAAAAATTCGCGAGTTTCCTTAATCGAACCCGTTTTCACACATGCTTCTACAATTTCTTCTATCGAAAGGGTCATTTTGCAGATTGCAAAGAGACACGTCCAACTCCACTGATGAAATAAACTGACATGCTGATAGAAGAGTGCTGACAATCGATTACTGCATTAAACTGTCCACTGTTGTGGCTGTTTACTCTTATTTCAGAAGTTCGCATTCAGAGGGGAGGCGGGCTAGTTGTAACTGCGCCAGCCTTGCGTGTGTTCCTCCTAGCTTCGCGCCTCTCGCTGCAGTCTGGAACTGCGAGACCGCTACGGTCGCAGGTTCGAATCCTTCCTCGGGCATGGATGTGTGTGATGTCCTTAGGTTTAAGTAGTTCTAAGTTCTACGGGACTAATGACCTCAGAAGTTGAGTCCCATAGTGCTCAGAGCCATTTGAACCATTCGCGCCTCTACTTGACCACGAGGTGCGGACAGCTGACTGCCAGCGGGGTGCCGCCAACTAGCCGTAATTAAGGACGGGCTCTCGCAGACTCACGCGGTCGGCGCCGAGTCAAAGGCTTCCGAAGCTGGGCGCCGCGCCAGAGTACGCTGGCGCCCACACAGCAGGGAGCGGCGCTCGCGGAATGCGCCCTTGTTGTCTGTCCGGCCGACTACCGCATCTCTGAAGCGTCTCCCACAACACTTGTCGTCGTCTGGCAATGCAATGAAACCCGCCGAGTATAAAGTTCCAGTTCAAGACCTTCAGTTACTGCCGGAATTTCAACGTTTTAGTACATTTAACAGTTCACGTCTCACAGAACATCGTTACTTTGGATACACTGGTTCTCGCTCGATCGCCGAAGTTAAGCAACTTCGGGCCCGGCTACTACTAGGACAGGTGACCGCCTGGAAATACTAGGTCCCGTTTGGTTAGGCATACGCAAGTCGCCGAAGTGTCGTCCAACTGAAAGATAGAGAAACTGAGGGATAGAGAAACAATTAAAATCGCTCAAAAGAGGAAAGGTCGCTGGACCTAATGGGATACCAGTTCGATTTTACACAGAGTACGCGAAGGAACTTGCCCCCCTTCTTGCAGCGGTGTACCGTAGGTCTCTAGAAGAGCGTAGCGTTCCAAAGCATAGGAAAAGAGCACAACTATTCCCCGTTTTCAAGAAGGGACGTCGAACAGACGTGCAGAACTACAGTCCTATATCTCTAACGTCCATCAGTTGTAGAATTTTGGAACACGTATTATGTCCGAGTATAATGACTTTTCTGGAGACTAGAAATCTACTCTGTAGGAATCAGTACGGGTTTCGAAAAAGACGATCGTGTGAAACCCAGCTCGCGCTATTCGTCCACGAGACTCAGAGGGCCATATACACGGGTTCCCAGGTAGACGCCGTGTTTCTTGACTTCCACAAGGCGTTCGATACAGTTCCCCACAGTCGCTTAATGAACAAAGTAAGAGCATATGGACTATCAAACCAATTGTGTGATTGGATTGAAGAGTTCCTAGATAACAGAAAGCAGCATGTCATTCTCAATGGAGAGAAGTCTTCCGAAGTAAGAGTGATTTCAGGTGTGCCGCAGGGGAGTGTCGTAGGACCGTTGCTATTCACAATATACATAAATGACCTTGTGGATGAGATCGGAAGTTCACTGAGGCTTTTTGCGGATGATGCTGTGGTGTATCGACAGGTTGTAACAATGGAAAATTGTGCTGAAATGCAAGAGGATCTGCAACGAACTGACTCATGGTGCAGGGAATGGCAATTGAATCTCAATGTAGACAAGTGTAATGTGCTACGAATACTAAGAAAGAAAGATCCCTTATCAAATGGTTCAAATGGCTCTGAGCACTATGGGACTCGACTGCTGTGGTCATAATTCCCCTAGAACTTAGAACTGCTTAAACCTAACTAACCTAAGGACATCACACACATCCATGCCCGAGGCAGGATTCGAACCTGCAACCGTAGCGGTCGTGCGGTTCCAGACTGTAGCGCCTTTAACCGCTTGGCCACTCCGGCCGGCAAGATCCCTTATCATTTAGCTCCAATATAGCAGATCAGCAACTGGAAGCAGTTAATTCCATAAATTATCTGGGTGTACGCATTAGGAGTGATTTAAAATGGAATGATCATATAAAGTTGATCGTCGGTAAAGCAGATGCCAGACTGAGATTCATTGGAAGAATCCTAAGGAAATGCAAGCCGAAAACAAAGGAAGTAGGTTACAGTACGCTTGTTCGCCCACTGCTTGAATACTGCTCAGCAGTGTGGGATCCGTACCAGATAGGGTTGATAGAAGAGAGAGAGAAGATCCAACGGAGAGTAGCGCGCTTCGTTACAGGATCATTTAGTAATCGCGAAAGCGTTACGGAGATGACAGATAAACTCCAGTGGAAGACTCTGCAGGAGAGACGCTCAGTAGCTCGGTACGGGCTGTTGTTAAAGTTTCGAGAACATACCTTCACCGAGGAGTCAAGTTGTATATTGCTCCCTCCTACGTATATCTCGCGAAGAGACCATGAGGATAAAATCAGAGAGATTAGAGCTCACACAGAGGCATACCGACAATCCTTCTTTCCACGAACAATACGAGACTGGAATAGAAGAGAGAACCGATGGAGGTACTCAAGGTACCCTCCGCCACTACCGTCAGGTGGCTTGCGGAGTATGGATGTAGATGTAGATGTAGACTTGCACCCGTTCTTTCCGCCATATGACGTTATAACTATTAGCAGTGAAAACTATGAAAAAGAATTAGAAGACACAATGCAGCTCATAACCAAAAGCAATGTATATAACAACATTTTTCAAGAGGTGGTGCCCCAAGGCGCTTACAAAGGCTGAACATGAATACAACCGACAAATATCAGGAGCGGATTCCTGACTGGAAATTAGACCACGTGCCGTGTGTTTCCTTGTGTGTTGTAGGCTGTGTGATTGACGCAGCGTACTGCAAGCAGCAGGATGGTCCGCTATTCGCGTCGGGAACAAGCCTAGGTGGTGTTTGTGTACGGCCAAGCAGATGGAAACTGTCGAGAGGCAGCACAGCTATGCCATAACAAGTACCGCCCTTTTTGGGCGTTTGTGTGACCGTGGATCCTTTCAGACAGACGAACGTGCAGGGAATCGGCGTACTGTGCGTACGCCAGATTTGGAGGACCGTGTTCTACCGGGTGTTGAAACGAACCGTAGTACAAGCCCCAGGCAAGTGGCACGCCAAAAAGGGGCCACATGTTCATACGACCTTTTTTCTTCCATTTCTAGTCCGGAATCCGCCACTGCAATTTATCGGTTTTACTAATATTACCATGCATATTTGAAAAATGTTATATTACCGCTTTGAGCTGCTGGTAAAATACTTTATTTACACAACAAGTTTCAGTTGTCTGGCCATCATCAAGTTCATAAAAGTATTCACAACATCATGTAAGGCGAAATATAAAATCGTTATCGTCAAATGATAAAACCATGAATAATATACTGTTATGATACCGTAACAAATGGTAGTATGAATCTGTTCACTGCGTTAATGCAGGTTTTTGAAATGCGCATAACACCAGCAGAAAAGCAGAAATTTCAAAATTACAGACGAAGAACACATAGCAAGGAGGAAGTATGACAACAGTCATTCAGCCTTTGGTGAACACCTAACAAAGCACGCGCGTGAACCATCTAACATGGAAAAGATACGAAATTTATTACAATGAACAATCGCAACAGAAAGCTCTTAACATTACAAGAAAATTTTCACGTGAAAAGTGCCCTTCCAATGAACAAGACAGTAATAAACAAACAGTTGAAGATAAGTAACAACTCTCTGATCAAGTTAGCCTCGGAAACAAAAACAAACAGAGACGTTGGGGATAACCACATTAAAATAACCTATTCAATGTTCTCACCATTGATAGTTCGTTAAAACTGCGATTCGCTCCCCTTTTTCCTCCTTTTGCCACAGCATCCCCTATCAATCTCTCTCTCTCTCTCTCTCTCTCTCTCTCTCTCTCTCTCTCACACACACACACACACACACACACACACACAACAAATGAATATCAAAAGCCATACTGTCATCACAAGGCAATCAAAAGACGACCGAAAACACATAGTGCCGGTTGGCAACACTAGAAATAGTAAACACACTCAATACGCAAACAGTTTTTTTATTTCGCGCAGTGACAGTGAAGTGTTCAGGTGAAATGTGCTCGCAAACGCCGAAAATCGGACCTCCTGGTGGATGCAAGACAACGAGCTGCAATATGTAATATCTCCGAACTTATGTGAAAACACTTACAAAGTTTTTTAAATAAAAGAAGTGTTATCAACATTCTACACTACTGGCCATTAAAATTGCTACACCACGAAGATGACATGCTACAGACGCGAAATTTAATCGACAGGAAGAAGATGCTGTGATATGCAAATGATTAGCTTTTTAGAGCATCCACACAAGATTGGCGCCGGTGGCGACACCTACAACGTGCTGACAAGAGGAAAGTTTCCAACCGATTTCTCATACACAAACAGCAGTTGACCTGCGTTGCCTGGTGAAACGTTCTTGTGGTGCCTCGTGTAAGGAGACGAAATGCGTACCATCACGTTTCCGACTTTGATAAAGGTCGGATTGTAGCCTATCGCGATTGCGGTTTATCGTATCGCGACATTGCTGCTCGCGTTGGTCGAGATCCAATGACTGATAGCAGAATATGGAACCAGTGAGTTCAGGAGGGTAATACGGAACGCCGTACTGGATCCCAACGGCCTCGTATCACTAGCAGTCGAGATGACAGGCATCTTATCCACATGGCTGTAACGGATCGTGCAGCCACGTCTCGATCCCTGAGTCAACAGATGGGGACGCTTGCAAGACAACAACCATCTGCACTAACAGTTCGACGACGTTTGCAGCAGCACGGGCTATCAGCTCGGAGACCATGGCTGCGGTTACCCTTGACGCTGCATCACAGACAGGAACGCCTGCGATGGTGCATTCAACGACGAACTTGGGTGCACGAATGACAAAACGTCATTATTTCGGATGAATCCAGGTTCTGTTTACAGTATCACGATTGTCGCATCCGTATTTGGCGACATCGCGGTGAACGCACATTGGAAGCGTGTATTTGTCATCGCCATAGTGGTGTATCACCCGGCGTGATGGTATGGGGTGCCATTGGTTACACGTCTCGGTCACCTCTTGTTCGCACTGACGGCACTCTGAACAGTGGACGTTACATTTCAGATGTGTTACGACCCGTGGCTCTACCCTTCCTTCGATCCCTGCGAAACCCTACGTTTCAGCAGGATAATGCACGACCGCATGTTGCAGGTCCTTTACGGGCCTTTCTGGATACAGAAAATGTTCGACTGCTGCCCTGACCAGCACATTCTACAGATCTCTTACCAATTGAAAACGTCTGGTCAATTATGGCCGAGCAAATGGCTCGTCACAATACGCCAGTCACTACTCTTGATGAACTGTGGTATCGTGTTGAAGCTACATGGGCAGCTGTACCTGTACACGCCATCCAAGCTCTGTTTGACTCAATGCCCAGGCGTATCAAGGCCGTTACGGCCAGAGGTGGTACTGATTTCTCAGGATCTATGCACCCAAATTGCGTGAAAATGTAATCACATGTCAGTTCCAGTATAATATATTTGTCCAATGAATACCCGTTTATCATCTGCATTTCTTCTTGGTGTAGCAATTTTAATGGTCAGTAGTGTACATATTTATTCTTCATGTCTACAAATTTGCAGCCCTTTGCCACTACAGGGCTCCAGATCGTAGCGTGTAACATTGCATTGTCTAGCCTAAATTTGGAAATTTGTGGTATGCTCCTATGGGACCAAACTGCTGAGGTCATCGGTCCCTAGACTTACAGACTACTTAATCTAAGTAACTTACTCTAAGGACAGCACACACACCCCTGCCCGAGGGAGGACTCGAACCTCCGACGGGGGAAGCCGCGCGGACCGTGACAAGGCGCCTCAGACCGCGCGGCCACTAGCCTAAATCTGTCAGTACGTGAGAAACAGCATGCTGTAATCGAGTTTTGAATTCCAAGAGATTGTCCACACATGGACCACCCTCTCCTTCAGCATGACACACACGAGCACTGCGACATCTGCAATAATCCGACGCATTGGGTTCACATTCATCGATCATACTCCAAACAGTCCCGCCTTGGCATCATCCGATTTCCATCTGCTTCAATAACAAATCCGAAAGAATAGACACCACACATGTAAATATATGCGCCTGACGGCAATTAATGATCAGTCAGTGCGGATGCACTCTTCGTCCGACCTCTTCCTGGAACCGACCAGGGTGCTGGACAGGAAGCGCTACGTATGTAGAGTGTGGGACTTTGAGTTGGATGGGAAGCGTGCTCAGATAGCCGAAGCGATTAAAGCGATAGCGCGCGTAAAGCGGGAAACAACTTTTCACTTATTGCTGCTGCATTTACTTCAATGTCCGATTCGATCACGGCTAATGTCGCAATTTCAATGGCGTCACGTGAAGTTTGGAAGGTAGGAAACGAGGTACTGGCGGAAGTAAAGCTGTGAGGACGGGTCGCGAGTCGTGCTTGGGTAGCTGAATTGGTAACCACATGCCCGTGAAAGGCGAAGGACCCTAGTTGGAGTCTCGGCCCGGCAAGCAGTTCTAATCTGCTAGGATGTTTCATTCAGGAACTTAAGTGTTCTTCCCGCTCTCCGTGTGTGAAGTACCCTTTGCCGTGCATTTTACGGTGGTTTTCAGGGTATGTTGGTAGATGTAGATGATTGATCAATATTTCTAATATTCTGTTGCAAATGCATATTACCTACAGATCATTACCAAAACAAAGTTTTAATTGCGGCATAAAATTGCTGATGCCTTCTGGATTACTCGACAAATCATCTCTATGCACTCAGCGTTGTGAAGCAACCTCCAGCTCGGGCCAGATTCTACATTCTGCTCATCGGCAGGGCCGTGACTTGGCTCTCAGCTGGTCGAGTGGGACGCGTCGATACGCGGACGTCCACCGCTCTCCAACTGCCGACTTCCATACGCGCCCTCTGCGGACCGCTGCCGAAACCAACTTCCAGAGGCGTTGCTCATGCGGTCTGTTCCCAGAATTTCCTGTACCAAACACGAGGACCGTTCAGTAAGTGATGCGGCTCATTTATTTCTGACCAATTTCCGTTGAAAAAAATGCGTAATTTGTTATGGGACATGAAGGAATATTCCCGCTTCAGCCCCTACAATTTCATTAAATCCCGATACCTGGCAGCGCTATACGTAGTCTCCAAAGTAGCGTCTGTAACGGAGGTGCGTCCCAAGACCAGAGCTGTCTCTGAGGTTTTTTTTTTTTTTTTTTGACGGAAAATCAGAGCATGGCAGATATTCATAGGCGCTTGCAGAATGTTTACGTAGACCTGGCAGGGCACAAAAGTACGGCGAGTCGTTGGGCGTAGCGTCCGCCATCATCGTACTCAGGTCGTGCAAACCTAAACCATCTCCTGAGTGCCGGCCGGCCGCACACAGGTGTGATTCCTGCATGCTGGAACGTGTGGACACTCTCGTTCGAAATGATCGACGGATCACAATGTGACACCTCGCTGCTCAACTGAACGTCTCTGTCGGAAGTGGTGACACACTCGCCCACATTTGGGGTGCTCCGTTCCTCGTCGCCTAACAGGAGACCATAAAGAGAAACGAAGAACCATCCACGTGGAATTGCTTGCGCGTTACGGGGCTGATGGTGACAATTTTTTGTGGAACATTGTCACAGGCGATGAAACATGGGTTCATCACTTATAATTGGAACCAACAGCCGGTCTTCTAGGCCTCCGTCATGGTGCAACGATCAACTCTGAAGAGTACTGTGCTACCCTCGGGATACTGAAGAACGGCATGCCCCATCTGTTTGGCCCAATGAAGGATGCAGTACGTGGATGATGGGGAGGTTATTGGTGCAGCAGGACGTTGGCTCCGACGCTGACCATTAGAGTGGTAACACGCGGGCATACAAGCCCTTCCAGCGAGGTGGAGTAAGGCCGTCGCATTTAACGAAGATTATGTTGAAAAATAGGATTTCGTAGCCAAAACAGAGGGTAATAATGTGGTGTATTGGAATCTTCAATAAAACCAGCCTGCTGTTAGAAAAAAAATGTGTCGCATTTCTTATTGAACGCTCATCGTAATAAGACTAGAAAGATGCAATGAAAAACGTTGGTGAGTGGCAGAATAAAATTACAAGTGGGGAGAGGGGATGGCTGGGGAAATAATTAATCTTGAATTGACGGTTTTGAAAAGTGTTGTAGGAGGAATGATATGCCGGCACACAGTAGTAAGCTCACCGCACAAACAAGCAGTCACCCCAGTGGGCACGCACACATCGAATTCTTAAGCTTTTACAGATGGTGCAGCAATGCACAATACATTTCGCAGACAGTGGCCACATTTACCACAGGATGCACCTGCAAAATTATATCACTGTATAGAACATGGTTCAGGAGATAGGACGTCATAAACATTGAGCTGTGTGAACATGAAACTGCATGACCTAATTCACTAGAGATACAGGTGAAACGTGTGCACAAAAACGTGTTAAATATATGTGAAATACAGGGTGTTACAAAAAGGTACGGCCAAACTTTCGGGAAAAATTCCTCACACACAAATAAAGAAAAGATGTTATGTGGACATGTGTCCGGAAACGCTTAATTTCCATGTTAGAGCTCATTTTAGTTTCGTCAGTATGTACTGTACTTCCTCGATTCACCGCCAGTTGGCCCAGTTGAAGGTAGGTAATGTTGACTTCGGTGCTTGTGTTGACATGCGACTCATTGCTCTACAGTACTAGCATCAAGCACATCAGTACGTAGCCTGAACAGGTTAGTGTTCATCACGAACGTGGATTTGCAGTCAGTGCAATGTTTACAAATGCGGAGTTGGCCGATGCCCATTTGATGTATGGATTAGCACGGGGCAATAGCCGTGGCGCGGTACGTTTGTATCGAGACAGATTTCCAGAACGAAGGTGTCCCTACAGGAAGACGTTCGAAGCAATTGATCGGCGTCTTAGGGAGCACGGAACATTCCAGCCTATGACTCGCGACTGGGGAAGACCTAGAACGACGAGGACACCTGCAATGGACGAGGCAATTCTTCGTCCAGTTGACGATAACCCTAATGTCAGCGTCAGAGAAGTTGCTGCTGTACAAGGTAACGTTGACCGCGTCACTGTATGGAGAGTGCTACGGGAGAACCAGTTGTATCCGTACCATGCACAGCGTGTGCAGGCACTATCAGCACCTGATTGGCCTCCACGGGTACACTTCTGCGAATGGTTCATCAAACTATGTGTCAATCCCCATTTCAGTGCAAATGTTCTCTTTATGGATGAGGCTTCATTCCAACGTGATCAAATTGTAAATTTTCACAATCAACATGTGTGGGCTGACGAGAATCTGCACGCAATTGCGCGATCACGTCATCAACACAGTTTTTCTGTGAACGTTTGGGCAGGCGTTGTTGGTGATGTCTTGATTGGGCCCCATGTTCTTCCACCTACGCTCAATGGAGCACGTTATCATGATTTCATACGGGATACTCTACCTGTGCTGCTAGAACATGTGCGTTTACAAGTACGACACAACATGTGGCTCATGCACGATGGAGCTCCTGCACATTTCAGTCGAAGTGTTCGTACGCTTCTCAACAACAGATTCGGTGACCGATGGACTGGTAGAGGCGGACCAATTCCGTGGCCTCCACGCTTTCCTGACCTCAACCCTCTTGACTTTCATTTATGGGGGCATTTGAAAGCTCTTGTCTACGCAACCCCGGTACCAAATGTAGAGACTCTTCGTGCTCGTATTGTGGACGGCTGTGATACAATACGCCATTCTATAGGGCTGCATCAGCGCATCAGGGATTCCATGCGACGGAGGGTGGATGCGTGTATCCTCGCTAATGGAGGACATTTTGAATATTTCCTGTAACAAAGTGTTTGAAGTCACGCTGGTACGTTCTGTTGCTGTGTGCCATTCCATGATTAATATGATTTGAAGAGAATTAATAAAATGAGCTCTAACATGGAAAGTAAGCGTTTCCGGACACATGTACACATAACATATTTTCTTTCTTTGTGTGTGAGGAATGTTTCCTGAAAGTTTGGCCGTACCTTTTTGTAACACCCTGTGTATTAGACATGCGCGTATACGGGCAAAGTCGCGGCTAGCAAGCTCATCGTAAGCCCCTGCAACGATTTTAACCAAATCTGTACTCATATTAGTTACGATCTAAAATGGCTCTAAATGACTCTGAGCACTATGAGACTTAACATCTGAGGTCATCAGTCCCCTAGAACTTAGAACTACTTAAACCTAACTACCCTAAGGACATCACACACATCCATTACCGAGGCAGGATTCGAACCTGCGACCGGAGCGATCGCGCGGTTCCAGACTGAAGCGCCTAGGACCGCTCGGCCACATAGTTACGATCTGTGTGGGGTAAGATCGACTAGCCTCCTACTGAGATGGGAGTGATAACATGGAGGGAGAAGAGGACGAGGGGACAAAGAGGCGGTGGACATATGGAGGGGAGGAAGAGAGGAGCAGGAGGAAGTGGAGAGAGAGAGAGAGAGAGAGAGAGAGAGAGAGAGAGAGAGAGAGAGAGAGGGGGGGGGGGAGGAGCAGATGGACACACAAAGGAAAGAGGAGAACATGTACAGAGACGGGGGGAAGAACAAAGCGACAGAGGGGAGAGGTAGAGATGAGCAGAGAGAGGAGGGGGGGGGGGGGGGAGATGGACAGAAGGGGGAGGAGCAGATGGATAGAGAAAGGAGGAGGAGTAGGAGGACAGCGAGTGGGGGTGTAGAGGAGGTGAACAGAAAGAGGAGGTGAAAAAGATAGACAGAGAGGGAGTGAAGGAGCAGATGGACAGAGAGAGAAGAAAGAAGGAGATGGACTAATAGAAGATCGGAATATATACACAGCCGGGCTATGCGGGTTCCCAGCTAGTAACTTTTAATAAAAATGCTCCGAAAGGAAACAGAGAAAGGTTCCTTCTGCTCAGTGTTTTTTTTTTGTTTTTTGTTTTTTTTTGGGTGGGGGGTGGGGGGATATTCTGAGTGAATGAATATTGGATTTGGCGTGGGAATTTCAACTAAAAATTTCCTCTTCGTCTCTAATAGACGCCCGCATGACGGACATGGATGAAAGCAATTGAGTGGCTGACCGAATGGAGCAGCTAAGGCCGTGAACGAGTGTTGCCAGAATTTTGCAGAACAAAAGAACTGACTGCAACTAAAGTGACCGCAACCTGCCACTCTGAAATACGAAGCACCGATCCTCCAGCAATTATTGATTCAACCAGTCATTAAATTTAGCTCATAAAGTAAACCGTCTACTTATGTTACTGTTTTATAAATAATGACCTGGTTCCTCCAGATCCATTACGCCACTTACATTAGAAAATACTGTTAAAAGTACCTGCTTCGTTTCATCTCGGTTCAGTTACGGCCGGCTGCTACTAATACTTTAGTTCGAGGAGGATTTGAAGAAGGCTTAAGTGTGAACGAACGTGTACATTTTCATTTAACACACCTACTGGCCCATAACTACAAAAAAATGGTTCAAATGGCTCTGAGCACTATGGGACTTAACTTCTGAGGTCATCAGTCCCCTAGAACTTAGAACTACTTAAACCTAACTAACCTAAGGACATCACACACATCCATGCCCGAGGCAGGATTCGAACCTGCGACAGTAGCGGTCGTGCGGTTCCAGACTATAGCGCCTAGAACCGCTCGGCCACCCCGGCCGCCCGAAACAACATTTCCAACTGCTCCCGGCATTATTCTACTTGCTAAGGAAGGAAGGAAGATTACATGTCAAGGTCGCGTCAACGACGAGGTCATTATAGACGGACCACAAGGCTGGATGGGGAAGAAAATCGTTCGTGCACTTTTCAGGGGAACCATCTAGGCACATGCCTATTTCAACCTGCTTCATCCTTTTTAGCTTATTTTGGTTTTTAGTCGCTCGTAACACTTGTATGCATTGCCCAATTCACAGGACGTTTACCACATTTAAAATTAAAAAAACGAATTGTGCAATTTTATCACAAACAAATACGAACAACTTCACGTTCCAACTTAATTCTGGTGGCCGATGTTCAATTACCTTCGTAAGAAAACACAGCCTCTCTACTAATTTACGCTTACCTAAAACTATTTGCGTACCCCCTGCTGAGTTGCTCATCAGACACTATCCAATCTACGTTATGAAGCTTTACTGCATGTTTATCACATAAAGAGAATTCGGTAAATGTTAATACGAGAGTTTCTATCCACTAAATGAAGATTTAACTTTTACGTGATGGAAGCAACGCATTACTTTTTATGTATTTGGCGTTTAGTTTCAAGCGGTTGCACGAATACAAATGGCGCAATAATTTCTCCCAAACATCATAAAGGAAATGTTACAGCACAAATCATATTCTGAAAATGGATTCCCCGTCGCAGTATTTTCTGTTCATAAACATCGTTATTAGTGTGTGCGCCTATTCAGGATCTGTCCACGTGTGTTATAGCACTGAGCTGACGAAGTCATGGGATGACGATATGCATGTACACAGAAAACGATAGTATCGCGTACACAAGCTGTAAAAGGGCATTGTGCTGGCTGAACCGTCATGTGCACTCGCGTGATTAATGAGAAAAGGGTTCCGACGCGATTATGGCCGCACGACGCTAATTAACAGACTCTGGACGCCCAATGATAGATGGAACTAGACGTATGGGACACTCCATTTCAAAATCGTTAGAAAATTCAATCACCTTCAAAATCGTAAGAAAATTCAATCTTCCGAGGTCCACAGTGTCATGAGTGTGCTGAGAATACCACACTACAGGCGTCATCTCTCACCACGGACAACGCAGTGGCGGAGAGCGTTCACTTAACGGCATAAAGCAGTGGCGTTTCCACAGAGTTGTCAGTGCTAACAGACAAAGAAATCTGCGTGAAATAACCACAAAAATCAATATAGGACGTGCGGCGAAATTTGGCGTTAGTGGGCTATGGCAGCAGACGACCGGCGCGAGTGCCTTTGCTAATAGCACAACATCGCCTGGAGCGAGTCTCCGGGGCTCGTGTCCGTAATGGTTAGACCCTAGACGACAGGAAAACCGTGGCCTTGTCGTATGAGACCCGATTTTAGTTGGTAGGAGCTTATGGTACGATTCGAGTGTGCCGCAGACCCCACGAAGCCATGGACCCAAGTTGTTGGAAGTTACGGGCGTTCAACGCCGGGGATATCAGCGCCCGAAGTTTTCAACAAGCCACTTTGCAAGCTGGTGGTGGCCCCATAATAGTGTGAGCTGCGTATACATTGAATGGAGTAGGTCCTCTGGTTCAACTGAAGTGATTATTGACTGGAAACGGGTACATTCGGTTACTTGGAGACCATTTGTAGCCATTCATGGACTTCATGTTCCCAAACAACGACTGAATTTTTATGGATGTAAATGCGCCCTGTCACTGAGCCACAGTTGTTCGTGACTGGTTTGAAGAACATTCTGGACAGTTCGAGCGAATGATTTGGCCATCCACATCGCCCGATATGAAACCCATCCAACATTTATGCAACATAAAGTGTTGCCGAACTGACTAGTTCGTCAACAAAATCCACCACTGGCAACACTTTCGCAATTATGACGGCTATAGACGCACAACGTCTCAACATTTCTGCAGGAGACTTCAAACGACTTGTTGAGTCCTTGCCACGTCGAGATGCTTCACTATGCGGGCAAAAAGAAGTCTGTCACGATATTAGGAGATATCCCAGGATTTTTGTCACCTCGCTGTACGTGTGGCTGTGAACACACGATCAAATGTACGAGGGCAGTTCAATAAGTAATGCAACACATTTTTTTTCTGAAACAGGGGTTGTTTTATTCAGCATTGATATACACCAGGTTATTCCCCAATCTTTTAGCTACACAACACTATTTTTCAACGTAATCTCCATTCAATGCTACGGCCTTACGCCACCTTGAAATGAGGGCCTGTATGCCTGCACGGTACCATTCCACTGGTCGATGTCGGAGCCAACGTCGTACTGCATCAATAACTTCTTCATCATCCGCGTAGTGCCTCCCACGGATTGTGTCCTTCATTGGGCCAAACATGTGGAAATCCGACGGTGCGAGATCGGGGCTGTAGGGTGCATGAGGAAGAACAGTCCACTGAAGTTTTGTGAGCTCCTCTCGGGTGCGAAGACTTGTGTGAGGTCTTGGTTGTCATGAAGAAGGAGAAGTTCGTTCAGATTTTTGTGCCTACGAACACGCTGAAGTCGTTTCTTCAATTTCTGAAGAGTAGCACAATACACTTCAGAGTTGATCGTTTGACCATGGGGAAGGACATCGAACAGAATAACCCCTTCAGCGTCCCAGAAGACTGTAACCATGACTTTACCGGCTGAGGGTATGGCTTTAAACTTTTTCTCGGTAGGGGAGTGGGTGTGGCGCCACTCCATTGATTGCCGTTTTGTTTCAGGTTCGAAGTGATGAACCCATGTTTCATCGCCTGTAACAATCTTTGACAAGAAATTGTCACCCTCAGCCACATGACGAGCAAGCAATTCCGCACAGATGGTTCTCCTTTGCTCTTTATGGTGTTCGGTTAGACAACGAGGGACCCAGCGGGAACAAACCTTTGAATATCCCAACTGGTGAACAATTGTGACAGCACTACCAACAGAGATGTCAAGTTGAGCACTGAGTTGTTTGATGGTGATCCGTCGATCATCTCGAACGAGTGTGTTCGCACGCCCCGCCATTGCAGGAGTCACAGCTGTGCACGGCCGGCCCGCACGCGGGAGATCAGACAGTCTTGCTTGACCTTGCGGCGATGATGACACACGCTTTGCCCAACGACTCACCGTGCTTTTGTCCACTGCCAGATCACCGTAGACATTCTGCAAGCGCCTATGAATATCTGAGATGCCCTGGTTTTCCGCCAAAAGAAACTCGATCACTGCCCGTTGTTTGCAACGCACATCCGTTACAGACGCCATTTTAACAGCTCCGTACAGCGCTGCCACCTGTCGGAAGTCAATGAAACTATACGAGACGAAGCGGGAATGTTTGAAAATATTCCACAAGAAATTTCCGGTTTTTTCAACCAAAATTGGCCGAGAAAAAAAATGTGTTGCATTACTTATTGAACTGCCCTCGTAGTTGACGATCATTTACAATCGGCTTATAGTTATGGTTTTCTGCTGCTTGATAATTATGAGCTAGAGAATGAGTCAGCTGAAATTCAAAGCAAGAAACAAAATAAATAACTACATGAAATAGGCAGGAACTGGGTGTGATGACGTAGAAGAGCGGTTTAGAGCGGGATCGTGAGCACACCCTGAGGTAGCGGCTTTAACTGATTCCTGAATCCCTGTTATAGCCGCTTCTTCCAAAACTAAAGTGCTGATTTTTAATGGAATTTTTATGCCGTCACTGATTGTGTTTTCCAGCAATCCTGAAAGGTCGATCGAGTGCAAACAAATGGCCTAATCTGAGTCAAAAAAGGTCAAGGGGAGTACACCAATAAAGCAGAAACAGCTGTCAAAAATGACGAATTGGAGACGTTGAAAAATGATGGCACGTGATAACCAAAACAGTAGTCGCTTGTTGACTCGGCAAATCCAAGAAGTTGATGACCTAAATACAGTGAGGTGAGATAAGGGGGCAGAAATCTGACTTTAAAAAGTTAGCTGTACGCCTCCGAAATCAAGTGTCTTCAAGCCAAGGCGACGAATTATACTCTACCTCAGTTTTAAAAAGGTATGATGTCACAGATACTGACGATTTTATATCGGCAGTCAGTTTATTATATCGTGTGGATGTCACCGCCATCTTCGCAGCGCCTCGGACAGCTACCAGTCGTGCGTAGGCAAACCGTTTAATGTGCAGATCAAAACTGTGACAGTACTAACATCTCGAATGTAATTTCTTTTCATACACAACCCAGTACAAAGTTGCTGCAATTTTGCTACTCTCTCTCTCTCTCTCTCTCTCTCTCTCTCTCTCTCTCTCTCTCGTCCTCTCTCTTTTAGAAAATATATGAACTACAGTTCCAATAAGTAACGTGTATATGATACTGTACCTGGAAGGATAAGGATAAATTTGCATTTTGAACTACTCGAGGTGCAGTACGCCCATGCGGCCTTTCTTCCTTACTGCTTCACTCCACCGCAGATTATGGAGACAACACAGAATGTAAACAGTCGTAGTGTCCTATTTTATATTTTCCCTGAATGACTTCGTCTTTTTCAGCGACTCATTATACGACACACTGCTGCCCTGATCGCCAAGCTCACATTTTCTTCGTTTCAACTACGTAAAAACACATTTTCCTAAACTTTCATAACTGAGATATATATGTCCAACATTAAATATTACATTACCATTTGAGCTTTGCTTAAGCGAATACCACATAAAGTATTGCTTTCAACCGCGTTTCCACTGCAATTGTAAGACTAACTTGTATGAGTAAGCCTTACATAAATAAGTTCTTTTCCAATTGAATTCATTTCTAAACTTGTCGACTACATCAGTTTTCAACAAAATATTCAGTTACTACATACAAACTCAGTACAAGTACGAAAGTAAATTGATCTAGAGAAAAACTTTATTTACAAACGTGGTGGCAATCGTGAAACAGACAGAGGCTGTTTACCCATACACCATACGTAGCAGATGCCACGAGTTACGGGCTATGTGCTATGAGCAGACAGTGGCCCTGTAACCACAATTTCTAGTTTTTTCGGGTTGAAATTAACCGTTAGGAGTTTTAAACTGAAAATAAAAATCTTTTTATGATTATACACTCCTGGAAATTGAAATAAGAACGCCGTGAATTCATTGTCCCAGGAAGGGGAAACTTTATTGACACATTCCTGGGGTCAGATACATCACATGATCACACTGACAGAACCACAGGCACATAGACACAGGCAACAGAGCATGCACAATGTCGGCACTAGTACAGTGTATATCCACCTTTCGCGGCAATGCAGGCTGCTATTCTCCCATGGAGACGATCGTAGAGATGCTGGATGCAGTCCTGCGGAACGGCTTGCCATGCCATTTCCACCTGGCGCCTCAGTTGGACAAGCGTTCCTGCTGGACGTGCAGACCGCGTGAGACGACGCTTCATCCAGTCCCAAACATGCTCAATGGGGGACAGATCCGGAGATCTTGCTGGCCAGGGTAGTTGACTTACACCTTCTAGAGCACGTTGGGTGGCACGGGATACATGCGGACGTGCATTGTCCTGTTGGAACAGCAAGTTCCCTTGCCGGTCTAGGAATCGTAGAACGATGGGTTCGATGACGGTTTGGATGTACCGTGCACTATTCAGTGTCCCCTCGACGATCACCAGTGGTGTACGGCCAGTGTAGGAGATCGCTCCCCACACCATGATGCCGGGTGTTGGCCCTGTGTGCCTCGGTCGTATGCAGTCCTGATTGTGGCGCTCACCTGCACGGCGCCAAACACGCATACGACCATCATTGGCACCAAGGCAGAAGCGACTCTCATCGCTGAAGACGACACGTCTCCATTCGTCCCTCCATTCACGCCTGTCGCGACACCACTGGAGGCGGGCTGCACGATGTTGGGGCGTGAGCGGAAGACGGCCTAACGGTGTGCGGGACCGTAGCCCAGCTTCATGGAGACGGTTGCGAATGGTCCTCGCCGATACCCCAGGAGCAACAGTGTCCCTAATTTGCTGGGAAGTGGCGGTGCGGTCCCCTACGGCACTGCGTAGGATCCTACGGTCTTGGCGTGCATCCGCGCGTCGCTGCGGTCCGGTCCCAGGTCGACGGGCACGTGCACATTCCGCCGACCACTGGCGACAACATCGATGTACTGTGGAGACCTCACGCCCCACGTGTTGAGCAATTCGGCGGTACGTCCACCCGGCCTCCCGCATGCCCACTATACGCCCTCGCTCAAAGTCCGTCAACTGCACATACGGTTCACGTCCACGCTGTCGCGGCATGCTACCAGTGTTAAAGACTGCGATGGAGCTCCGTATGCCACGGCAAACTGGCTGACACTGAAGGCGGCGGTGCACAAATGCTGCGCAGCTAGCGCCATTCGACGGCCAACACCGCGGTTCCTGGTGTGTCCGCTGTGCCGTGCGTGTGATCATTGCTAGTACAGCCCTCTCGCAGTGTCCGGAGCAAGTATGGTGGGTCTGACACACCGGTGTCAATGTGTTCTTTTTTCCATTTCCAGGAGTGTATGACAATTACTAATGGGCTTCATGTATGCTTAGCAATTTGACACTATGGGTCGACGCAATCTGTCTGTATACTTCTTTTTCTGATAAAGACACTTATGAAACGTCTCTGCATGAATGGTATGTATCCTTTCTGACATTTCCTAAAGATCAATACCACTCATACAGATATATATGCGCCGTGAAGGCTAAATGGTTCAAATGGCTCTAAGCACTACAGGACTTAGCATATGAGGTCGTCAGTCCCCTAGACTTAGAACTACCTAAACCTAACTAAGGACATCACACACATCCATGCCCGAGGCAGGAATCGAACCTGCGACCGTAGCAGCAGCGCGGTTCCGGACCAACGCGCCTAGAGCCGCTCGGCCACAACGGCCGGCCGTGAAGGCTAATAAGATCATTCAGTGTAGAGCACTCTTCGCCCGGCCTCGTGCGGGACTTCGCGTGATGCGACGAGCAACGAGAGGAAGAAGGGCTAGGGAACGCTACTCTGGCAGTGTGCGGCAAATAGTAATTGGGACTGAGGGGGTGGGGGTGGGGGGTGGGGGGCGTGCTTGAGTTGTCTGTGCAGTTGTGTCCAACCACAGTGCCAAGGTGGTTAACGCATCTGGCTACTAAGCAGGAGACCCGAGTTCGAATTCCCGCCTTAGTACAAATTTTCATTTGTCGCCAACGAATTCTTTCATTGCCCGAATGTGGCAGAGATCGGCATTTCTCCTTTCTGGCCGTACTTATGTAACGTGGCTGACACATTAAGACCTGTTTGGCTAGCTACTGATTTCACTTTAAGGCCTGGTCGCCTAAGAAACTAGTTACTGTCGTCACAATTTTCCCCTTAATGTCAAATAACGTAAAGCGCGTTCAACACCAATGGTTTTAAAATTTTACACGTAAATTTAAGGCAGGATTTTAGGAGAGTGCCAGCAATGTGATTTTGCTGAGGGAAGCAACTAAATCCTTATAAACGATAAACTACATAGTTCTTTCTTTCTTTCTTTCTTTCTTTCTTTCACTTGTGCCTTTTCCTGCAGTTAGGCCGGGTCGGCATGGTTAATCGGATTTGGCAATGTTAGTGGAAGGGGTGGCAGGATGTCCTACCTGCCGTCCCCCCGGGACGGGATTAGTGGACCCCAACTGCCGGATGAAGTGGCCATGCGGTTCTAGGTTCTGCAGTCTGGAACCGCGAGACTGCTACGGTCGAGGGTTCGAATCCTGCCTCGGGCATGGATGTGTGTGATGTCCTTAGGTTAGTTAGGTTTAACTAGTTCTGAGTTCTAGGGGACTAATGACCTCAGAAGTTGAGTCCCATAGTGCTCACAGCCATTTGAACCATTTGTCTGCAACTAGTGTAATCCATGGAATAGTACGAAAGTGTCTGCGAGCCGTGTAACTGAGGCAGGATGTGGGGACCAGCCTGGTATTCACCTAGGGGGATGTGGAAAACCACCTAAAAACCACATCCAGGCTGGCCGGCACACTGGCCGTCGTCGTTAATCCGCCGGGCGGATTCGATCTGGGGCCGGCGCGCCTACCCGCGTCCAGGAAGCAGCGCGTTAGCGCTCTCGACTAACCTGGCGAGTCAAATGTTAAACTACATATATGTCAAACTTCCTGGCAGATTAAAACTGTGTGCCCGACCGAGACTCGAACTCGGGACCTTTGCCTTCCGCGGGCAAGTGCTCTACCAACTGAGCTACCGAAGCACGACTCACGCCCGGTACTCACAGCTTTACTTCTGCCAGTACCTCGTCTCCTACCTTCCAAACTTTACAGAAGCTCTCCTGCGAACCTAGCAGAACTAGCACTCCTGAAAGAAAGGATATTGCGGAGACATGGCTTAGCCACAGCCTGGGGGATGTTTCCAGAATGAGATTTTCACTCTGCAGCGGAGTGTGCGCTGATATGAAACTTCCTGGCAGATTAAAACTGTGTGCCCGACCGAGACTCGAACTCGGGACCTTTGCCTTTCGCGGGCAAGTGCTCTACCAACTGAGCTACCGAAGCAAGACTCACGCCCGGTACTCACAGCTTTACTTCTGCCAGTACCTCGTCTCCTACCTTCCAAACTTTACAGAAGCTCTCCTGCGAACCTAGCAGAACTAGCACTCCTGAAAGAAAGGATATTGCGGAGACATGGCTTAGCCACAGCCTGGGGGATGTTTCCAGAATGAGATTTTCACTCTGCAGCGGAGTTCGAGTCTCGGTCGGGCACACAGTTTTAATCTGCCAGGAAGTTTCATATCAGCGCACACTCCGCTGCAGAGTGAAAATCTCATTCTACATATATGTCGATTCAAATAAATAAATAAAAATCTTCCACTTTTTTTTACATCAACGTCCCATGCGTGTAGTGTTTAGCCCTTTCAGTACCAATTTTTTCCGGAATGAGTGATCCTGATGTATAGTTATTTTAATTAATGTCAGAGCGAGAAGTAACTATATGAAAAAAAAAAAAAGTTTTCGCTGTTTCGTTTCCCAACACGGTGAGAACTTGGACTTGCAGCGTTATTCACAGATACTTCCAGGATCTAAGAAGTTGACTGCATGAAAACTATACCACATGTAGAAAACAGACGCACATCGGTGGAAAGACAACTCTCCAAGTTTGTAATTCACATTACAGGTGCTCAGTATAGGCACCGTTCGTAAACCATCAAATGTCAATACACGCGTTCAATTCACTGACACGGACTGTCTGGGAAGGCGCGACAGCATCCCGCTTTGCAAATCTGTTCACTGGGTTGCCTACATGTAGGCGCGAAACAATTCGATGTGACAATGTGGAGCAGAGCATTAACAATGAAACTATAAGACAGCACGATCTACAGGCGCAATCTGTACTTACATGAATACAGCAAAACATCAGCAGGATTCCCTTTAATAGCGGTATCATAGCAATATCACAGAGCAAATTCTCACTGATACTCAACCTATCGTGGGACACACATGTCCCAGTGGTATCGAAAGAGTTAAACAGCTTGACAAATGGTTAAAACTACAGATGAATATATGGACTGAAATCAGCCTGCGACTTTGTGTTCTAAAGTGGATATGCTCCCTCGCATTCTTCTTGATTATATACGGCGCAACCTAGGCGGAAACGCAAATGAAATTCACCAGACTTTAGTCGGTGCGAGTAATCACCTGTAAAACACACTCAGGCTGACCGTCAGAAACTGTTGGGAACGACCCTGGGATCGGATCCAGACAGCACCTGTCTCCACGATCTGACGGTCTTGACAGGTAGCTGCGTTGTCTCCTCAGCGGGTAACGACTGTCTTGTCGCTAAGGGGCGCAAAACGAGGGGCGACATTTGACTAAGTATTTGTCTGAACAGCGACATATGCTTTCTATGTGAACGGAGCTAATTAAAGTCGACTGGAACGGACAGCTTTAGTGTCTTCAATAACGTTTGCTATGTTCGTTAAATAAGGGTTCGAAAATAAAAGGGCACAGGGTTTCTAAGGGTTAAACTAATTAAGTCCTTAACTGTCTCTCCTACTTCTGTTAATTAAGTGAAAGTCTCTTCGTCAGACATTACCTCCACATTTCAGTTGGGAGTAAAATAATTGTTCAAAAATAATAGGACATGTTTTAGAATCGTGTAATAAGTCATTCTTGCAAAACACTGACACAAAATATACACAGACGAATATAAAAACCGGTAGAAGCCGATCTCGGAGAACATCAGTTTTGGTTCTGATAAAATGTAGAAACACACGAAGCAGTCCTGACCTAAGGCATGCGTGAGAAGATTGTTAAAGAAAGGCAGACCTACAATTATTGTACTTGGAGATTTAGACAAAGATTTTGACAGGCGTGTTCGAAAGTCTGAAGGTGTCAGAGATAAAACACAGGAAGCGAAACGTTATCTACTAGTAGTACAGAAACCCGTCTCCTGTTATAAGAAGGGAATAACATTAAAAAAGAACGAGCGTATGTGGAGTGTATTAGAAAGGGTGCATATCTTAGATGTTATTGAATCGAGCAAGCAATAAAGGAAACCATAAGAAATTTGCAAAAGTAATTAAATTTCATGGAAAAGAGAAGTACAACTCTGAGGTTTGTCAATGAGATTGTAATAATTTTGATGAGCAGTTGAAAGGAGTAGACAATGTCTTGAACAGAGGGTATAAGATGGCTATCAACAATAGTAAAAGGGTAATGAAATGTGGTCGAATTAAATTCGGTAATGCTGAGGGAATTAGATTACAAAATGAGGCATTAACAGTAGTAGATCAGTTTTGCTATTTGAACAGAAAAAAACTGATGATGGCCGATGTACAGAGGATTTACGAGGATACTGATTTATATATTCCCATCACGCATGGTGCGACAAATCTCAGGCATTACCTCTCACCACGCACAACGCATTGGTCGAGGACCTTCACTTAACGACATTGGGCAGCGGCGTTTGCGTAGTGTCAGTGCTAACAGACAAGCAACACTGTGTGAAATAAACGCTGTAGTCAATATAAGACGTACTACGAACGTATCCGTTAGGACAGTGAAGCGAAATTTGGCGTCAATGGGCTATGGCAGCAGGCGACCGACGCAAGTGCATTTGCGAACAGCACGACATGGCTTACAACGCCTTTCCTTGGCTCGTGTCCATATCGGTTGGACCCTAGACGACTGGAAAACCGTATCCTGTTCAGATGTGTCTCGAATTCAGCTGATAAGAGCTGATGGTGGGGTTCGAGAGTAGAGCAGACCCCACGAAGCCATGGAGCTACTGTGCAAGCCGGTAGTGCCTGCATACTGGCGTGGGCTGTGTTTACACGGAATGGACTGGATCCTCTGGTCTAACTGGACGGATAATTGACGGGAAATGGTTATGTTCGGCTACTTAGATACTATTTGCAGCCATTCATGGATTACATGTTCCCAAAAATCGATGGAATTTTTACGAATGTCAGTGCGCCATGTCACCAGGCCACAATTGTTCGCGATTGGTATCGAGAGCTTTGTGGACAGTTCGAGCGAACGATTTGTCCATCCGCATCGCATGACATGAATCCCATCAAACATTTATAGGAGATAATCGAGAGGTCGGCTCGTGCACAAAATCCTGCACACAATTTCGCAATTATGGACGGCTACAGAGGCAGCGTGGCTCAATATTTCTGAAGGGGACTGCCAACGACTTGTGGAGTCCATGCCACTGTGAGTTGCTGCACTACACTGAGCAAAAGGAGGCCCGACACGATATTAGGAGGTATTTTCTGACTTTTGTCACCTCAGCGTGAAACTGTCAGCAGGTGGTCTTGCGGTTGGTGTTGCTGTATCTCAATCACGGGTCCCCGGATTCGATTCCCAGGCGGGTCGAAGGTGTTCTCCACTTGGGACGGGGTCTGTGTGTTGCTCTATTATCATTTCATGATCATGATCATCATTATCATCATCATCATCATCATCATCATCATCGACGCGCAAGGCGTCAAGGCGTTGGACTACCCGAATGGGTACTGCCAATCAAATATGCCATTCGCACATTTGATTTCTGAAAGTGATCCCCGCAGTTCAAGACTACTAACGGCCCCGCACGACCTAAAACCGTCCTTGGAAACGAGGAAGTGTATTTCGTAGCACGCACTATTAACATAACTGGTCCCGTGGGTAACCACCATTTTCGCTCCCAGTGAACGACAGTCCATGGGTCAGCGTTTGCAGCACGGACAGTGGAGGAGGCAATGACCTTGCTGCCGCGCTGTGTATTGGCGGCGAGCCCGTACATTTGTCTGGACCGGGCGACAGCAATTACGCAAAAGGCGGTGACGTGCGCCGTAAACAAATGCCACGTAACGAACAGCGGCAGGTGCGGCGCTGTTGTGTCTGCAGTAGCAGGCTGGTTAATGGCCGACAGCTGAGGACTGGCACAGCCGAGCGGTGCAGCGGGAACACGGCCGCACGACTAACAAGAGTCCG
Organism: Schistocerca americana; assembly: GCF_021461395.2. Classification (NCBI taxonomy): domain Eukaryota; kingdom Metazoa; phylum Arthropoda; class Insecta; order Orthoptera; family Acrididae; genus Schistocerca; species Schistocerca americana. Next base: position 468,030,125 of record NC_060126.1, read on the forward strand.
CGGGGCATCTGCCACATATGACGAGGCGAATTAACTCCTGTACAGGATCAGTGATCAGGAAGAAATGAAACACTTCTAAAGTAAAGTACTGATTATTCGAATACCGACGAAGCGAAACCTCGGTTTATTTTTTTGTCCATGTGCTCCGCATCTGTTTTGTTTAATTAATATAAGACTGCTCCAGCTGTCCTATTGATCTTTTTTGTCCACTGCTGACTTCGTGGTTTGTATTAAGCGATTTTCAAGTGGTTCTGAAAAAAAATATTTTGTAGAGAAGAAAGGTCCACATGATAAAAAATACCATTCTGCTGGATTTAAAATATTACTTGCCCAATGATATCGTGAGAAATATTTTTCACTGTATCATTGGGCATCCACCACATTGCGAATTTCATCATCTGGACTATGCTCCTGTACAGCATTCCTTTTTTTATTTTTTTTTCGCGGGTTAACAGAAAGGAAGAAGCCAGTAGTGGACTAAATAAAATTCTACAAAGCAAATAGAACCTCGTTTAGATAATGAGATCAACTCGGAAGATTCAAATTTGCGCACGTGCCATGTAATAGTTCTGCTGGTGCTGAACTAGTCAGTTGGGCGATTTCTCCCACCCTCCCATCACTGCTGCTGTTCTGTGTTGACATCTGAACCTTCAACTGTGATTAGGAAGAAGAGTCTAGAGTCAGCGGCCGAGCTACTAAGGGCCTGCCAGTGCGGAAGACTTTCACTGCCTTCAGACGGCTATGAAGTGGTTAGAACAACAGCAACAAGTTAGGACTATTCCACTATTTCTAATTATTGTTTCTTCTTCTTTTTTAAATGCCTCTTCCTCTAAGAACATTGGCGATCACTAGCATGATCTGTTGTTTGTCCACGTCTTTTATGAACGGCGATTCTGTTTTCACTCCAAACAGCTGGCTTTAGTTCTTCAGTCAGGATAATCTTCTACATCCTGGGCCAAGTATGTCACCAATATTTCCTTACAGTATTAGTTGCAATGGGTTGTATTTGTCGTTGCGGATTACATGACCAAAGTATCTGAGTTTTCTTCTACTGATGGTATTAAGAATTTCTAAATCTTTCTTCATGCGCCGCAGTACTGCGACATTTTTGACTTTATCTGTCCATGGTATGCTTAAAATACTTTGACACGCTTGCACTTCAAATGCCTCCAGTTTCTTACCGAACAACGCCTTATGTGTCCATGACTCATCTCCATAGAGAAGGATGCTCAACATGAGGAATCGAAGTAGTCGTCTGCGAAGCGTAATACTTACATCGTGCCTAGTCAGAAATTTTTAATTTTTGGGAAAAAATGTCTGGCTTGTTCAATTTTGCTGCGAATTTCTTGAGAGCACTCCCAGTTATCGTTGATTTGACAATCCAAATATTTAGCGTTCGATCGTATCATTACCCACTGTCGGGGTGCCCTGAATTTCATGTCGGCTGCTGCTGCCTACCATCTGTCTTGTATTCTTAACGTTTAAACGTAACCCCATGGTGATGTTCACTTCTGTAACAGTGTTTAATAGATCTTGCAGATCTTCCAGCCTGGCTGCAAGTAAGATATCACCATATCGGACATCACCATTAACCACCGCTCATTTATATTAACCATGAAGAGCATATCGGAAAATCTTTGCAGAATAAATGTTGAAAAGTAGTGGGGAGAGAATGTAGCCCTGGCGAACTCCGTAATCGACACTACTTCTCACAGCTAACCGCCGACACGTAAACTTACAAGTATCCAGCCCCAGTTCACATAAGATATGCAGCACTTTGTCATACTTAACAGTGTTAAAAGCTTTTTTCACAGTCAACGAAATAAGCCTATACATCGACGTAAGCATCACGAAATCACTGAATCAATACCTGAAGACTGAGTAACGTCTCCAGAATCCCGATAGCAATCCTGAACCCAATACTCTCCTGACCTTTACGGCACATTCCCAAGTGGAGTATTTTAAGGAATCACTTGAGGATATAACTCATAACATAGGTCATTCTAAAGTTATTACAGCCCCAAGAATTGCTTGTTTACAAGACGCGTTATGTCCAGCAGTTGTCTTTCGTTTTCCTTTTTCGCACTGATCTGAAGATGGTCATACGGACCGAAATCGATAGTCGGACCACAATCTGTCATCATTGGCTGGACTTAAAGGAAGAAAAAGCTGTATAAAATAAATTTCCTCAGCTTTTGGTGCGGAGTTTGAAGCAGCCACTCTCGCACTACAAAGCCTTTATATTTACGCCGGAAGTGGTCGTTATATTGGAGCTGGAAAGCGTGGGAAACGAGCAAACTGCTGCGCGAGCAAACAAAGCGGAAGTGCGATCTTTGCTGCAGAAAGCGCGCTGCACAGGCGCCAAGGGCGTAGGCTACGAGGCGGGGTCGACGTCAGATATCTGCAGGTCACCACTTCCGGCCACCCACAGCGCTGGTTCCCAGGACGTTGCCCTAGGACCGGACGGTTCGAGAGCGATCGCTTCTGCATCTGTGCGGTGAGCTCAAATGGCTCAAAAATGGTTCAAATGGCTCTGAGCACTATGGGACTTAACATCTATGGTCATCAGTCCCCTAGAACTTAGAACTGCTTAAATCTGACTAACCTAAGGACATCACACAACACCCTGTCATCAGGAGGCAGAGAAAATCCCTGACCCCGCCGGGAATCGAACCCGGCAACGCGGGCGCGGGAAGCGAGAACGCTACCGCACGACCACGAGCTGCGGACTCAAATGGTTCATCCACATCTAAAAGACTTTTCCTTCATTCACTCTTTCCTGTTTGGCACAGGGTTCATCGAACCACTTTCCAACTATTTCTCTACCTTTCCAGCCTGCAATAGCATGTGGCAAAAACGAACACGTAAATTTTTCCGCGCGATGTCTTGTTTCTCTAATTTTATTACGATGATCGTTTCTCGCTATGTAGGTGGGCGTCAAAATTTTCGCATTCGGAGGAAAAAGTTCGTGATTGAAGTTTCGTGAAAATATCTCGTCCCAGTGAAACACGCCTTTATTGTAATGACTGGCAACCCGACTCACGTATAATATCCCGTGACACTCTCTCCCCTCTTTCGCGATAAAATAAAACGGGCTGCCGTCCGCAGAAATTTTTGATGTCCTCCGTCAATCCTATTAGGTACGGATTCCACACTGTGCAGCAATGCGCCAGAAGAGGACGGGCAAACCTACTGTAGGCAATCTAAATAGTAGACTTGCTGTACCTTCTAACTGTTCTGGCAATAATGGCGTATCCCACTGATAAACTGGAGTTTCGCGCAGTAGTTCGTTTTCTGTCTTTGAAGTGGAACAGTGTCGCAACAGTCCACGCTGAGTTGGTGGAAACGTGCGGCGACAATCCACCATCATATTACGCAGTCTTTAGGTGGCGATTGCGATTCCAGTGGGCGAAATAAGTCTGAGTGACGGAGATTACTGCGGCAGACAGTACCCCTATGAAGAACAGCCAACTGCAAGAGAAGACCCTGAAATCAGAAGACGAACAAATCACAATCGAAGCTATAGTGTAAGAAGTAAATATCAGTCTTGGATTACTTTTCAGCATCTTGCGCGTTATTTCGAACACGACGTAGGTCGCCGCCCGCAGAGTTCCGCGACTGCACATGCCCATCCAAAAAGCCCGCCAACCCAGACAGTAGCAGGAACGTTGCAACAGTGGCAAGCCCATCCAGATGACTTACTGATCCGCCTGATCGCCACGCACGAGTGTTGGCGTCACCGTGACCGCAAGACAAAGGACTAAAGCAAGCAGTGGAAACCAGTGGATTCAGCAGCGCCGAAAGAGGCGAAGACACAACCGTCATTGGGAAAGAAGAAGCTTCTGACTAGGTAACGAGTGTGTCATGACGAAGCATAACGAGAAGTTGTCCCAAGAGGCTGTTTTTGCTCCACGACAAACGTCCCAGCTCAGTGTGTACAGGACACAGTTACACACGCTGCTTCTTTGGACTTCAAAATTTTTCCTCGTCTCACGAATTCACCTGACGTGGCTTTCCTCGAATAAAGAAACCATCGCGTGTTAGACATTTCCAGGGTGATGACAGGATGATTTTGGAGGACGAACGTCTCCTGAACAGCCAAGATGCACATTTCTACAACCAAATCCTCCGCCAACACACCCATCGTTGGGAGAAATGCGACACACTGAGGAGAGAAAACACAGAAGGAATAATGCCATCACCAAATATGATGGTAGCAGCTTGATTATTTTTTGTGTTAACAATTAAACTTTATGAGTACCCTCGAAAATGTCCAGTTCCCAGAAACACTTACGACAAACGCAGAGACAGAAGCTATCGTCTGTAAAAGTGTTCGCATATTTTTCAGGCTCTCTTATTGAGCTCCTCGTCCAGGCCCTGCAGGCCCAAGGAGTGTCGAACCGACCGCTGCATCATCCTCTGCACTGAGGCGTCACTAGATGCGGTATGGATGAGCATCTGATCAGAACACCGCACTCCCGGCCGTTTCGCCGACCTTCCAGAACTTGGAGCCACTACTTTCCATTCAAGCAGTTCCTCTATGGGCATCACAAGGATGAGTGACCCCCTCTGGTCCTACCACCAAAGAAAAATCCTTGGCAATATCGGGGAAACGAACTCGCGTCCTCGGCAAGGTAGTCATCTAGATTGACCACTCTATAGAATCAGACATGTTTTCTTATCAACTCGTGTAATATTCAGCGTCCACCCGTAACACAACATCTCAAAAACTATGACCCTCTTCTTTTCCGATTTTTGGACAGTACTCGTTTATAGTACCAACAATTTCGTGCGTGGTTTCAGCTGAGTATGTTCATTTCTTTAGAACTGATACCAGCCTCAGATGACACAGCAGTGTTTATGAATTTCACTTCAATGTGTCAATCGGAGACAGAATATACTTTCCGAGACAATGTGAGGCCAAATAAAGCATCAAAGATATTTCCATCGTCGTGCAAGCCATTGTAATGATAGTCACTTATACGGCCTATGCATCAAGTTACGTTTACGATCCTGCAGCGTGTCGGGAACACACGGGTTGATAAATACGACGGGGCATTCAATAAGTAAAGCAACAAATTTTTTTCTGAACATAGGTTGGTTTTCCAGAATGAAATTTTCTCTCTGCAGCGGAGTGTGCGCTGATATGAAACTTCCTGCCACATTAAAACTGTGTGCCGGACCGAGACTCGAACTCGGGATTTTTGCCTTTCGCCGGCAAGTGCTCTATCAACTGAGCTACCCAAGCACGACTCACGCCCCGTCCTCACAGCTCCATTTCCGCCAGTACCTCGTCTCCTACCTTCCAAACTTCACAGAAGCTCTCCTGCGAAACTTGCAGAACTAGCACTCCTGGAAGAAAGGATTAGAGCTGTGAGGACGTGGCGTGAGTCGTGCATGGGTAGCACAGTTGGTAGAGCAAAATGGTTCAAATGGCTCTCAGCACTATGGGACTTAACATCTGAGGTCATCAGTCCCCTAGACATAGAACCACTTAAACCTAACTAACCTAAGGACATCACACACATTTATGCCCGAGGCAGGATTCGAACCTGCGACTGTAGCAGCAGCGCGGTTCCAGACTGAAGCGCCTAGAACCGCTCGGCCACAGCGGCCGGCAGTTGGTACAGCACTTGCCCGCGAAAGGCAATGGGCTCGAGTTCGTGCCTCGGCCCGGCACACAGTTTTAATCTTCCAGGAAGTTTTAGGTTGGTTTTATTTACGATTCGAATACACCATATTACTTCCCACCCTTTGGGTATAAAAGTCTATTTTTCAACATAATCTCCGTTCGATAAGACGGCCTTATGCCACCTTACTGAGAGGGCCTGTATGTCCGCATATTACCACTCTACTAGTCGACGTCGAAAATTCAAATGGCTCTGAGCACTATGGGACTTAACAGCTGAGGTCATCAGTCCCCTAGAACTTGGAGCTACTTAAACGTAACTAACCTAAGAACATCACACACATGCCTGCCCCAGGCAGGATTCGAACCTGCGACCGTAGCGGTCGCGCGATTCCAGACTGAAGCACCTAGAACCGCTCGGCCACAACGGCCGGCAGTCGACGTCGGAACCAACATCTTGGTATACCAATAACTTTCGAACATTGTCATACTGCCTACCGTGGATTGAATCCTTCGCTGGGTCCAACAGATGGAAGCTGTTTATGGTCTTCTGTAAAGCGGCCAGGAACCCAGCGGCCACACAAACATGAGTACCCCAACTGGTGGACGAGTGTGTCAGCACTACCAACAGAGACGTGTTGTTGAGCAGAGAGGTGTTTCTTTGTGGTCCGTCGATCACCACGAATGAGAGTATCAACACGGTCCAAAATTACAAGAGTCACAGCTGTGTGCGGTCGGCCGACACGTGAGAGATCGGACAGGTTTTCGCGACCTTGGTGCGATGATGACAGACGCCTCGCCCAACGACTCACTGTGCTTTTGTTCACTGACAGGTCTCCGGAGACGTTCTGCAAGCGCCTATGAATATCTGCGATGCTCTGTTTTTCCGCCACAACAAACTTAATGACAGTTCAAAATGGTTCAAATGGCTCTGAGCACTATGGGACTCAACTGCTGAGGTCATTAGTCCCCTAGAACTTAGAACTAGTTAAACCTAACTAACCTAAGGACATCACACACATCCATGCCCGAGGCAGGATTCGAACCTGCGACCGTAGCGGTCTCGCGGTTCCAGACTGCAGCGCCAGAACCGCGCGGCCACTTCGGCCGGCTTAATGACAGTCTCTACTTGAATTGCACCTCCGTTACAGACGTCATTCTGAAGGCTACATACAGCGCCGCCATCTATCGGAACTTCATGACGGTAAAGGGGGCTGAAGCCGGAATAATCCACGACATCCGACCACAAATTCCGCTTTTCTTCAACCTAAACCGGCCTAGAAAAAAACTGTGGGATTACTTATTAAACGACCCTCGAACCAATAAATGTAGCAAAGGTATCACCTAGATGTTGCGGAGAGCAAGAACGAAATTAGATAAGATGTGTGTTGACTATGGTCTTGAGTGGAACGTTAAGATGCCATCTTGCGAAGTGCACACAGCTCTTCGCGGCCTATAAAGAAAGACGACAATCACCAGGAGATGACGTGGAGACAGGTATAAAAGGGAGATGACGGTAGCCTTCCCGGCACTCGGGTCTCCTCCCTGGCAACCGAGGACCGGAGAGCGAACTGGGCTGAGGCGTCGTCATCCCGCGGGTGACGCTGCGCCGCTGATGGTGCAAGGGGGCAATAAATTTGTCGCGCGTGTGGCGCCCATTAGGATGCTCCTCGCACCGAGTAGCTGCGCGTGACTGGAAGAAAATAGCGAGTCGATTGCCGACAGACCACCACCGGGCCTCAAATGAGCTCGTAAATTCCACAAGACAAATGATCTTCACAGTCGTGCCAAATTGTAAGTTAGCCGACGCACGCCGACTCAACATGGTATATTTACAATGGCATACAGAGCGTCAAAAATGTCCAGATACAATTGCAGTTGAGTACCCGAAGGCAGTTGAACAAAATCTTGTTTTATCATACGCTGTTGTGATGACTTTCCTTCCTTTCCCGTTTTGCCGACACCATTTAAGACTTCTCAGTTGGCGCCCTTGCTGACACTATGTACTCTAGATGCAATGCGTAATTATAGCAATCATACAAAACTAATAGAAGCCTTCATTATTCAAGAAGTTGAAGATTTCGTCTTCTCAGACTTCCCACTAGAACTCGACAGAGTACCACACCCTTGACTTATAACAAAAATATGACCGAACGACTTACCAGCTCCAGAAAATTTGGTTGATAATATCCGGAAACTGATAATGGAAAATTGAACAGAAAGACAAGGATAGGCCACAACAAAGTGTCAAAGGACAACTACAGTTCTCAGACGATTTATCGGATGGTGGTGTAATCAATACTGAAGGTTTAATGCATCCTATTGAAATCTGCAACTGTTTAAATTCATTTTTCCCTATACAAGGGATGCCAAGTGCAACGAATATTAGGGTCGGTGGTAAAATTTAGACTCGCAGTAAAGGCGGATTTGACCCCCCCCCCCCCCCATAAGCTACACAGTGCACAGTGGGCTACAGTAAACGAAACTTCGCACCTGAAGGAAGTATCGGGAGTAACACAGACGGTGGATTTTATGAAGATATGTCTGCGATCACTTCCCTAGTACAACTGCAGGCAGTCTGTTTCCCTCATGTCTTGTAAAAGATGTCTCGTAGCCGCTGTCCCGCTTGGTTTCTTCTCCGTTGGTTGCGAGTACTAACGCTTCTGCTATAAACAGTCCATAATAATGTGAAAGGGTATGTTTAGATGCTAATCACAATAAGGATTCCAACTAATTTTGTTTTATTTCATTAATCGCAAATTAGTAAAACGACTTCTGGAGCCAGTTCATCGTGAATATTCATAACGAGATTCCCGGTCATAATTCATTAGTTCCCGAGAACCGTAAAGATCATAAAAATGTTTCACACGATCTTAGAATCGACATGAGATCGCACAAATATGTTTTCCGAGGCAACTTTAACAGTTAATTCTGTCTTTATGCGGAGTTGCACTTCACAAACTAGTTCGCATGTTGCCACCTAGAAAATCGACCGTAGACTGCCTTGTATTAAGGATAACATCAAACAAGTACGTCATTCGGGGCTATTTTTCGGCAAATTGTTCCGAATTTACATGAGATCAGATTTTATACACAGATTCCTCGGAAACCGGTCACAGACGAGTGGTAGCTGTCTGTCCTTTCAGGGCGCATGTGTGACTGGTCCATCCGTTCCATCAATAAGCAGCGACTGCAAGTAAAATCTGTACTTAGCATTTCCCGACGAACTGAAAGATACTGAAATTATTATTAACAAGTTCTCAGTGCCAGTCACGTCATCAGCATGGTTGGAGCTGTATTTTAACATTGAAACAGAAAGTATAAATACTGTAATAACAGATTCGTTACTTGGTGCCCAGCGTTGTACGTGGATGCCCGCTGTCTCTCTCCGCTCCAGTACAACACGGCTATGGTTCGGCCGGCCGTTCTCACAGTGCGTGCTCATCGGGCATTCGATGAGTCTGACTTTTGATCCTACCTACTCGCTAGCCTCCAGTAACAATACCTTCCTATATCGTGCATTAAAACATAACAACAAAACGTAATAAACACGGACAGTGATGTGGCATTAGCGGCACAGAGTCAGCAGCATTTTCAAATTTTTCGCTAAGGGTACAAGTTACATCACTGCGTAAGTGTACGATAATAGAAGACGACTCAGAAAATGTTTCCCTTAGGCACACCCAAAAGTCAGGTCTCATTAAATGTGTCTAAAAGCAAAGAGAATGAGGAAAACCAAGCGAGCAAATTCGAGGGTATGACAGCATTTTGCGGCAAATTTCTGAAACGTGACACAATATACACGTAACTGTAACACTACAAAGCCATAAGAAATGAAACGGATATGTAAAATTATAAACAGAAAAAACGAAAGTAAGATTTCAATTTGTTTCAAGGATACCAGGAAACTGCAGCGAAATATTACGGATATTGCATATTAGACTTTAGTGTGATGTACAACACAGTACAGCTTCAATGTTTAGAGGCCTTATCAAGTCGATCTAACGGAAGACGTATACATTCAGAGACACAATGTTTCGATTGTAACGGATCAGTGTAGTCGACACAAAAGGGGAACATGCGAACTGAAATGCGGATCACTGAAAGAAAGGCAATACTGTTCTCACGTACCAGCTTCGTATGAAGCTGTGAGACCGCATTCGCGAGTGTGCAGCAATTCCACAGCCTCAACTGCATATCGCAAGAAAGGAGTCGAGCACCATGTGACTACAATAAACGAATGTAGGGCCCATACAGAGACCCTCGTTCCATACGCGAATGAAACAGATAAATGAGTGGTTAGTAGTTCTGTGGATTAAAACATGCCGACTTTATGTGTGGAAGTAGGTAGTCCTACTATGCTGACATCTTTTAGCTGAAAAGCTAGTTTTCAATATAATAGGTTAAGTCTTGCCATTTAAGTAGACATGTATTTCTTTTTGGCATGTGCAAGACACTGTAATAAACAACGGTGCTACCGGAAAAAATATTACCAAGGCATGCATAATATTTGTAGACATAGTGAAGACTAAAACTACTGTATCAACTGTAGAAAAATAAAATGCACACGAATGTTTAAGCAATAAGACAGCTGAGTGTGCATTCGCTGGAAACATAACAAAGCCCCGAAACTTAATGATCTACAGTAATGGTACAAAAAAAAATTCTATGAATACCACTTGAAAAGGACAAGGCATGGAATAACATGTGTCCAGATGTGTCTATCAACATCGAACAAAAAGCCAGTTCGCCGGTTTGAGCTTCGATGAACAGAGAGGGGGGGGGGGGGGGTAGAAATAATCTGTTATGAAGATTATTACCTTCACTGTTAAATATATTTTGAAAGCTAAGGTTCAGTAATTTAATAAATCATAGGGCTCCAAAAGAGATTTGCATGTGTGAACTGATCTAACGGAATGGAGTGGAAACTGGACTTACGTGTATCCAGGCCGCTAAATTGGTTTAACTGAACGCGTCCTATAACCTCACGTTAACATCTTCGGGTCTACGGTTCTCATCGCTGACAAGCTGTGACGAAGGCGCTATAAGAACAAACTGCGCGGAAGCTGTGTCTGACAAATGTAACGGGTCCGCACAAGATCCTATCGCAACCGAACCCACTCGCGTGGTTGCTGGTACGTCGCGATTAAGCAAAAAGTTTAGATGGGGACAAAGATCAAGAGGCTATTAGAGGCGTCGGGCGGAAGATTGCAGCCGCCACAAGAAACAGCCTCATTCCTAAAATAAAAAGTGTGGCGAAGCGGAGAGTACATCTCTCCTCCGTCGCGACAGCCGGCAGCTCGCTGAATGAAACCACTCGTGGTGCCGGCTGAGTCATGAATACCTCGCTCATCATCGGTTATCTTTCCATCCGCCAACGCATCGGCTTCCGCGATCCCGTTATCAACATATCAACTAATTCCTGCTGGCAACGAAGCGTCACATAAAAACTGACAGCAGTGCTCGCTGCAGCTCTATGCTACAAGGTGACTTCCCGTTTCCCAGTAATGCTACCGACGAGATAATACGCTTCTTTCCAACAGGAAGGAGGCATGGAATTTCACGTTGAGTCAACGGTCAGGTCATTAGAGACGGTGTAATAGCGCAGTCGCACAATGAGAGGGAAGGAAATACTGGCACTCTTCAAGGACGATTTAGGAGAAACACTGGAATATCTGATCATCCAACACGTGTAATAACTTAGCAAAAAATGAGAAATGACAATTCAAATTTAATCGTCTAGCGATTAATTAAAAAAAATGGTTCAAATGGCTCTGAGCACTATGGGACTTAACATCTATGGTCATCAGTCCCCTAGAACTTAGAACTACTTAAACCTAACTAACCTAAGGACAGCACACAACACCCAGCCATCACGAGGCAGAGAAAATCCCTGACCCCGCCGGGAATCGAACCCGGGAACCCGGGCGTGGGAAGCATGAACGCTACCGCACGACCACGAGATGCGGGCAGCGATTAATTCGAATCCTAATTATGCGAACAGCTTTTACGAGTTTTAGGATTTTTCTCCAGCTAAAAAAGTCACACCACGAAGGAGAGATGCAAAAATGTATATAAATTTATATTCATACAGTAAACGTAAATGCCGTGTGGCTAGGGCCTCCCGTCGGGTAGACCGTTCGCCTGGTGCAAGTCTTCGAGTTGACGCCACTTCGGCGACTTGATAAGGACGACACAACACCCAGTCCCTGAGCGGAGAAAATCTCCGACTCAGCGGGGAATCGAACCCGGGCCGTTAGAGATGACATTCCGTTGCGCTGACCACTCAGCTACCAGGGGCGGACTATTCATTACAGTTATCGACTGAAAATGCAGAATTGTAAACTATGGCGGCCAATCGATGAACGTATGACGTCGAGCGAAAATTCACGGCCCAGCTGGCAAGGATAGTAAACAGGGGACATGTAGATACCAGGGCATAATATTTTTGCGAATTTCATTCCGTGTACACAATTGGGCAAAATATACCTCGCAGACAGGCATGTGAACAATATACGCAGATGTCAGCATTTGAGCGGGGACATGTAACTGGACTCAAAGAAGCTGGCTGGAGTAATCGCCGAACAGCTCGACATATTAATAGGAGCGGTGCCAATATTCGACGATGATGGCAGGAATGGGTGAACCATGGCCGAACACCTCGTAAGGAGGAAGCGGTCGACCTAGAGAGACGACAGAACGTCAGAGGGGCATCCATAGCCCCAGATTCATCATCATCATCGATCCGACGTGCAACTGGTGCTTCAATGACCACATGGACCATTAACAGGCGGCTCACAGGAAGGCAGGGGGCTCACAGGAAGGGGAGGGGCTCGGCGGGGGGGGGGGGGGGGGGGGTTGAGGTCACGGCGCCCCTTGCGCCGACTACCACTGAACTGTGTACACTCAAAAGACTGTTTGCGGCCTGTAATCCCATTGACTGGAGTACAACTGTCTTCAGTGACGAGTCCCGCTTCGATCTGAACCCCGGTGACCAGCGATGACGTGTGTGGAGTCGCCCCAGACAGCCGACAACCAGGAGTAATGGTCTGGGATGCCATTTCATTTCGCAGAAGGACCCCATTGGTTGTCATCCGCGGCAGCCAAGCAGCACACCGGTTCGTCGGCGATATTCTACGCTCCGTTTTGTTACCCTTTATGGTAAGTCATCCTGGGCTTATATTTCAGCAAGATAAAGGCTGCTCGCACTCTGAAGCGTGGTTGTGTGATGAAGTAACTTATTTTTATTGCTATGGCTGTTCATGCAAATTAAAGGATTTGGCAGTGTGAATCACAGTATTGGTACGTGGGCCATCCCTCTCGGATAACACTATGGGGATTGCAGAATTTAGTAACGGACGGATCACGATAAAAATTGTCTCATGCATACATGCCATGAGAAACTGCGGATAAGTTTAAGATTCAACCCACGACAATGACGCTTTGTCTAGTGCTCCAAGCACCACTTCTCCCGTTATCGTCGAAATACAGACGAAAATATTTCCCATCCTCAAGACCGATACTGGCCACAGCCTGGTAGAACCAATTATTAATATGGAAGAAAGGAGGAGGATTAGTGTTTAATATACCGAAGGAGAGGGTAGAAGGAGCATAAGCTCGGAATGGGGAGGGGTGGGGAACGAAAGTGGCCGCCTTTTCGGAAGGAACCATGCCAGCCTTTGTCTCAGTTGATTTAAGGAAAGAACCGAAAACATAAATCTGGATAGGTGTAAGGGGCTTTTAATCGCCGTCCTCCCAAATGCGAGTCCATTGTCTTAGCAAAGCGCCACATGGCTTAGAGAGTAGCAGGGTTTAGCGTCCTTGGTTCAGCGGGCGAGTTAGGTAATATACAACGGCAAATTTGTTCGATTTATCGTAACTATATATTTCTCCACAAACTCGTCAGGTCACTTTAATACATCAGAGAGCGAGGCTTAATTACAAGCGTCTACAGGTTACATATACACTATCTGATCAAAAGTATCTGGACATCTATTACTGGACATTAATATGGGGTGCGTCCACCAAACGTCTTCATGACTCTGCTGGGGACACTTTCAGTGAGATGACAATGTCTGTAGAGGATAGCACCCCATTCTTCCCAAGAATCGAAATCACAGAAGGTAGTGGTTTTGGATGGCTCCTCTCTACTGCACTGTTGACAGTGCATATGATGCTAGGCAAAGTTCTTCGGGCATTCGCCAAACCCAAACTCCTCCATCGTATTATCACAGTGTGTAGCGTGATCCATGACTCCGGATCACTCGTTTCCAGTTATCCACTGTCTAGTTGCAACACTCTTTGCATCACCTCAAGTGTCGCTTACAACAGAAATGTGTGAATTCTGAGCAGCTGCTCGACCATTGCACCCCACCCTTTTTAGCTCGCTACCCATAATCAGTGTGCTAGTTGGACTGCTGGTAGCACTTTGGAACTCACGAGTGATTACTTCCGTGGAAGTCATGCTGTTTTTATAACCACCCTCCACCACCCTCCGCAGTGCTCGACGGTCCCTGTCCGTCAGCACATCAAGACCGCCTGGTCTTTGTTTATCTCTGGTTGTTCCTTCGCGTTTCTACTACACAATCACATGATCAACAGCCGACGTTTGCACCAGTTACAGAACGTCTGAAGCGTACCTTATGGATCTGTTACTCAGGTGACGTGCAATGACTGGTCACTGAGCTCTCCTGACCCAACCACTCTGCTGTTCCTGCTTCTCTACTGACAACACGGTACTCCCTCTGCATCCTTTTATACTGGCGGGTTTCTCCTCGCGACATCTAGTGATCAGTTCGACATTACAAAGGCTGTCAAGATAAATTGAGATCAGATACTGTGGGAGACCTATCGTAACATCAAGTAACATCTCTGACGAAGCTTATGTCATTCATAATAAACGTGTGCTGTAATATCCGAGAGACACTTTCAATACTTGGCCCATACAAACGTTCAACATCTTCTCCTTGTTATTTCTTCAAAAATTTTCGGACAATCGGAAGCTGAAATCTGTAAATCGGATCCAATACCTTCGCAGGACAGTACGTCTTCTATAAACAGTAACTTCAGATCACCTGAGTGTCTGATATTTCGTTATATGTTTTGATGTTTCCCGGCGCAGTAACTGTGGTTATGAAGGCTGCACGGCCAAAACCTTGAACCGTCGGCGGAAGCAGAGCACCAGGCCGAGTGCGCCTTACCGCTGCGAAATCGATGGACGTCTGGCCCTCTTTCATGATAACAGGCACTCTGAGGTGCTCGTCTTGAGAGCACTCGTGCCACGTAAAGCAATCTCGCTGGACCCAGGCCAATCCGCTGCTACAGAAGTGAGAGGCGGTTCTTTTCATGTACGTTGCACGGTGGACCACATAAAAAAATGATCAGTGAGTGTGCAATCAACAGCTTTCAAATAAAAGTTATCATCGTCGCCAATAAAAATTACAAAGGTGCTGTAAGCGAGTTCTCAGTCGCTGAACGTCTTCATAGCGAACAGCGCTTTCCTATACATATTTCTTAATTTTACTAGTGGCAATGTGGAGTCCTATATACAAGGGTGTTAGACGACACGAAGAAACGGAAAATAGGTTTACCGTCTTGAAATTCTTTTGCAGTGTGCTCAGTTTTATTTCCTGGATATACTTACTGCCCCTTCTTATTCTATTAATTCGTCGTGATTACTGGCGTCAAATTAAGCACCGTAAGAACTGCGTTGCTTCTCTCGAGGCGTGGTCTTAGTTTAAAAGACTACGAACAGTTGTCTTGTTTCAATAACTTTTTTAAAAATGCCTTCAAGATCTCACCATTATCACTCTGTTAAGGAGTGCGGTTTCGAGTTTGGTGATCATGAAAGATATAACGGGAGATCACTCACACAGACAGGAAGAATGGAACGATAGAGACGAATCTGAGATTAAAATGGTGTGCACGATCGGCGCTCGAAGTGAGAAATTTGCCTCCGGCAGGCAGTGCTCTTACTAGCTGAGCTATCTACGCACCAGCCACGACCCGAGCTCAATTTGTTATGGCAGAACCTCTCTCTCTCTCTCTCTCTCTCTCTCTCTCTCTCTCTCTCTCTCTCCCTCTCCTGGTTTCCAGGTCGTCTGCATGCCTTTCTGGTAATCGCAGAAGGGATGCTTAAAAACTTGTGCTTGCGAAATACCACGTGGTGGGTTCTAGTTTCAGCCCGGTACAATGTTTTAAACCGCACTGAGGTTTCATAACAGAGCACATTCCGCAGCAGAGTAAAAGGTTTACCCTAAGAAGGGATATAAGCTTTTCCCGTCCTATCAACATTGAAGGTGACGTAGAAAATAACCTGTAGTTCAGCTGCGCAAAGAAATCGGCCGTGACCTAGTTATAGGAACCGTCCAGGTAGTTGACCAAGTTATAGGAACACCACGATGAACCTCTTACCCTGAAGGACGGACGAAGATTACAACCTCTTACCGACAGCACCACTGCCTCACTCGGTGGGAGGGACTGATAACTGCAGACTCATAACAGACGATCAGGAAGTAACAAAGATGTTAAACAAGGGCAACAAGATTTTAAACAAGGGATGCTGTTGCTGCAGCGTTTCGCGAGACCCTCAGCTCTTTGGAATAATTGTTTTTGTATAACCCAGATGAAACATATTAAAGTCTGTTCACAATTTTTTTCATACATACCCGTACTGTTTTCCAAACTTAGGAAGAGAAATAAGTAGCATGCAGTCAAATTTGGAGAAGTGGAAGCAACAGCACCGAATACGTCCGACCAGTCCCATTTTACCAGCGATTCGTTCGTCAACCGACCGTGCACAACCATACACGGCCGACTTTGTAGTGTGCAGTGTACCCGTGCCAATACCGCAAAATGTCGTGCGATTAGGCGGCTGCGGTGCCGTCGTGTACGGCCGTCCGCCGCCATGGTGGCCGAGCGGTTAAAGGCGTTACAGTCTGGAACCGCGTGACCGCTACGGTCGCAGGTTCGAATCCTGCCTCGGGCATGGATGTGTGTGATGTCCTTAGGTTAGTTAGGTTTAAGTAGTTCTAAGTTCTAGGGGACTGATGACCTTAGAAGTTAAGTCCCATAGTGCTCAGAGCCATTTGAACCATTTTTTTCAGTTCGCGGACCACTTCTTCAGTCGAAAACCCATGGCGGGCCCCTAGTCAGTCAAGAGCACTTTAACTTCAAATTTCAGAGCGAAACCCATGGGAACTGAAAGATTCTTAATGCAGGTGCCATGTTCCCAATGAACCCCCCCCCCCCCCCCTCCACCCCGAAGTATCAATAGTCTTTGGTTTAGAGATGAATGAAAGTAACTTGAAATTAACGATCCAATTTGAATTCCCACTGTATCCAGACACTTACTAGTGGATTTACTCCCTTTGTTCAACATACTATAGCCTGATTAAAATTACTTGGTAATTGAAATTTCACACGATGGGGCTTTCTTCCTCCAAGAGCAATCAACGTCACGTCCAAACTGTTCGCTGTTGACAAGCTGTCGCTTATGGTCTGCTCACTTCCACTGTTTGGCTACTGTTGTGTAAGGAGCATGCATATTTCGTAACAGTCGTGTGTGTGTGTGTGTGTGTGTGTGTGTGTGTGTGTGTGTGTGTGTGTGTGGTTTTTCGTGAAATCCGAAGCAAAATGTTCAAATGTATGTAAAGTCTTCCTTTGGTCATCCTCCCTCCTCATTCATTTCAACTGGAAACTTCCCTTGTTGTGAAGGCGATGGAGAAACTGCAGCCTTCTTCAATGATCCTGACTTCAGCCACCAATCCATGTTAGAAGTAATAAACTGGTCAAAAATCGACTTATGAAACAGGTAGTGCATTGACAAGGCAAGTTCAACATTTAATGATTCCTGGGGGCGCATACGTGCCAGCGAGCGCTGTGATTGGTCGACAAAGCTCGCTCCGCGCATGCGTAAAAGGTTTCAGCGCATCTAGCGCCGTGAGCCGGCGCACAAACGACCCCCGTATTGTTGCGAAACAGTCGACCAGAGAAGCCGCATTCTCCGGCAATAAACTGTGTATACGTTCTCACTTAGGAACCGCAAAGGCTGCTTGGGGACACGACCTGAAGTAAAAGCACACGTTTTTCACACAAAAAAAAATAGTGATGAATTTGATTTTCACATTTTTAATCAATAATTTTACTCATTATTTTACACGGGTTGGTGAAAGGTGGCCGCGGACCCCCTAGAAAGAGCCGGCGGACCCCTAAGGGGTCCGCGGACCATAGGCTGGGAAGCCCTGCTCTACAGTACTCACACCGCATTCAGTCGTACACTTCCTCTGAGAAAAACAGCGTCATAAATTTATCTCGGACGGGATGCACTGCATTGACACAACAGTTCTCGTCAACAGAAGCGTATCCTAATGTCGATTATGTTAGCTGGCAAGTAAATGCAGCTGCTGATTCTTCCCCCTCCATTTCAATTATTAAGTTGTGTAAGAAGCACGGGAGTGTCATAGGACCGTTGCTATTCACAATATACATAAATGACCTGGTGGATGACATCGGAAGTTCACTGAGGCTTTTTGCAGATGATGCTGTGGTGTATCGAGAGGTTGTAACAATGGAAAATTGTACTGAAATGCAGGAGGATCTGCAGCGAATTGACGCATGGTGCAGGGAATGGCAATTGAATCTCAATATAGACAAGTGTAATGTGCTGCGAATACATAGAAAGATAGATCCCTTATCATTTAGCTACAAAATAGCAGGTCAGCAACTGGAAGCAGTTAATTCCATAAATTATCCAGGAGTACGCATTAGGAGTGATTTAAAATGGAATGATCATATAACGTTGATCGTCGGTAAAGCAGATGCCACACTGAGATTCATTGGAAGAATCCTAAGGAAATGCAAGCCGAAAACAAAGGAAGTAGGGTACAGTACGCTTGTTCGCCCACTGCTTGAATACTGCTCAGCAGTGTGGGATCCGCACCAGATAGGGTTGATAGAAGAGAGAGAGAAGATCCAACGGAGACCAGCGCGCTTCGTTACAGGATCATTTAGTAATCGCGAAACCGTTACGGAGATGATAAACTCCAGTGGAAGACTCTGCAGGAGAGACGCTCAGTAGCTCGGTATGGGCTTTTGTTAAAGTTTCGAGAACATACCTTCACCGAGGAGTCAAGCAGTATATTGCTCCCTCCTACGTATATCTCGCGAATAGACCATGAGGATAAAATCAGAGAGATTAGAGCCCACACAGAAGCATACCGAGAATCTTTTATTCCAAGAACAATACGAGACTGGAATAAAAGGGAGAACCGATAGAGGTACTCAGGGTACCCTCCGCCACACACCGTCAGGTGGCTTGCGGAGTGTGGATGTAGATGTAGATGTAGATGTACACATTCGAGCATAATGTCATCATTAGCAGGCTTATCGTTTTCAATACTTTTTTGCAGAAATCTCCATTTACTACTCATTATTCCAAACGTACATTATATCACGTGTAGAATCTTAGAACGACGCGGTATGAAAGTAGTTTGCATTGGTCCAAGTTTCGACACTGGGACTGGTATCACCAGTAACTCCTCGGTTCAGTTGCATCGCGCCTGATCGGCGTCTGTCCGTGTGTCGGATGGTCCTCGCTTCATCGGCCGGCCTCAGTCGTACTACAGCACAGCCCGGACAACATGTTCCTCGGACGAGTACGGCCTCGGTGTGGTAAGGACCAGTGGACACGTGGCTGCTGGTTGGCCAGGCGCCGGGGGCCAGCTGCTGCCGTCCCTCAGAGCGCGGCGCGGTCCCTTAGTTCTGACCGCACTGACAACTGGATCTTGTCGTAAAGCTACGTTTAGCCCAGCTGTCACAGCAACGCATTTCGTAAAGCCAGACACATGTACCTCGCCCCACTCTCTCCGATGCACTCCTCCTACGTCAACATGCTACTGCTTGGTGTACACCGGCGTGGCGAAGACAGGCTGTAATATTTCGAAATGCTACTATTATTTTGGAAAGTCTGAACACGTACAGTTTCTTATCGACTGTGTTCATGTCCTCCCAAGTTTCCTAATGTTGTAGCATTTACTAGGCACGAAACTCTCGATAATCTCTTTACGTATTCTACCTTTGTCTCTTGCCCCAATCCTCTCCCCTTTCCTTCCTATGCCGAATTAACTACTACTGGGTGCCTTGGCCCAGTAAACAAGCCTCTTCTTCTGGTGGTAAGTTAACCACAGAACTCTTCAATCACCTGTTATTTTTCTAGTATAACTTCATTTTGTTCTTCAAATTCAAATGGTTCTGAGCACTATGGGACTCAACTGCTGAGGTCATAAGCCCCGTAGAACTTAGAACTACGTAAACCTAACTAACCTAAGGACATCACACACATCCATGTCCGAGGCAGGATTCGAACCTGCGACCGTAGCGGTAGCGCGGTTCCAGACTGTAGCGCCTAGAACCGCTCGACCACTCTGGCCGGCTTTTGTTCTTCGTCTGAGCACTTAACTACTAACATCCTTCTGGGTCACCACATTTAAAATGCTTCCAGCTTCTTTTCTGGTTTCCTACCGGTCTATATTTCATTTTTATACAAGGACAAGAGCGAACTGTACGCGATCAGTAATGGAGACTTCAATTTCATGCGAAAAATTGACACCAGTAGAATTATTTGGAATTGTTGTTATCTATCAATCTGATTACGAAGCGCCCGTTACTGCAGCCATACTGTGTAGTGTTCATTCTGATATAGGAAATTTTTTCATCTCTTTTATCACACCTTTCTTTCAGCTTCGATGTTCGTCAATTCGGGATTCACCTTTCCCGCACTCTACATCACTTTCGTGTCAATTTCGTTTATCATTAACTGAAAGCCAGCGCTAACTGTATTCGACAAGCCCCAAAAGCTCGCTTACTTCAAACCAGAGGTGCTATGTCGCCTGTGAACTTTACATTACTACTTATTTACAGGGTGTTACAAAAAGCTACGGCCAAACTTTCAGGAAACATTCCTCACACACAAATAAAGAAAAGATGTTATGTGGACATGTGTCCGGAAACGCATAATTTCCATGTTAGATCTCATTTTAGTTTCGACAGTATATACTGTACTTCCTCGATTCACCGCCAGTTGGCCCAATTGAAGGAAGGTAATGTTGACTTCGGTGCTTGTGTTGACATGCGACTCATTGCTCTACAGTACTAGCATCAAGCACATCAGTACGTAGCATCAACAGGTTAGTGATCATCACGAACGTGGTTTTGCAGACAGTGCAATGTTTACAAATGCGGAGTTGGCAGATGCCCATTTGATGTATGGATTAGCACGGGGCAATAGCCGTGGCGCGGTACGTTTGTATCGAGACAGATTTCCAGAACGAAGGTGTCCCGACAGGAAGACGATCGAAGCAGTTCAAATGGTTCAAATGGCTCTGAGCACTATGGGACTTAACATCTATGGTCATCAGTCCCCTAGAACTTAGAACTACTTAAACCTAACTAACCGAAGGACAGCACACAACACACAGCCATCACGAGGCAGAGAAAATCCCTGACCCCGCCGGGAATCGAACCCGGGAACCCGGGCGTGGGAAGCGAGAACGCTATCGAAGCAACTGATCGGCGTCTTAGGGAGCACGGAACATTCCAGCCTATGACTCGCGACTGGGGAAGACCTAGAACGACGAGGACACCTAGAATGGACGAGGCAATTCTTCGTCCAGTTGACGATAACCCTAACGTCAGCGTCAGAGGAGTTGCTGCTGTACAAGGTAACGTTGAACACGTCACAGTATGGAGAGTGCTACGGGAGAACCAGTTGTTTCCGTACCATGCACAGCGTGTGCAGGCACTATCAGCACCTGATTGGCCCCCACGGGTACACTTCTGCGAATGGTTCATCCAACAATGTGTCAATCCTCATTTCAGTGCAAATGTTCTCTTTATGGATGAGGCTTCATTCCAACGTGATCAAATTGTAAATTTTCACAATCAACATGTGTGGGCTGACGAGAATCTGCACGTAATTGTGCGATCACGTCATCAACACAGTTTTTCTGTGAACGTTTGGGCAGGCGTTGTTGGTGATGTCTTGATTGGGCCCCATGTTCTTCCACCTACGCTCAATGGAGCACGTTATCATGATTTCATACGGGATACTCTACCTGTGCTGCTACAACATGTGCGTTTGCAAGTCCGACACAACATGTGGTTCATGCACGATGGAGCTCCTGCACATTTCAGTCGACGTGTTCGTACGCTTCTCAACAACAGATTCGGTGACCGATGGACTGGTAGAGGCGGACCAATTCCGTGGCCTCCACGCTTTCCTGACCTTAACCCTCTTGACTTTCATTTATGGGGGCATTTGAAAGCTCTTGTCTACGCAACCGCGGTACCAAATGTAGAGACTCTTCGTGTTCGTATTGTGGACGGCTGTGATACAATACGCGATTCTCCAGGGCTGCATCAGCGCATCAGGGATTCCATGCGACGGAGGGTGGATGCATGTATCCTCGCTAACGTAGGACATTTTGAACAATTCCTGTAACAAAGTGTTTGAAGTCACGCTGGTACGTTCTGTTGCTGTGTGTTTCCATTCCATGATTAATGTGATTTGAAGAGAAGTAATAAAATGAGCTCTAACATGGAAAGTAAGCGTTTCCGGACACATGTCCACATAACATATTTTCTTTCTTTGTGTGTGAGGAATGTTTCCTGAAAGTTTGGCCGTACCTTTTTGTAACACCCTGTATATACATATTATAAATTAAAGTCCCTCGCGGCTATTTCCTGTCTACAACGAAGCCTAATCCCAGGAACTGCTGTAGGAATTTTGATAGGGTTTTGCACTAACAGACAGACTGATTCACGAGGAAGGTTTTAAGGTTTAGTATATAATTTACTCTCGCTGATGGCTGAAATATGGTGATGTTTGCCGATTAAGTAGTGCCTCGTGAAAACTTTCCTGGTGTGCGCTGCTTAAATCGCTTAAGTTATACAGGAGTTGAATTTAATATTAATTTACCTACTCTTTTTATCCCAATTTTAATCATAACTCTACGGGCTGAGTCACTACACCAGACAAGTGATCCTACCAGCGCGAAAATGGGGCGGATCGATAATTTTTAATATTATTTTAAATTCTCTATAATGGCTTTAATAACCGATCTGCCAATGCTTTACGTATGTGAAAAAAAAGAAGCTGCACCAAGGCACGGACTGCGAAAGAAACCAACGTCCTGTCGACGGCAGGGTCATTAGAGACTGAAGCAATCAGCTATGTCCTTCTGGAAGGAACCTTACTGGAATTCCTCTTAAGCGGCTTATGGAAACTACGGAAAACCTGAATCTAGATGTATGTGTGTATGAGAGGGGGGGATATGAAACTCTCTCCTTCCAAGTGCGAGTCAAATGCCTTAACCAATGAGCCGACACGCTCGTTCTTCAACTGTAGGCTCTCCTACAACCGTCCGGATAAATCCGTTCACATAACCTCCAAAGGGCACATAAAATGAAAGAACTTAATTTATCCTCACCAACTATGAACTACAAGCTTCCACAGACTACAACCATCAGATTCAAGGAGAAAGAAATAATCAATACACAATACATCATCAAATTTTGTCCTGAATCGTAACTTATTTTTTCTCGTGCCTTTGTCCCGCGCCGGCGCAGGGGTGGCGTGGTATTTAACGGGTGTGGCGTGGTTAGTTTAAAGGGTGGCCGGGTGCCCTTCCTACCCCTTACCCGCTGCACGGAATGTGTGTATCCCAACTGTCTTTGTGTAGTGTTACTCACGTGAATGCGAGCACAAGTTTTCTAAATGTTTACGAATCCTGTAGCTGAGGCGACAACTGAGTGCCAGTCCGGTATTCGCCTAGTGAGATGTGGAAAACTCCCTAAAAACCACATATATGCTAGGCGGCACATCGACCCTCGTCGTTAATCCGTCGAGCGATTCAACCGGGAACCAGTCCACCTCCTTCGACCCGGAGCAGCCGCTTTAACACGCACGGCTATCCTCTGTACTGAATCGTAACATACACAAGAACTTTAATATGTACAAATGCCAAAATTGTGTGGATAAATACAGCGCAATCTAGACATTTCTTTCATTGTGTAAGTGCACCCCTAACACTGATCTCTTGCACTTTTTTTCTTTCATTACCCCAAAAGGGTCACGCTCAGTAAAACAGCTAGGTCTTTCATTAAAAACGTCTAAAAAACCCACGGCTGCTTAAAATGTTGATTATGAGAAACAATGCTGTAATGAAAATATTGGGCCATCCATCCCGGGAGCCGAGGATCTCTACGATTTCTGCCTGTTCTCCGTATACATACTGGCAAGATGTCGGTCCCGGGAATTCCAAGACCGTATCAAAACATCTACAGTAGTGCAGAGACTAGCCCGGACATAAAAAAAAAGTGATCACGTGACATCAGTTTATATATGTAGATATAGAAGATTTATAAAACACTTTTTATTTCCTTACTAAAACATAACTACAACTTTTTTGTATGCAGTAATGTTCGTTTATTATGCGTTTGAGGGATGATGAACGCAATGTACGTCCTAATGGCAATAATTTTTTTTTTTTTTGCTTGTACAGTGAAACCTTGCTTCTTACCAAATTTCACGATTCAACTTAACGGTTTTGATGAGTGAGTTTACGAGTAGCAAAATAAGTGACATAAATGGCCGAATCTTTTGATTGCATTGAATTAAAAACTTAAAATTTTTTACAACCCCACAGGACCACAGACCTTAATGTGTGCCATAAATTTGAACTTGATATGCTGACCCGTTCCGGAGAACAAGAGGTCATAACAGAAGGACAACCAGGCAGATGCATAAAAAATAATAAACATTATTTTCGTGTGATATTATAGACTAACATTTTTTTGTTTTTTTCTTTCTTTGTAGTGTGAAACTGTGCGTCTTTGCAAATTTCATGATTCTGGTCAACGGAGAGTACCATATGGGTTTAGATGAGTTTTCTAGTATGAAAATATGAAACATAAATGGCCGTATCTTTTGGCTGAATTCACTTAGAAGCTTCAAATTTTTACACTTCCAAGGGACCACAGAGCGTGTGACATATTTTTGAAGTTGTCTACCTGTTCCTGAGAAAAAGGGTTTTTAGCATATGGACATACATACAACAAAGCGATCTTACAAGGGCTCCGTTTTTACAGACTGTGGCACGCAACCCTGAAAACGGAGAATGAGTTTATAGAGCCCTGAACACTCTCGGCATTTGCCTGAAGTAATGTGATGAAAAAGCAGTAAGCCGAAATCAAGACGTTCCGGAAGCAAATACCGATTCCTTTCTTCTACAATAGGAGTCCAGTGTATTAACCACTACGTTATCTCGCTTAGTCACTTCACGGGTAAGGACGCCGAACAGGTTTTCAGGGACTTTCAAGGCTGATTTTCGAAGCATCTGACAAATGTGACCCGAATTCTAGCGCCCTGCGATTTGTGAATGTACTCTATCAACTCCACGCTTGTAGATGTGGAGATTACGGCACGGACACAACGTTTTAAAACCGAGAGGGCGGCTCGGAAGTTTCATAATGTAATTTATCGGCTATCACCTTCATCAAAAATTAATTTCCACGATCTCGCACGCTCTACACGCAAATCGGTTAACCTTGAAATCTGACGTCACGGCTTACAGCACGAGTGGCAGGGAAGAAATGAATCACAAGCAGACTGGTAAACAGCTTGCACAACGCCTCTGCGCCTTCCGTCGAACTATGATCGGTTTTCCTTCCAGCTCACCGCTACAGCACAGAACGTCGCCAGGTTACCTTATAAGGGACGCAATGACAGAATGATATCATGCTCTACGAGCGACCGTGGATTCCCTGAATAATAGAAAATAAAGTAACAAGAAAAAACAGCGAGCTGCCGTTCAGTGAATTGAAATTTCCACGAAAGTAACAAGAAATAAAGATTTTTATTGTGGTGTGAGCTGGGTTTCTTGGTCACATTTATCGTTTCCAGTTGTACATGTGCTCTACCTGACCGCCGAATATTGTGGTCACAATGATAAAACTCGCTGCGGAGAGAAAAGCCCATCATTACCGCTCCCTGTCCATTCTTTATGAGAGGGACCACTTGCAAGAAGCCCTATGTCGCCCACGAGACCCAGAAAGCAGTAGATAACGAACCCAGGTTAACACTGTGTTCTTTGATGTCCGAAAGGCGTTCCATACACTTCCACACTGGCTTCTAATAAACAAAGTAAGAATGTGTCTGACTAGCTGTGAGATGAAACTCAAGAGTTTCTAGCAAACACAACACAGCATGTCTTTCTCTACGGAGAGAAGTCTGCAGACATAAAAGTAACTTCTTGCGTACGCCTATGGAGTGTTTTAGGATCATTACTTTTCACAGCGTATATAAATGACGTAATGGATAACGTCCGAAGTGCCATGAGGCTTTTCGTGGATGATGCGGATGTGCTTAGGGAAGTCGCAACACTTGAAAACTGTACTTAAAAGCACGAAGACCTGCAAGGATCGACGCTTGGTGCAATGATTGGCAACTGACCCTAAACATAAACAAATGGAACGTGCTGCGAATACATAGGCAGAAAGACCTTTTATTGTATGATTATAAAATTGCAGAACAATTACTGGAAGCAGTTACTTCCATAAAATATCTAGGAATATGTGTACGGAGCGATTTAAAGAGGAATCACCACATAAAGGTAACTGCAAATGCCAGACTGAGATTCGTTGGAAGAAACCTCAGAAAGTGTAATCCATCCACACAGGAGGTAGCTTATTAAAACCCCCGTCCGACAATACTAGAATATTGTTCGTCAGTCTGGGATCCATACCAGATACAATTAATAGAGAAAATAGAAGAAGATACGAAGAAGAGCAGCGCGTCTCGTTACAAGTCCACTGAGTAAGCGCGAAAGCGTTACCTTGGTGCTCAGCCAACTCCTTTGGCATAAGGGCGCAAGAGAGTCCTTTTGCATCACGATGTGGTCTACTGTTAAAATTCCGAAAGCGTACGATCCTTGAAAGTCGACAAATACATGCCTTCCTCCTACACATTCCTCGCAAAATCACATTGAAGATAAATTCAGAGATATTCGAGCCCACACGGAGGCTTACCGGCAACTGCTCTTCCGGCGATCCATTCACGACCGGAACAGAAAAGCAGGCGAGTGACACTGGTACTAAAGTACCCTCCGCCACACACCGTAAAAAGTACCCTCCGCCACACACCGTAAGGTTGCTTCGGGAGCATAGATGTACATGTCGTTAAATACAAGCAGGTTTTAATATTAAAGTTCCTGCGTCATACAACATTTTTGACTAACTACAAATTTTTCAGTAATTTGTCCCTATATTTGAGACTGAGGTTATCATGATACAACAGAGTTCTCTTTGCGTTGTAATTCGATCGCTGGATTTACACGTTGGGATCCAGCTTTGGTGTATCATACTGTCCAGATTCATACATGAATTCTTCTTATCCATTAGTCGGCCATTCGTAAGTAGTGATAGTCTTTTGTGTTGCCCGGCGACTACAAACCGCCAGCACTGGTTTTGCAAAGTGACGTTAGGATCCCTTGATAAAGCAAGATCCTTTGATTCTGTAAGGTTGTCAGTCGGCCAGGACAGGCGCGACGATTCCGTTTATTGGACTGTAACCTATTCTATGCGATGGTAAAATCAAAACTACGTAGCTAGAGCAGGAGGCAGCAGATGTACAATATTGGACTCGGTCCAGGAGCAAAAACAGGCAAACTACTGACGCCTAAGCCATGTTTCAAGAAAAGTCATGCAATGCTGACCTTGAAGAGGAAGCAGATTAAACTCGTGGTAGGACTCATGACTGGCCATGGGAACTTTAAGAGACAGATACACACGATGGATGTAGGGGAAGAACCCGTAAGTGAAGACTGTATGGTGAGGGGGACGAAACCGCATCACACTTAATCTTTCAATGCGAAGCTGGGGAAGGTAAAAGACACCGAATATTTGGGTCGGTACATCCTGAAGAAATCGCGTGTAACAAGGAACTAGCAAAGGGTCTCCTCATACTTTTTAAAGTTGCCGGTTCGCCTTACTAGAATCATAGGCAGCTATACTGCACAATAAACTCAGTTTCGGTGCGAACAACAGTGGAATAAGACAACTGTTGTTTTTATCTCCCTCCATGAGCAACTGACCACACCACTTTTTTTCCATCCCCTTGCGAAGGAAATCAGAAGAAATTATTAAAGCAGTCAAAAAAATAATAAAAAAATAAGTAGAAACCTCGAAGTTCGGATACGTAAAAAGCTCAGTGCTACTGCCACGGTTTTTGAGACATAATACTATAAACCCGACTAGCAATACATCATTTCTGAATTAAACATAATCATGAGTTATACACTCATAAACAAATGAGAATACGTACACATATTCACACATTGCGCTTCCTCGGGCAATATCAATCAATTAACAACAGAAATGAGAAGCGAGTGGGCATAATTCTCGTTTGTCGCCTCATTTATCCTAAGGTACTTTTTTGCGCTCGTTGACAGACACTAAATAATGGTAATTAATTAACTGCATCAGTAGCACCAATAAATATCTTATCTACAACCATAAATATGCAGCATTAGCTGTAAGAGAGATATGTGGTGCAAAGGTCCAGGCACACATTTTAATCACCAACGATTAGCGCTTGAGATGCAAGGACCCATCAGTGGACAAAGTAAACCACGATTCTAAAACCTAATCGCGAGAGCTCGCGGAGTGTTTAGTCATCTTTCATTCAAAATAAGCTGGAGAAGGCTCACCTAAGGACGCTATTACAAGGGTACGTTGACTATCTTTGTTACTACTTTCCGAGGGGACTGAGTCTTAAGGCATGCGGAAACAAAAAATGCAGAGACTATGTGTTGGAATCAGAGGCAAGCCACCTCAGCGAATGGTGGGATGTGATTTGCGGGAGGCACTGTGTTTAAATTAGTTGACATCTTACACTCAACTGTATGAGGACCAGTGGTTTCTGTCTGAAAGTACAGTTTTATATTTTTTTTTAATTACCTGTGCCTTTCGGATGAAACCATCGATGCTATGGTGAGACAGAGACAGAATTACAGTGGTGGACTGACGTACTTTTACGTCTGTAGTCCGCTGCAGCAGTCACTTAACAGCGATCAAAGCAACTGGATGCGCGGAGGTTCTGCTACTGCTACTGCTACTGCTACGTTACTGTACGTGTGGTTTTGAGGTGATCACTGACAATGAAAGGAAGTGTATCTAAAGTTATTCTAATGTAAACCTCAGTTTGTACTATTGCTGTTATGAGTGGTTTCGAAATTAAACCACTAGAGCAATACCGTTCGCATAAATTATGTTGACACTCGGTGCGGCGGTTGATGGGAGCGGCCGTAAAGCCATTTCCCATTTACAGTCGCTCACATCAGCCACTGCGTATAGTTTGTACTTTTGATATAAATCTATTAAATTTTAGGCCCATTTTTGCTTGTTATTTATGACTGTAATTCGTTTTAGGCAGTATGGATTCAAGGAAGTTGCGCGATGTGGGATTGTGTCTAGGAAAAATGAGAAGTTGCTTTCAAATATATCTGATGAAATGATGAATGATTGAAAAATGTATGTCTCAGTGGTTCCAAAGTGAAACCACAACTTTAAAATAATAGTAAATTTCTTCTTGTAATCGTTGCTTACTGTGATAATAAACGTTAACTTCGAGAAAATTTTTATAATTATATTCCAAGGCGAGACCGCCTCCTTAAAATAATTTTTTGATTACTTTTTGCCAGCTTACTGCGATGATAAAGGTCATTTTTGTGAAAAAAAATTTTAATTTTTTTATGCTGTTGGGACTCAAATGATTATGGGCCAAAGTTGCGACAAGGAATGTCTGCAGGCAGCCTCCACAGAGCTCCGCTTTGCGCAGAGATAGAATATCGCTTTAAAGTCTCTGCATCGCATACAAATCCTATCGAAAATCTGAAATTCACGTGCAGTGTAGATATCAATAGTGCCCCTATGAATCTTAAAAATTTATTTAGAGCCACAGCTACGTTACTTCTTTTTAAACTGCGCATGTTCGGTTTGAAGAGCATTCTGTAACACTGACACCACAGTCTCAATATTTTAAACCCAATGAATATATTTGTGACCGCGTTCGACAACGCATAATCTGGCTGACCTAATCTGGCTGGCCTGCGCAAGAGGTTCTGGTGGGAGCTGTTAAGCATTAATGTCTACTATATTCCTAACAGATTATATGACGACAGGTTGTACACTACTGGCCTTTATTTCTGCAACATCATAAAGGCGGCATGCAACAAACGTCAAATTGGCATGAAGTGTACTCCATGATTATATGGTATCTCGACCACCCCACGCATCTAGCGCCCGAGAGGACAAATATTCGCTCGGCCTTGCACGATCGGATAGCCACGTCACGTAGCTTGAATTGAGAAATGGGCTTGTTTGGAACAAGACAAGTATGCACGCGGGCAGTACGACAACGTCTGGAGCTCCAAAGACTTGCCAGCATCGCGACCATTGTTTCGGCTTTCCTCCAGATGCGCCGACATTGGTCCGCCCAACAACACTTCACACAGGGCAGGGGTCCAATGTCGTCTTTCCAGATGAGTACGGGTTCTGCGTACCGCACCACGATGGACGCATCCATGTGCAGTGGTTCCAAAGAGAAAGGATACTGTCTGACTGCATTCGTAATTGTCATAAGAACCTGGCATGATCGTTTTGAGCGCCAAGGAATGCCACTGGGTACACGGCACGGTCATCTCTGGTGCGCACAACCGATAATTTCGACAGCAGCTGTTACATTTATGACGCGTTAAGGACTGTGCTGTCTTCCATCCTCGAGGTCTCCGTGATGTCATATTTCAACAAGATATTTGCATGACCGCAAGTAGTCAACAAAGAGGGTGTGCGTTCTCCAGATGTCTCACCATTTGAAAATATCTGATCGTCTGGCATCAGTTGCCAGCCACTAACATCAAACTGTGTCCGCCCCGATAGCTGAGCGGTCAGCGTGACATATTACCGTCCTACGGGCCAGGGTTCGATCCCCGGGTGGGTCAGGGCTTTTTTCCAATCAGGGACTGGGTGTTGTGTTGTCTTCATCATCATTTCACCCCCATCCGGCGCGCAGGTCGCCCAATGTGGCGTCGAATGTAATAAGACCTGCACCAAGATGGCCGGACCTGCCCCGTAAGGGGCCTCCCGGCCAATGACGCCAAACGCTCATTTCCATTTGCCATCAAACTGTGGCATACAGTCGGAGAAGCACGAAATAACGTATCAGTATCGGTGATTCACGTTTGGTTCAAATCGATGCCAGTACGGCTACAAGCATTGTCGTTGCCACAGATGGCAGCTGTGTGTATTAATTTTGCACCCTGTCTAACACCAAAACGCCTAAAAATTAAATCATACTACGCAAACACAATAAGGAAAATAATACTTGCTGTTTTAATGGCCGACAATGTATCTAAAGTAGGACGACGGTATGAAATTATTTCTGTCTGACGAACTTGGATAGAGTTCAGGGCCGGCCGGGGTGGCCGAGCGGTTCTAGGCACTACAGTCTGGTACAGCGCGACCGCTACGGTCGCAGGTTCGAATCCTGCCTCGGGGATGGATGTTTGTGATGTCCTTAGGTTAGTTAGGTTTAAGTAGTTCTAAGTTCTAGGGGACTGATGCCCTGAGAAGTTAAGTTCAAATGGCTCTGAGCACTATGGGACTCAACTGCTGAGGTCATTAGTTCCCTAGAACTTAGAACTAGTTAAACCTAACTAACCTAAGGACATCACAAACATCCATGCCCGAGGCAGGATTCGAACCTGCGACCGTAGCGGTCTTGCGGTTCCAGACTGCAGCGCCTTTAACCGCACGGAGAAGTTAAGTCCAATAGTGCTCAGAGCCATTTGAATTTTTTTTTTTTCTTTCGAGTTCAGGACTGTTGCTCTGCGGGGAACTTCATCGCGGCGAATACCACAGGAGACGAACGCCGCCAGAGCTGATCCCGACTGTCCTGCTCTGGCCCCCAGGTATGGTTCGCTCTGGTTCGGCTCCCGCCATGCCTTACCGCCCTCCATACCGCCGCCGTATCAGATTATGCAAAATGCGCCATTTGCATCCAGAGCGGCCGACGGCCATCGTTGGTTTATTCATCGTGAGAGTCTTCGGAGTATCGGAAGCGCGTAATTGTGTTCTCGGATCGCGACCGACGTCACGTCTCAAATACCTTCCCACGGAGAGACGTCTTCGAAATAAGGTGGACCGTCATTTGCGCAACTATCTGCTCTCATTGCTATTCCTGACGTATTCTGCGGCGGCTGCCTCTGCGTTCGTCTTTTTGCCATTTCCCGTCTTGTACACCAACAACTGGGCTCGGCTTCTTTATGGATGCTGGAATCTTCATCCCACTAAAGAGTCAAGCTCAGGAACGCGTCAATGGCGGCAAAACAGGTACTAGCGAGCGAGCTGGCGTAGTCGTCAGCAGACTCGACTCGCATTCAGGAGGAGAGTGGTTCCAATGCTGTCCGACCATCTATATTCAGTTTTTCCAGTGTGTCTGTAAATCGCTTAAGGCGAGTGCCAATTTCTTTACCCATCTCTGCTTCTAATCGAAGCTCGTGCTCCGTCTCTAATGATATTGTTGTCAATAAGGCGTTAAATCCAAATCTTCTTTCGAAACAGGTGTTAATCTCACCAGTGGAGACGCTTGCTTGACGCTAGACATTCATATATAGTAAAAATAATTTAATTAGGACCTGTAGTACCATTTGAAGCAATTAGTCACATGGCGAACGAGGATAGTCCACCCTGCATCGAAAACAGTACATCCCTAGAACTGTGGATGGACTCCTACGATACTGTAGAAACAAAAGAGTGTTACAGTTTAAAACTTAGCCCTCAGTACAGCGGTTAACAACCACGGGTACGCGCACATCTAGCTCGTCAAAGCACGCCATCTACAGGGGTCCTGAAAACTATGGCAACACCTAAAACGCAATATACTACCACGCCCAATACGGTGTAGGAAAACCGTTGCCATTCAAAACAGCTTCCAGTCTCTCGGTATGGATAAACACAGGTCCTGTATGGTTGTCAACGGAATCTTAACCATCCTCCTGCAAGATAGTGGGACGTTCAGGTAATGATGCTGGAGGCAAATAACGATAATGCACCCTTCCCTACAAAGTAGACTCAAAGGCTCAATAATACTGAGGTCTGGCGGCCAGAGTCACGGGACAACTCATCCTTGTGGTCACAAATCCAGTCCAGGACGACGAGAACTGTTTGAACAGCGACCCCGACATGTCGGAATGCAGCAGCACCATTGGCGAACAAACACTGTACCACGGGATGAGCCTGATCAGCCAAAATGGTCACATAATCCTTGGCAGCAATGCGACTTTGCACAGTAATAATGGTGCCCATGGAACACAACGATATGGCTGTCCAAACCATAACCGAACTCCCACCATGTTTCGCTCTTGAGACGTAAACTCGCTCACAAGTTGGAAACAGTGTGAAATCAAGACTCATCGCACCAAATGCCTTTCATCCATTGCTCCATAATCCAGGTCTGATGGCTTCGGTATCCTGTTTTCCCGTTATGGGCATTTGCATCACTGATGAACGGTTTTATAATTGCAGCCCGACTACAGTTACCTTCTTATGGGGCTCCCTTTGTATTGTTTTGGTGGTGACAGTCTTCGAGAGTGCGATGTTCGGTTCTGCAGTAACTTCTGAAGTCTGCGTCTCCTTATTTTTCGCCACAATACTGAATACTGAAGTATTGTTCCATGTATGTTAGCCCAGTACTTAGCCATATCTGTAACTTTTCCTTTAGGAGTGGTCGGTTTCCTGACCGATTAAAGTACTCGGTAGTGAAGCCACTTTATAAAAAGGGAGACCGGGATAATGTTGATAATTATAGACCTATTTCTATGCCATCGGTGTTTGCTAAAGTTATCGAGAGGGTTGTACATACAAGGTTACTGCAGCATTTAAATTCACATAATTTGCTGTCAAATGTACAGTTTGGTTTTATAAATGGCTTAACAACTGAAAATGCTATAGTCTCTTTTCTCTGTGAGGTTTTGGACGGATTAAATAAAAGGTTGCGAACGTTAGGTGTTTTCTTTGATTTAACGAAGGCTTTTGACTGTGTTGACCACAAAATATTACTGCAGAAGTTGGAACATTATGGAGTAAGGGGAGTAGCTTACAATTGGTTCGCCTCTTACTTTAAGAACAGAAAGCAGAAGGTAATTCTCCGCAATATTGAGAGTGGTAATGATGTTCAGTCCCAATGGGGCACTGTTAAATGGGGCGTTCCCCAAGGATCGGTGCTGGGGCCACTGCTGTTTCTTATTTATATAAATGATACGCCTTCTAGTATTACAGGTGATTCAAAAATATTTCTGTTTGATGATGACACCAGCTTGGTAGTGAAGGATCTTGTGTGTAATATTGAAACATTATCAAATAATGTAGTTCATGAAATAAGTTCGTGGCTTGTGGAAAATAATTTGATGCTAAATCACAGTAAGACTCAGTTTTTACAGTTTCTAACTCACAATTCAACAAGAAGTGATATTTTAATCAGACAGAATGGGCATGTTATAAGCGAGACAGAACAGTTCAAGTTCCTAGGCGTTCGGATAGATGGTAAGCTGTTGTGGAAAGCCCATGTCCAGGATCTTGTTCAGAAGCTAAATGCTGCTTTATTTACCATTAGAACAGTATCTGAAATAAGTGACACTTCAACACGAAAAGTAGTCTACTTCGCATATTATCATACGCTTATATCATATGGTATTATTTTTTGGGGTAATTCTTCTGATTCAAAAAGGGTATTTTTGGCTCAAAAACGGGCTGTTCGAGCTATGTGTGATGTAAGTTCGAAAACCTCTTGTCGACCCCTATTCAATAGTCTGGGAATTCTGACATTGCCCTCACAGTATATATTTTCTTTAATGTCGTTTGTTGTTAGCAATATTAGCTTATTCCCAAGAGTTAGCAGCTTTCACTCAGTTAATACTAGGCAGAAATCAAATCTGCATTTGGAATGCACTTCCTTGACTCTTGTGCAGAAAGGAGTGCAGTATTCTACTGCATCCATTTTCAATAAGCTACCATAAGAACTCAAAAATCTTAGCAGTAGCCCAAACGCTTTTAAGTCTAAACTGAAGAGTTTCCTCATGGCTCACTCCTATTCTGTCGAGGAGCTCCTGGAAGAGCTAAAAAATTAAGCAAATTCCAGTGTTACATTCTTGATTTTCTTTATTTAAACTAACGACGTGTCGCCTGAATATGTTTCTTATATTTCATTTTATCTGTTTCTACAATCGTGTTATAATTTCATGTATTGACTCGTTCCATGACCATGGAGACTTCTCCTTAATGTGGCCCCACGGAACAATAAATAAATAAATAAATAAATAAATAAAAATAAATAAATAACAACTCTTTCCAATGACCGTCTGTCACGATCACTCAACGGACACTTCCATCCGTGTGGCGACTTAGCGGATGATATTTTCCCGTATGTATGTGGTACAAATGTGTCTTGAAACAATAAACACTTCGACTATCTTGATTACGGAAGCAACAACCATACTAGCACAAACAATATGTCCACGTTCGAATCCACTTAGCTCCGTCAGAATGCGCTCACAGCTACACAGAACACTATTCTGAGTGCGGCTGACACTTGCGACGTGTCGAGAATGTTGCAAGGCGCCGTTCGTGGTCAAATACAACAGCGCAACGTGCTGGCATAACTGGCGTCTATATTTATGTTCAAGCACGCATTTCTCGCGGTGTTTGCAACTATTTGTCCAACCCTTGTACTAACAGCGCTACATCCAGTAGAGAGGATGTCACTGATGGCTGAATGTTACCAAATATACTAAACTGGGCTGTTTGCCCACATTGGAGGCTTCGGCGACTCCCCCTTCTGGTGGATTCAAAGTGGACCTTGATATCTTGCGTGTCTTATCTGCGTACTTTTTTTCCTACCTTCTGCTAAATTAAAATACGAAAAGCCTATATGGCGCAAGATGAGGCGGAATGACTGTTTTCGCATCTCCGAAATCTGCAATACGAGTACAGTGGAAAGCACGTAGCTATTCAGTTTGCTCGCTGACTCATCTTCGAAAGAAATTAGACGTGGACATGATGCTAGCAGCGACACAACGGCAACAGGCAGCCTGGATCGCTCCGATACAGCCTGGTAACCACAGGTACAAGGCCCCATCGTAGATGATGTCAGGTACACGCCACAGCGTGAAGCTTGCCTCACTGGTGTCATCTGGTGACGTGGAGTGTGGTCTACGAGTTTTCATCGTCTCGTCTGTTCCATCTGTGTGCAACAAAGCTCTTTCTTCCAACGAAGGTTTATGTGGACTATTTCGAAATGATTTTTTTTTGATCTCACAAACAGAACTCAAACACGATAAAATGATTGAAGAGCATCACCGACAACGTGTTGTTTTTAAGTGTGAGTGTTTCATCTCTTTGATGAAATACAAATATAATTTTTGCCTAATCGTGTTTTACCAGCAAAATAAAAATACCTGATAGTATACGAAAAGCTTGCGAGCCTTGAGCAGAATGTAACCAGGAAGCACTACAGTGATAGTATACAAAGGCGAGGGAAACAAGGAAGAGAAAACAGCTGCGTTTTACATCACGACAACCTGGCACGGCATAAAATTCTCTTTAATACCGTGTGTGTGTGTGTGTGTGTGTGTGTGTGTGTGTGTGTGTGTGTGTGTGTGTGTGTGTGTGTGTGTGTGTTATGCAAATTAAAATGCATACAAAACCACAAGGCAGTTGTTCAGTCCACTGGAATGGTGTCGTGCAACGGAAAACATTAAACTTCGTTCTGGACTTACCACTAAGGAGTGCAACAGAACGCTCCCTCTTACCTGAAACAGACAAGAAAAGGACTATTAGGACGTTATAACACATTCGAGGCAACAAAGACATATGAGAAGGTTTTATGTAGCCACAGAGTACAACGTGTTTCGTCTGTGGCAGGTGTGTAAAAAAGGAAGGAATCATAGTGTTTTACATCCTGTCTATGATCATGTCATTAGAGACTGAGAAAAGTTCGCATTGGAGAAGGATGGGGAAAGAAATGGGCCAAGTCCTTTTCAAGGGAACCACCCCACATTTGTCTTAAGCAATATAGTGTGGCGTTTGTGCATCTCTGCCTACATTTTGTCCTTACGTTTTAACGTACAGTGTACAAATATTTTCGTTGCTGGCAGCTGACAAAAAGATAGGATTATTCGGCGTACCCGTTCTGCCACTCGCCAGATCGTTTTAGGGCGTGAAAACGGTGGAATGAGTGGAAGCTATATCGTGCCGGAGCACAGAGCATCGGCGGCGATTCACCTAGGATGCTAATAAGTGTATCTTTGATAATTTATATTTAATGTTTAAATGTCAATGTGTAACTCCAACCGTATTGCTGACGTTACTTGAACTGGGAACTAGTTACCAATATTTTCTATAACTCCCAATTCGCATTCAGAGATTAACTGCAATTTTGAGTTACTTTTGATGGTCACTGGGAAGCACTAAGAACCAATCAGAAGCTCTTAATACAGTTCTAGAATCGGTTTCCAAGGAGGTAATCCAAGAATCCATGTATAAAATTTGGTCTCAAGTAAAGGAGGAATAGTTTATTGTAGTTGCCTCCGATGACGTACTTGTGCAAGCCTGTGTTGATCTAATTAGTCTAAGATCAGTTTCTGGGGAGGCAACAAGTGATTTATTGTGTGGCGTGCGATTTCGCACAAATACAGATCGATCTGTTACAAAAATCCGTCGGGAAACGTATCTGTGCGATCTCTTATGAATTCTAGGATCGTGTGGAACATTTTACTGTGGCTTTTTACGGTGCCCTGGAAATAATTAGTATCCGTAAATTTCGGCTAAGAGTTTTAATAGCAAAGTAGTTCTCGCAATAGTTTTCTTGCTTTTGTGATTCTATCAATAAAAGAAAAGAAGTGGCATCCCAATGTTTCGTAATTTTATGTTGTAGTAGTACTGAGATGTTCCTGATTTGTCACATCGTTATGAACTGTTTATCTGCATGCACGTTGGTGCCCGCGGGCGGCGGAGAGGAAAGCAGTCGCGAAGACATGTACGACCGGCGTATCTTTTTACATTTAGAAAACCATTGTGTAATATACGAGGGTTACAATATGCGTTTACCACGAAGCTGTAATTGGTATGAAAACTGATGTCTCAATTTTTACACTTGGCATCTCCTACAACCCGCATATTCGTTACGCTTTCCATCACTGTGCACATATGTGTAATTAACGCGGCGAATATTCAAAAAAGTGCAACCCTCCATTAAACGTTACACTCGGCGTCCTCTGTATGGGGAAAATGCCGTTAAACAGCGGATAACTTTCATAGGATGCAGTTAACTCTCATTATTCGTTACAACAGGAAAATAACGGAACACCTACGAAAGGCATTTATAAAATTTTAAATGTCACTTCGAAAAAGTAAAGTTGAATTATTCACTTCCTGTTTGTTATCAGGTACATATCTACAGTCACGGTACACAACGAAAACCGCGCGCCACACTACGCTGGCACGTCCCTTCGAAAGCCAAAACAAAATCGTTCAGCCCACTGAATATCGTGCTGAAATTCGCTTTCTATATTGTAAAGGGAACAACGCCACAACAATCCGTGCTGAGTTGTCGGATGTGTCCGCCATCAGGTGAAGCAGTGGTTAGGTGCAGCAGATACTTCCTGTGTGGTCACATACGTCTGAATGACGAAGAAGGAAGTGGCAGATCATCTCTCTGTGAAGAACCGGGAATCTCAAGAGAAGTGGAAGCGCCGGTGTTAGATGAATGGCGTCATCACAATCTAAGCCACGGGTGGGCAACGGGCGGCCTGCAGACGGCATCTGGCCCGTGACTGGCCTGCCGCGGGCGCCATCCGAGGAAGAGGGTGCGAGCCGTTCGCCCTGTACTCCTCTGCCCGGGATTCCGACGCTTGCTCGCCTCGGGTTTGCAGCTCACGGCGCAAAAAAATGAAAGTTTTGCTTACTCCGAGCATGTATAGTGCCATTTCGCCGCCGCTGGATTTGAACAACAAAGGGAAACACGTCGCCAGTCTGAGCACGAAGTTATGGCCCGTGTGCTCAGTGCGTGCGAAGAGCGAGGAAACAGCTCCCTACCGCGAAGGTACGCGCGGAGAAGTATTTTCGCCTCTGTATCAATGGTTAGAGCTCACATACGTCTGTGCTACACGTTGATAGATTGAAAAATTTAGTAGTAGGCGGCAATGGCACGACAATTACCGACTACTCGCAAAACGTGCCGATTTGATCAACGGCAGCAGGGGCCATAACCTGGTGAACAAACTAGTTTTCTGGTGTCGGTTCATGCGTTTGTTTTTCCATAATAACATTTCAAGATGCCTGGTATACCATCTACAGATGTCTACATTTGTTTACGTGTTGTGAACATTGTTCGTATACTAATGGCGTTGCAGAGTTTTGCTACGGAAGTTTTTAAAACAGCTTCTGTAAAACCTCGCTTCACGACGAGTAAATACATGTAAACAGCCGAAGATGTGGTGAACGTAATCCAAAAGCGAGTGTTTTTAAGCGTAATGTTTTGGCGTGCTCTGTCGGGAAACGGGTGCCAGTCATGCTGTTGCGTCACCTCATAAACGTTAACGTCACGAACGCTATAGTTGTGACTTTGTGCGCTAGGAGCGCTGTTGTCACCTGACGAGGCGGCGAGCGAGCTTAAGTTAGTGTACGTTAATTAGGCCTGCTTGTCACCAAAGACTGCCGATACGCGATCTAAGCAACAGTGGAAGAAGTGAGAATCTTTCATGGATCATTTTTTCAACCTCTTGCACGATATTTCGAACAAGGAAAGGTCGCCTCTCGGTGGGTCCGCGATTGCTCACAGTCATTCAAATAGCCCGCCGACCTGAGACAGCAGTGGTAACGTTGCAACTGTGTCAGGCTATTCCAGAAGACTTCTGTAAACGCCTCATCATCATCATCATCATCATCATCATCATCATCATCATCCACAACCATCCTAGGGCAAGGTATAGCTGAGGGTTTCTTGGGACTGCCATGACGTGGAATTAACAGATTATGCTCCTAAGAGGAAAAACCGTCACAGGCGAATGCTACCGAAATCTTCTGACGATGTTAATGGAGTCCATCGAGACGAAGCGTTACGAAAGTCTGTCTGAAGGGGTATTTCTGCTGCACGGCAATACCCCAGCTCGCTGTGCACAGGGCTCTGTCACAGATGCTGCTACTCTGGGCCGTCAAATTTACTCTCCCTCCCCTCCCCTCCCCTCCCCCTCATCCCATATTCTGCTGACATGCCACCCAGTGGCTCTTCCTCTTTCCTCGAATGAAGAAACAATTGCGAGGCGGGCATTTACAAAATGACGACGAGATTAGATTAGAACGCTTCCTGAATAACCAAAATGAAGACCTACACAACCGAGGAAAATGATCTGTTGACACACAGTCAGCACGAACTCAGGAAGTATTACGATACTGCAGTGCATGTGTTATTCCATCGTAGCTGGCGACATATGGAAGTTTGGGTTTGGCCGTGAGTCGTGCTCGGCTAGCCTAATGGTAAGTCGACCGCTCGAGATAACCGGGAAATTCGGGTTCGAGTCCCGGTCCAAAACAAATTTTCACTGTTGTCATTCCATTATATAGCTGATGATTGTTCATATTCGCAATTGCGAATTCATTTAATATATTTCAGAAAAAATATTTTTGTTGTGAAAACGAAGTAGGTCTTCATTCTCACGAAGTAATGAGTGCCATCGATAGGGGATCTCAAATTTTTGCCATATTTGTAGTGCTCCGAAAGGCTTTTCATACAGTTCCACACAAGCGGCTTCTAATCAGTTTGCGTGCCTGTGGCGTATCATCTCAGTTGTGCGACAGGATTTGTGATTTCCTGTCAGAAAGATCTCAGTTCGTGGTAACTGACAAAGTCATCGAGCAAAACAGAACTGATACTTGGCGTTCCCCGAGGAAATTCCTAATCTACGTAAACGATTTAGGAGACAATCTGAGTAGCCCTCTTAGACTATTTGCAGATGATACTGTTATTTACCGTCTTGTTAAGTCATCAGAACATCAAAACTAACTGCTAAATGGTTCAAATAGCTCTGAGCACTATGCGACTTAACTTCTGAGGTCATCAGTCGCCAGAACTTAGAACTAATTAAACCTAACTAACCTAAGGACATCACACACATCCATGCCCGAGGCAGGATTCGAACCTGCGACCGGAGCGGTCGCTCGGCTCCAGACTGTAGCGCCTAGAACCGCACGGCCACTCCGGCCGGCAACTGCTAAATGATTCAGACAGCATATCCGTATGATGCGAAAAGTGGCAACTGACCCTAAGTAATGAAATGTGTGAGGTCATCTTCATGAGTACCAAAAGGAAGCCATTAAATTTCACTTACATAATAAATCACACGAATTTGAAGACTATCAATTCAACTAAATAGCAACGAATTACAATTACAACCTAAATTGGAACGATGACCTAGAGAATGTTGTGGGGAAGGCAAACCAAAGACTGCGACTTATTGTCAGAACAGTTATATGACGCACTCCGTTTAGGCTTGACTTCACATAAGTGGCTATTCCATATTGTGGATGGTTTTGACCTATCGAGGAACCTCTGGTGCCGCCTCAACAGGTTAAGGACTGGACATGGTTGTTGTAGCTACTCCAGGTACAAATGGGGCTCGATCAGTTCACCAATGTGTGAATGTAGTCAAGAAGAGCAGACAATTGAACATTTAGTCCAACGCCGTCCACTTCATTCATACCCTGGAATTGGCTCAAATGGCTCTGAGCACTATGGGACTCAACTGCTGAGGTCATTAGTCCCCTAGAACTTAGAACTAGTTAAACCTAACTAACCTAAGGACATCACAAACATCCATGCCCGAGGCAGGATTCGAACCTGCGACCTTAGCGGTCTTGCGGTTCCAGACTGCAGCGCCTTTAACCGCACGGCCACTTCGGCCGGCTACCCTGGAATTACCGACGACTTGTTCATTATCACACCCAGCTTAATTAATTGGTTGAAAAACACGGACTTAAAGGTTTAAACATGTCTTATATCATATGTGTATTGTATAAAATCACTCGCCTTGTATGAACTGTATATTGTATAAAATCACCATACGATTAAATAAATATAAGACGCAGCAGGTCTACTAAACAGACTGTCTACACTACGCTTGTTCGTCTTCTGCTTGAGTACTACTGTGCAGTATTGGATACTCACGAGACAGGATTGACGGAGGACATCCAAATAGTTTAAAAATGGGCTGCCCCGTTTGTATTACCACGCAAAATGTGATCAGTGCCACGGATATGATACGCGAATTGGGGCGACAGTCATTAAAACAAAGGAGTTTTCCCTCTCTGAAAAAAAAAAAAAAATTCTGAGCACTATGGGACTTAACGTCTGAGGTCATCAGTTCCCTAGAACTTAGAACTACGTAAATCTAACTAACCTAAGGACATCACACATATCCATGCCAGAGGCAGGATTCGAACCTGTGACCGTAGCGGTCGCGCGGTTCCACACTGTAGCGCCTAGAACCGCTCGGCCAATCCGGCCGGCCCTCGCGGCAACTTTCCCCTCCTAGTACGATGATTTTTGCTGACATCTAGCAACATAGAGAAATATAATCATTGTAATAAAGCAAGAAAAATCAGAGCTCGCACGGAACGGAGAGCAGCGCGGTTCGTTACAGGATCATTTAGTAATCGCGAAAACGTTACGGAGATGATAGATAAACTCCAGTGGAAGACTCTGCAGGAGAGACGCTCAGTAGCTCGGTAGGGGCTTTTGTTGAAGTTTCGAGAACATACCGTCACCGAGGAGTCAGGCAGTATATT
Source organism: Schistocerca americana (assembly GCF_021461395.2). Classification (NCBI taxonomy): domain Eukaryota; kingdom Metazoa; phylum Arthropoda; class Insecta; order Orthoptera; family Acrididae; genus Schistocerca; species Schistocerca americana. Next base: position 468,072,705 of record NC_060126.1, read on the forward strand.
GCTACCTCCTACGTATATCTCGCGAATAGACCATGAGAATAAAATCAGAGAGATTAGAGCCCACACAGAGGCATACCGACAATCCTTCTTTCCACGAACAATACGAGACTGGAATAGAAGGGAGAACCGATAGAGGTACTCAAGGTACCCTCCGCCACACACCGTCAGGTGGCTTGCGGAGTATGTATGTAGATGTAGAACATTTAAGTGTTCGTTTTGACCGCAAGTTGTTCGAGAGTGGAACGGTAGAGAAATAGAGGGAAAGTGGTTTTCGATGAACCCTCTGCCACACACTTAAGTGTGAATTGCTGAGAAATCATGTAGATGAAGATACAGAAGTTCGTCATCAAGTCATCCAGCGTTGGAAAAATGTGCCACACTGAAGAGAGATTAATAGACTGACGCCACCGCCGCATTTGACGGTCGCAGCTCGATTATTTCGAGGTGACCCTCAACACTTCACGTAAGTCTGCACTGCTGGACGGGGTACTGAACCCAGCCCCTGCCCCTCCGAAACGCGAGCTGTCGCACGGGCGCCGAAGACGCCGCCAGCAGAGGAGCGGCTGATTAGCGAGCACCGCCCGCTCGGCATGCAGCCTGTGGCTTCCGGTCGGCTGCCTGCTAAGCAGGGCCAACGGCTGAGCCGCATTTCTGGCTGCCGAGGTGCGGTCCGGCGCGATGCGCTGCTGGCATTTCAAAGGCCCATCTCCGCCTCTTTGTCGCGCCGTGCTCCTGAAAATGTACGGCGACGCTTTTCACCCAGACTTGTTAGAAGGGGAAACACACAGACGGAGCCCTTCGTAAGCATACAAACAAAAATCACATAGCCTGGGATCAGACAACCTTGGAGGCCAGTGGCACAACGCGAGCTCCGTACTCTTTTTACGCCCGATCCATAGATGAGGCAGCTCACTGCTGATAAATGCTCTTACATAGATGTATCAGAGTTTTTGTGCTCTGTCCTTTTGAAAAACGGCCGGCCGGTGTGGCCGAGCGGTTCTAGGCGCTTCAGTCTGGAACCGCGCGACCGCTACGGTCGCAGGTTCGAATCCTGCCTTGGGCATGGATGTTTGTGATGTCCTTAGGTGACTTAGGTTTAAGTAGTTCTAAGTTCTAGGGGACTGATGACCTCAGCAGTTAAGTCCCATAGTGCTCAGAGCCATTTGAACTTTTGAAGAACAACATTTTCGGTGCGTTCTCGCAACTGTGAAATTGGTAAGTGAACGATCGTGCAAGCGAGCTAGGTGCACTATGAAGATTTGATTAGATTAGATTTACTTTCATTCCAATTGATCCGTAGTGAGGAGGTCCTCCAGGATGTAGAACATCTCAGAAAAACAACAATACGTGACAAATATTTACAAACAAATAAGCTAATGTACCATTCCACAGGTCCCAAGTGGAATGATCGTCATTTTTTTAATGAACACTATATGAAAGTGTCATTTTACAAATACTAATGCACTGAATTTAAAATAAAAAAGTTTATTTATTTTTTATAAGGTAATAAACGTGTAATACAACTACTATAATACAATGAACACATTACTGCACAGAAATGGTGCAGAAGTTAGATTGTACTTACACACACACACACACACACACACACATTTTTACAATGAACATATTACTGCACTGAAATTGTGCAGAAGTTATATTAGTTGGTTTTACTGAGAAATTCATCAATGACGCCAGCCGCGGTGGCCGAGCGGTTCTACGCGCTTCAGTCCGGAACCGCGCGACTGCTACGGTCGCAGGTTCAAATCCTGCCTCGGGTATGAATGTGTGTGATGTCCTTAGGTTGTTGTTGTTGTTGTGGTCTTCAGTCCTGAGACTGGTTTGATGCAGCTCTCCATGCTACTCTATCCTGTGCAAGCTTTTTCATCTCCCAGTACCTACTGCAACCTACATCCTTCTGAATCTGCTTAGTGTATTCATCTCTTGGTCTCCCTCTACGATTTTTACCCTCCACGCTGCCCTCCAATACTAAATTGGTGATCCCTTGATGCCTCAGAACATGTCCTACCAACCGATCCCTTCTTCTGGTCAAGTTGTGCCACAAACTTCTCTTCTCCCCAATCCTATTCAATACTTCCTCATTAGTTATGTGATCTACCCATCTAATCTTCAGCATTCTTCTGTAGCACCACATTTCGAAAGCTTCTACTCTCTTCTTGTCCAAACTATTTATCGTCCATGTTTCACTTCCATACATGGCTACACTCCATACGAATACTTTCAGAAATGACTTCCTGACACTTAAATCAATACTTGATGTTAACAAATTTCTCTTCTTCAGAAACGCTTTCCTTGCCATTGCCAGCCTACATTTTATGTCCTCTCTACTTCGACCATCATCAGTTATTTTGCTCCCTAAATAGCAAAACTCCTTTACTACTTTAAGTGCCTCATTTCCTAATCTAATTATCTCAGCATCACCCGACTTAATTAGACTACATTCCATTATCCTTGTTTTGCTTTTGTTGATGTTCATCTTCTATCCTCCTTTCAAGACACTGTCCATTCCATTCAACTGCTCTTCCAAGTCCTTTGCTGTCTCTGACAGAATTACAATGTCATCGGCGAACCTCAAAGTTTTTATTTCTTCTCCATGAATTTTAATACCTACTCCGAATTTTTCTTTTGTTTCCTTTACTGCTTGCTCAATATACAGATTGAACAACATCGGGGAGAGGCTACAACCTTGTCTTACTCCCTTCCCAACCATTGCTTCCCTTTCATGTCCCTCGACTCTTATAACTGCCATCTGGTTTCTGTACAAATTGTAAATAGCCTTTCGCTCCCTGTATTTTACCCCTGCCACCTTTAGAATTTGAAAGAGAGTATTCCAGTCAACGTTGTCAAAAGCTTTCTCTAAGTCTACAAATGCTAGAAACGTAGGTTTGCCTTTCCTTAATCTTTCTTCTAAGATAAGTCGTAAGGTCAGTATTGCCTCACGTGTTCCAGTGTTTCTACGGAATCCAAACTGATCTTGCCCGAGGTTGGCTTCTACTAGTTTTTCCATTCGTCTGTAAAGAATTCGTGTTAGTATTTTGCAGCTGTGACTTATTAAGCTGATAGTTCGGTAATTTTCACATCTGTCAACACCTGCTTTCTTTGGGATTGGAATTATTATATTCTTCTTGAAGTCTGAGGGTATTTCGCCTGTTTCATACATCTTGCTCACCAGATGGTAAAGTTTTATCAGGACTGGCTCTCCCACGGCTGTCAGTAGTTCCAATGGAATATTGTCTACTCCGGGGGCCTTGTTTCGACTCAGGTCTTTCAGTGCTCTGTCAAACTCTTCACGCAGTATCATATCTCCCATTTCATCTTCATCTACATCCTCTTCCATTTCCATAATATTGTCCTCAAGTACATCGCCCTTGTATAGACCCTCTATATACTCCTTCCACCTTTCTGCTTTCCCTTCTTTGCTTAGAACTGGGTTTCCATCTGAGCTCTTGATATTCATACAAGTCGTTCTCTTATCTCCAAAAGTCTCTTTAATTTTCCTGTAGGCGGTATCTATCTTACCCCTAGTGAGATAGGCCTCTACATCCTTACATTTGTCCTCTAGCCATCCCTGCTTAGCCATTTTGCACTTCCTGTCGATCTCATTTTTGAGACGTTTGTATTCCTTTTTGCCTGTTTCACTTACTGCATTTTTATATTTTCTCCTTTCATCAATTAAATTCAATATTTCTTCTGTTACCCAAGGATTTCTACTAGCCCTCGTCTTTTTACCTACTTGATCCTCTGCTGCCTTCACTACTTCATCCCTCAAAGCTACCCATTCTTCTTCTACTGTATTTATTTCCCCCATTCCTGTCAATTGCTCCCTTATGCTCTCCCTGAATCTCTGTACAACCTCTGGTTCTTTTAGTTTATCCAGGTCCCATCTCCTTAAATTCCCGCCTTTTTGCAGTTTCTTCAGTTTTAATCTACAGGTCATAACCAATAGATTGTGGTCAGAGTCCACATCTGCCCCTGGAAATGTCTTACAATTTAAAACCTGGTTCCTAAATCTCTGTCTTACCATTATATAATCTATCTGATACCTTTTAGTATCTCCAGGGTTCTTCCATGTATACAACCTTCTTTCATGATTCTTAAACCAAGTGTTAGTTATGATTATGTTGTGCTCTGTGCAAAATTCTACCAGGCGGCTTCCTCTTTCATTTCTGTCCCCCAATCCATATTCACCTACTATGTTTCCTTCTCTCCCTTTTCCTACACTCGAATTCCAGTCACCCATGACTATTAAATTTTCGTCTCCCTTCACAATCTGAATAATTTCTTTTATTTCATCATACATTTCTTCAATTTCTTCGTCATCTGCAGAGCTAGTTGGCATATAAACTTGTACTACTGTAGTAGGTGTGGGCTTCGTATCTATCTTGGCCACAATAATGCGTTCACTATGCTGTTTGTAGTAGCTTACCCGCATTCCTATTTTCCTATTCATTATTAAACCTACTCCTGCATTACCCCTATTTGATTTTGTGTTTATAACCCTGTATTCACCTGACCAGAAGTCTTGTTCCTCCTGCCACCGAACTTCACTAATTCCCATTATATCTAACTTCAACCTATCCATTTCCCTTTTTAAATTTTCTAACCTACCTGCCCTATTAAGGGATCTGACATTCCACGCTCCGATCCGTAGAACGCCAGTTATCTTTCTCCTGATAACGACATCCTCTTGAGTAGTCCCCGCCCGGAGATCCGAATGGGGGACTATTTTACCTCCGGAATATTTTACCCAAGAGGACGCCATCACCATGTAATCATACAGTAAAGCTGCATGCCCTCGGGAAAAATTACGGCTGTAGTTTCCCCTTGCTTTCAGCCGTTCGCAGTACCAGCACAGCAAGGCCGTTTTGGTTATTGTTACAAGGCCAGATCAGTCAATCATCCAGACTGTTGCCCTTGCAACTACTGAAAAGGCTGCTGCCCCTCTTCAGGAACCACACGTTTGTCTGGCCTCTCAACAGATACCCCTCCGTTGTGGTTGCACCTACGGTACGGCTATCTGTATCGCTGAGGCACGCAAGCCTCCCCACCAACGGCAAGGGCCATGGTTCATGGGGGGGGGGGGGGGGGGGGGGTCCTTAGGTTAGTTAGGTTTAAGTAGTTCTAAGTTCTAGGGGACTGATGACCTCAGATGTTAAGTCCCATAGTGCTCAGAGCCATTTGAGCCAATTCATCAATGGAGTAGAAGGAGTTGCCCACCAATAAATCCTTTAGGCTTTTCTTAAACTGAATTTCATTAGTTGTTAAGCTTTTTATGGCTGCTGGCAAGTTATTGAAAATGTTTGTTCCTGAATAATGCATACCTTTTTGTACAAGACTAAGTGACTTTAAATCCTTGTGAACATTATTCTTATTCCTAGTATTGATTCCATGAATTGAGCTGTTGGTTTGAAAAAGTGATATATTTTTAATGACAAATTTCATTAAGGAATAAATGTATTGGGAAGCAGTAGATAGTATCCCTAGGTCCCTAAACAGGCTTCTGCAGGATGTTCTTGAGTTCACACCACATATAACTCTTACTGCACGTTTTCGTTCCCGGAAAACTTTAGCTTCAAGACCTCTGCTAAGCAACCACGTGAGCCACTAACTTAAAACTGCCGCCACGGTCAACTTTTAGCTACGCATAAGTCAAAATCCACCCTAAGTTTCTGCCTTCACTCTGTACTTTTCAGAGTACAGTCACATATTAGTTACTAACCGGCCCCCTCCCCCTGATCAATATTAGACCCTAAATAAACGTCCGAACGAAAAATAATTTTCTTTCAACATTTTCATTTTTATAACGGCGAAAGATAAATCATGTCTAGTTTACGTAGTTGTTTTATTAGCCGACGAACTAACGAGTCAGTGAGACAATTTCTACAGCTTATTTCTACCCGCCTCCCTTATAGAACGATGAAGCGTTTCTCAGAGCATCGCAAGTGCTACTCACTACTCGTTCTCAGAAAAGAAAGCTAACTATCCAGGTGAATGGTAGACACTTGTTACATTTCCTTTGCACCACTGCTCTTGGCGGCACTTGGCTGCGCCTACACCTAGCATTCCTGTTTAAAACCAACCACATTAATGTATTTGCACTATGCTTAGGTCTGGTGTTTGTTAATCACCTGATTGCTGGACTCCTTACTTCTGAACTGGCAGAAGCTGGAAGACTTTAGGCTGCCGATGTTTTGTGTCTGACCAATGCCACTAACAACAATAATAAGGGGAAGAAGAAGAAGGCAGCGTAGGCCCTACAGCTGTGTAATACCCACCACATAATTACTGTTGCGTTGCACTGTTGTTGCGAAGTGAATAATGAAGCAGTTGTGAATTTTAAAATTTTCCCGGCGAATTGACTGTTCAAACAAATTTCGGGCTTGCAACCGGTCGTCGTTCAATACTTCGCACGATATTTCAACAGGGCACCTGCCAGTCATCTTCAGGTGAGCCGTCGCAGACTGGCGAAAACGTCCTCCGTTCCGCAATATATAGTGTACTGTAACTATTCTGCTCATGCGTCGAAAACTTGATAAATGAACCACACTGCCCGCCGGCAGCGCCCTCGCTGGTGGAACAGCGGAACTCAGTCGCCCTCTACGTTGCTGTTTGCCACGGCCGTCGACGCACTCTGTCGTCTTCGATTAGAGCAAATCGTGGAAATGATGGGGTTCCATGCACTGTCCAGCTGGTAGCCACTGTCACGGTTTAAGACATTTTCCGCCAGTCGTATTTCTACGGATTCTTTAATAATGGAGTCCCAGAAAGACGTTGCTGTGGACAAAATCATTGTTTTCTCATACTCCATTGAATGTCCAGTAGAAATACAATGTTCAGCAATAGCGGACTTGCTCGGCTGCAAAAGGCGGCTGTAACTGAGTCCCGCTATTCCACCAGCGAGGGCGCTGCCGGCGGGCAGTGTGGTTCATCTATCAAGTTTTCGACGCATGCGCAGAATAGTTACAGTATACTATATATTGTGGAAAGGAGGACGTTTTCGCCAGTCTGCGACAGCTGACCTGAAGATGGCTGGCAGGTGCCCAGTTGAAATATCGAGCAAAGTATTGAACGACGACCGGCTGCAAGCCCGAAATTTGTTTGAACAATGAAGCAATTTATGGTATACAGCGGGAACTACCTATAAGACATCCTATACGCCATTTTTATGAGATGTTCAAGTATACAATGACGAGCCAGAAAATTATGACCAGCAACCTAAAAGTCGGTATGTCCACCTTAGGCACGGATAACAGCCGCGTGGAATGGAAGCAATGAGGCCTTGGCAGGTCGCTGGAGGGTGTTGGCACCGAATCTGCACACACAAGTCACTTAATTTCCGTAAATTCTAGGGATGGGGGCGATGAGCTCTGATGTCACGTTAAATCACATCCCAGATGTGTTTGATCGGATTCAGATCTGGTGAGTTGGAGCACCAACACATCAATTGGAACTCGTCACTGTGTTCATCGAACCACTCGCGGCCTTGTGACATGGCGCATTATCTTACTGAAAAATGCCACTGACGTCGGAAAACATGATCGTCAAGAAGGGTTCGTCTGCAACCAGTATACGCTGCTCCTTGGCCGTCTTGGTGCCTTACACGAGCTTCACCGGATCCACAGATGCCGATGTGAACGTTCCCCAGAGCATAATGGAGCCCCCGCCAGCTTGTCTCCGTCCCGCAGTACAGGCCCAGCGTTAGGAGTGTTCGGTGCACTGCGTGTTCAGACACACTTGTGCTCTGCCCAGAATTACAGTCTGGTCTTAGTTCCGCCACAGTTCGGCGCCTCTCCTGTTTTTCCAGTCCGCCTAGCCTACGACGTCCGAATCTGTAATGAGGGGTGACCGCCCAACCCCACGACCTGTGGACGTGGTTTCTCCTCGGTTTCGCCGCGTATTGAAGACACCAAATCACTCCTCAAACAAGTCGTTCAGTTTCCGAAATGCCCGGGCCGAGCCTCTGGGCCAAACTCAGATAGATCGCGCGCCTTCCCCATTCTGCACACGGACAGCACGGACATTGATGTTACACGCACCGCGCGAGAGTCATTCCTCGCCAGGTGACGCTGCTATCGCCTGAACGGGTTTATGTCGATAGTAGGTTGTGGTGTCACCGCCAGACACCACACTTGCTAGGTGGTAGCCTTTAAATCGGCCGCGGTCCGGTAGTATACGTCGCACCCGTGTGCCGCCACTATCAGTGATTGCAGACCGAGCGCCGCCACACGGCAGGTCTAGAGAGACTTCCTGGCACTCGCCCCAGTTGTACAACCGACTTTGCTAGCGATGGTTCACTGACAAATTACTCTCTCATTTGCCGAGACGATAGTTTAACATAGCCTTCAGCTACGTCATTTGCTACGACCTAGCAAGGCGCCATTATCAGTTACTATCGATATTGATTCATGTACCGTCATGACCGACGTTCTTCATTAATGGATTAAAGTTAAGTATTCCACCAGCTACGTCCGTTTTTCTAAATTCTAATTTCCTTGTCCTGTTCCAGACCTCACGCCAGCCTGCGTGAGCTAAAACGCGTGCCTTTCGGCCTCCTCTAGTAACCCGGTGTTGGCTCTCCTGCCAACCAAAACATAGGTCATCGGTCATAATGTTCTGGCTGACCAGTGTATGTGATGTGTATGCCTCGGTCGCATGTGAACTGCGTCCGCCGTGTTCCACCTCGTTTGTTGCCATGTGGACTGTCGACCGAGCCGGCTTATCACCTTATCCACTAATCCGACAATCGCCCCTCGACTCTCGCTGTCGAAACTCGTGAACTGCGGACAGTCGTTTACTCACGACGAGAAATACGTCGTTCTGCTCTTCCACTCAGTTTCATTGACTTTTATTTACTGATTACTCACGTACATGTTTCACATTCCCGCTTCATCATGTTTATAGGGGGAGATGTTTCACATTCCCGCTTCATCATGTTTATAGGGGGTGTCTGCCATTTCGTTTCATAGCAGGACCGCTTTGGTTGTCGTCTGCGGTACCCACACAGCGTAGTGGTACGTCGACGATGTTCATGGCGAGACGTCCTGGGCGTACACTTCAGGAACGTAGTGCCCGCTCGCACACAGCGCGAGTTTCTACTGCTTATCTTTGTGGTTACCAAACCCTACTTTGGCCAGCAAGGTCGCCGTATCTCTCCCCGGTCGAAAACGTTCGGAACATTAGGGGCGTGGTCCACCAACCATATCGCAATTTTGATGATTTAAACGTACCAGATGGACATAATTTGGCACGATATCCCTCAGGAGGATATCCTACAATTCTTATCAATCAATGCGAAGCTGAATGATTGCTTGCAAAGGGTCACAGGTGGACTAACGCTCTATTACATTGCTCAATTTGTAAAGCTCTTTCTCTTATATAAATCATCCAATTCTTCTGAAATGGTACTCATTTGTTGTCTGTACATGTACGAGTACAACACAACTACCTATTTCGGTATCATTGGATAATTCCTTGGTGGTACGTCTCCATCTTTTTAAGTGTACTTGAGGCGCGTGCATGCACAGGGCGTCTTCGCTCCTTATTCTTTTATGTTCCTTGTACTTGGAAGTAAGGGATGTTAACTACTTCCTCATCTAACTCGATTCCTTTTGCATAGAGGAGAATACCACTGAGTTTCATGCGTTATGGTCATTATTCCATTTTTCTCGTTTTGTATGAATACATTAACAAATCGTCTGAATCACAGAATTTAAAACTTTGGCCTCATTCCTCCCTTTCTGAAATGCATCACGATATGTGCTGTACTTATCACTCAGCAAACTGTTGTGTTTGTCGGGCTATACGTGTAATAGCAGACGTCGCAGTCTTTGTTTTACATCTCAGTTTTTGGGAGAGTTCTTCGTGGTCGGAAGTTATTTTTTGAAGTGCATCAATGGGAAATGCTTGCAGACGTCAGAGTCTTTGTTTTATATCTCAGTTTTTGGGAGAATTCCTCTTGGTCGGAAGTTATTTTTTGAGATGCATCAACGGGAAGTGCTAGGTTGCCAATGTGCCCTGGAGCATCAGCTATTCGAGATGATGCTGAGATAAGAGTGACGAAGCGCTGAATACTGTCTAAATCCCGAGCTCTTTTCTTTTGGTTGATATCTTAAGAAGATAAATTAGCTTGCTTTCCTGTAATGGATGGTTCAAATGGTTCAAATGGCTCTGAGCACTATGGGACTCAACTCCTGTGGTCATCAGTCCCCTAGAACTTAGAACTACTTAAACCTAAGGACATCACATACATACATGCCCGAGGCACGATTCGAACCTGCGACCGTAGCGGTCGCGCGGATCCAGACTGTAGCGCCTACAAGCGCTCGGCCACTCCGGCCGGCTGTAATGGATGCTAAATATTTATTACATTATAAGTTAAATGGTTGGTTTGAGCATCCTATGTTTTTCTAGGCACGGTCCTAATGGAAGGAATGAAAACAAGGATTTAACAATACATCGATGATGATCGTCTTGAGGTGGTATGCCCTTGCCTTCCTCTGAATAGTGAACTGGAGCACCCAGATCACGAATGAAGTTGGGGAGGGGGAGGGAAACTTATGCATGACTGTTGAATCTCTATCACGGTGAAGCCTGAAAATTTTCCTAGACACAAAAGTTTATAAGATAGAAAGGTTACTTTAAACTGCGGAAAAGAACCTCGGACGAAGATTTGTTTTGTTGCATAAGCATTTGTAAAACATTTGTAGTTTTCTTTTGACATAATCAGGGCGCACTTTGAAGAAGAAATTCGTGCAATGCAGTACTTTGGACAAAACTGAACTCGTAATAGAGATCTTATGACAATAATATTTACAAACTACATTCAGGAAAAAGACTGTCCATACATTTGAGTGTCAGAGTATAGTTTCATTGCACCATAGAGGCCTCGTAAGAGCTCCACGTTCCATCCACGGATGCGTGTGAGGAAGTGACTGCCACGGGAGCTTCGTGTAGGAAATTGCACACACACTTCTCGAAAAACTGACTCTTGAAATTAAATCCTTTGGAAGAATGTATTAAGTAGTATCTCGGAAGACTACCTCAGCAACAGAGGTCGCCAGATTTAATGAGGAGGAATAGGTAACAATGTCGCAGTTGTTCGTAGTGCTGTTTCGCTTATTCTTCCTGCAGCTACGTTTGTACCCGCCAACCGTTGTCTGTTTTTGCGAGCATTGAACCCTTTACAGGTGATCCATATCGAACGAAATCCTACAGGTGGGAACCTATTTGAAAGAACCCTAAATTAACCCTTCTTTTCCTTATCCTCTGCCTTTACCCACGCTTCTACATCTACATGGTTACTCGGAAATTCACATTTAAGTGCCTGGCAGAGGTTTCATCGAACCATTTTCATACTACTTCTCTACCATTCCACTCTCGAATGGCGCGTGGGAAGAAGGAACACCTAAATCTTTCTGTGCGGGCTGTGATTTCTCTTATTTTATTACGATGATCATTTCTCCCTACGTAGGTGGATGTCAACAAAATATTTTCGCATTCTGAAGAGAAAGTTGGTGACTGAAATTTCGTAAATAGATCTCGCCGCAAAGAAAACCTCCTTTGTTTCAGTGACTGCCACCCCAACTCGCGTATCATATCAGTGACACTCTCACCCCTATTGCGCGATAACACGAAAAGAACTGCCCTTCTTTGCACTTTTTCGATGTCCTCCGTCAATCCTATCTGGTAAGGATCCCACACCGCGCAGAAATATTCCAGCAGAGGACGGACAAGTGTAATGTAGGCAGTCTCTTTAGTAGGTTTGTCGCATCTTTCAAGTGTTCTGCCAACAAAGCGCAGTCTTTGTTTCGCCTTCCCCACAATATTATCTATGTGGTCTTTCCAATTTAAGTAGCTCGTAATTGTAATTCCTAGGTATTTAGTCGAATTGACAGCCCTTAGATTTGTGCGATTTATCGTATACCCAAAATTTATCGGATTTCTTATAGTACCCATGTGGATGGCCTCGCACTTTTCTCTGTTTAGTGCCAATTGCCACTCTTCGCGCCATACAGAAATTCTCTCTAGATCATTTTTTTATTGGAATTCATCGTCTGATGATTGTACTAGACGGTAAATTACAGCGTCGTCTGCAAACAATCTAAGGGGGCTGCTCAGATTATCACCTAGATCATTTATGTAAATCAGGAACAGCATAGGGTCTATGACACTACCTTGCGGAACGCCAGATATCACTTGTGTTCTACTCGATGATTTATCGTCTATCACTACGAACTGTGGCTTCTCTGAGAGGAAATCGCGAATCCAGTCACACAACTGAGACGATACTCCATATGCACGCAATTTGATTAATAGTCGCTTGTGAGGAACGGTATCAAAAGCCTTCTGGAAATCAAGGAATATGGAATCGATCTGAGATCCCTTGACGACAGCACTCATTACTTCAGCCCGATGGCTGGTGAACTCGCTCATACTTTCTCCCTTCTTGAAGCTAGGTGCTTGAAGCTCCCGTATTTTCCTCTCGCTTTAACTTTGTCCGTAAATTCTTGTCGTGCACGTCGTCTCCGTCATCTTCCCTCTACTATTCAGTGCAAAGACTGGGGTGTCGGGCGGAGTAGCTGCGTCCTAGCTGCGACTCTTCCGAGTCGGCTCATTCTACCTCCTGCTCTTGTCGGCACTTCTTCGTTTTGCACCTGCAACGTATTATTTACACCTTGTCATGCTAGCGTGGCTCAAGCGCGAGAGCTGTAGTTAACGGGATACGGAGGTGAGTCAGCCGATTCGAAACCGCGCGTCGTATTAACGACGTTGATCTGGTACATTTGCCAGTGTGAGAGCAGTTTTTAGGCGATTTCCCGCACTCGTATAGCCAAAAATCCAACAGATTCCCCATCTTCGTTTGGGAAACGCAAACAGTGGAAATGCAATAGCACACACAAAAGAGTTTACACGATTCATAGACCAGTGGCGCACATATATTTCCTCCTTTAGGAGAACCGACGTCTGTGGTGACAAGAAAGGCATCTAATCACGGTTATTGGCGTGCATGCGCGCGGGCAGAATTCGAACAGCAATAAGAATGATACAGTTTTATTATTATTATCATCTTTATCAGTCTCCACACCAACACAGCCAGTCCAAATTTACAGAGCTTCCTTTTCACTAAAGGATCAATCTATCTTTTGCAATATAATAGTTGCATCTAATAATGTTCTAAAAAAATACAAAAGGCTTCCTAGTGACTTAAAGAGAGTTCTTTTTAAGCAAAGAAAATTAGAATTTAATTGCATATGATTTAACATATAGCATACATGGAATGCTTGTGTCAAAGTTGAGTGCGCCGAAATATAATGGGTCCTCTTAAGTACAAAAGCCCAGACTTTCGTCAGTCGTATGTCGTGGCCGACCGATGTGGCCGAGCGGTTCTAGGCGCTTCAGCCTGGAACCGCGCGACCGCTACGGTCGCAGGTTCGAATCCTGGATGTGTGTGATGTCCTTAGGTTAGTTATGTTTAAGTAGTTCTAAGTTCTAGGGGACTGATGACCTCAGATGTTAAGTCCCATAGTGCTCAGAGCCATTTGAACCATTTTTTTCGTATGTCGTCACCACAATCCCAGCGACTAACTGAACATGGTACACACTAACATGTAAATACACACCATCTGATAATGACCCTGCAATAGCTCCGAAACTGCCTGATGCGACGCTACAAAAAGTAAAATTGTTGTAAAGTGAGTGGCTGCATTATACACGGAAATAATACGCTATTTAGTCTCAGTGCACAGTGTCAATAACGCATCAGACAAATAAAATTCAAATTACAATTACTCCTACATATCTTGGCTTTGAGAAATACAGTCTCCACCTATGGGTGTGAGATGCATGAGAGGCCTGGAGAAATGTACTAAACTCGTGGTATTTGCACTGCGTTCATAAGCCTTGTCTTCTTTTTGGTCCCTCGTTTGATCCATCCCCCCTCCTCTCGCCCTTTCCAGTCCTCTCCTACACACACACACACACACACACACACACACACACACACACACACGAGATTGCCTGTAGAGTCGGCGAGCTTCCGCGATTACTTGCCGCCGCCAGCACGCCCTGTGGAGCAAGCTGCGCCGTCCGGCACGACATAAATATGCATTCCGGAGTTACGAGGGCGGCTGACGTAACCACTGGCTACTAGGCCAGTGGCGACAAGGCGAGGCGAACCCACACGTGTCCGGCCTTCAGCTGGGTTCTGATGCTAAACTCTTTGTCATCAGCAGTTCAGCTAATGTGCTGCAATCACCAGCGTTCTGCTGCTGCATCTGTACTTCGTTGTTGCAATATGGGAACTAAACAGACAGTCAAAGGTTCTGGATGTCTGTGATCCCTACTGGAGAAAGGGTAATTATCTGTCGGGGTCTGAGGGACTTCATCTTTCCACTTGCGGTACAATTCATAAGCCACCTCATCATCGCCAAATCACACCTATATCACTTTAGATAGTATTCGTGATGACCCCTTAAAGTCTTTGTAATAGTGTATTTTGGAAACCTATCGAAAAATAAATTTCCGCATCAGCTCTCTCATACATTTAGACTCATCTAATGAGACAAAAAAGTAATTTTCAAACTGAAAAGAGTGAAAAGCAAATCATATTATGAAGCAGACAATTCTCGGCACGAAAAAACCCGAGGAAGTAGAGAAAACAACTGTGACTGGAGTGTGTGAAATGCGGCCGTGGTCTAAAGGATACGTTATTTGATTATACCATTAATCGCTGTCTTCAGGAATCAACAAATATTTAGGGAGATCCATCTCGAGAGATTTAAGATGAAAAATCCTATCAGTTTATTTGTGGGGAAAGCAGATGTCAGACCCAAATTCTTTGTAAATGTATCAAAGCTGTCTTATTCACCTACGCTAACGATTACTTACGAAAACTCTCATCCTGTCAATTTTTGAGCATTACTCTGCGTACTGGGACTTTAACCAGACTGGATTAACGGAAGAAGGACGGAAGGAGGATTAGGGTTTAACATCCCGTCAACGTCGAAGCAATTGGAGATGGATCTCAGGGGGGGGGGGGGGGGGGGGTAAGGAGCAGATAATTAATCAGGACTTTTAGAAACTTGCACTGTTTGGAGTAAATGGCAAACCAAAATCTGGTTGGTTGGACGGAGACGTTCCTGATTGAGTATTCACGCCAGAGGGTGGGAGACACAGATAGAGAGGTGATGTTCGATTTGGCATACGTTTAGATAGTCAGGCAGAGAACGCCATCAAAAATGCTCCACAAATTCCAGTGGGGTATGAAGAAAACGTTTTGCATCACGAGAAGGCTTGCTCTCGAAATTACGAGACTAAAGTCCGAAATCGAGTTACGTTAATGTGCAAGGTGTTTCAGTGAGCTTGACCCAATTTCGCAAGACTATCTCTTCTACAACAGTGCTTCCCACCTGGGCTAATTACCTCCTGAGGGATAAAATGTGATTTTCTGAATGGTAAAAAACAGAAGGATTCAATTGTATTTCAGTCACGAAAGTAAATTATTTGTAAAAGATCATTATCACGACTATTTCATAAGACTGTAATATCCATTACGTAAGTTACCAATAATCACATTTTTTTTTAAATACTACCCGTAGCACATGGCAATGTGATGGAGATTACAGCTTGTGGGACGAATGTATGAACATCTTCCCCACGTATTCCACTCACTACACGCATACTTTTTACTTTGTACCATGCATCTATGACAGTTGAACTGAGACATACACAGTTTGTGAACAGAGGACAGAATTCTTAAAAAGGTATTAAAGAAAACATCTTACGCTAGCACAGCTAGGAAGGCCGAGATGTTACAACTCATAGAACGCTCCCCAACCTTGCGTATTTACAACTTCCGCCGCGTTTATCTTATGCTTTCTTAAGTATGTGACCAGGGGTAAATTGGGGACATGTGAACTGTGGACACAGGATTAGTCAGCCAGTTAGTGTTACCCGGGAGACACCACGAGGCGATTGCCTGCTTGTCTTCAGTATTCGCCAACAGAATTATAACTAAAATATCAGTTAACAATCACATCATTAATAAAAATTAAACCACCAACCGTAAGTCGGCCGGCTTCTTCTTCAGTTCCCAAGGAAAATCACTCCTGATTTTTCATTTCTCTGCTTGCACCTCAGCAGAATCTCCACAAGGCGGTAGACGAAAGGTGTCATTAGTTAGATGTAGATGTCATTGTTACCGTTAGTGCTCGTATTTTCAGATACCCGCTATCCACACGATAGCGGTGCTCCGATATACTGTCTCTTGCAGCGCTATCGGCAGCCCCTTACACACTTCTTTTATGGTTCTGTGGTGGTGCTTCCCGCGAAGGCGTGGCACTTCCGCTCCGGCGACTGGGCGGTGCTAGCTGCTGTGTCTCCCTCTCCTGGTTGTCGCGTCTTATGGCGGGAAAAAGTCAGGTTGCTATCCCACCACTGTTTGAGGTGTCACCAGAATCTCATTGCCTGGAGTACAATTGTCCTCAGTGATGTCCCGCTTGAAATCGAGTCCTTATGATGGCCAGCGAACGTTTCTGAAATTGTAATCATTTTTCCTGCCTGTACATGTACATCTAATCTATCGATTTCCGTCCCACTAGGATAATTCCTTCTTGGTGCGTCGTTCTTCTTTTTTTCCCCTTAAGAGTGTAGTTAGTGTCATTCAAAACTATCAGGCCCGGTCATCCACGCACACGCCACCTACCAATGGTGCAGCTACAGTTGCAAAACATCAATCAAGTACTCTATACGATTCACTTGTTTGAAAAGCGTACGTACACAGTGAGACATGTGTACAATGTTTGTATCAACAATGCCAACAGTCCGTGAACGCATGAGTGTCGTTTGTCCCGTGAAGCAAGCGTGTAACCCGGTTGTCCTTTAAAAACAGGCGGAGATGTCTGCTTACTAATATGGCGCCAAAGGAGCATAACCTTCAGTTTATCGCCGTCTGTAACGGGCTGCACTGTTACCCTAAACTCGATCAAGAGCGCTCAGCCGCGATTCACTTCTCCAGTACGCCACTGTACTCTTATCTTAACTGGAAGTGCAGCAGAAGCACTTCACTAAGAAATGAAAGACGCCTTCAATCACGAAGTCCTTTTATTAACGGGCTACGCATTTCTAATTACACCGGTTCATCTCCAGTTGTTGGTTAAGGAATGAGATGCTTTTACATCAGCTGCCGATCATTACTGTGCGCCATACCGAAAAACTGGAAGGATGTCGGAAGGAAATTGGCCGTGTATGTTTCGAAGGAACCATCGCAGAATTTCCTTTATCCGATTTGCGTAAACCACAGACACTCTTAAATCTGCATGGCCGTAAGAGGTATTGAACCCCCGTCGTTCCAGAATGGGAGTCCATTGGCTTCCCGCTGCGCCACCTCGCTCGGTGTTTGCAAGTACAGCGAGGACAAAGAGACTTCGTCACAAGGTAGCGTTAGCGAACGTTTCCGGCTGACAATAAATCACATAAGAAACAATGCTTTCTTCCCGCTTAACATCATGTGCCTCACGTTACTGTACAAGCAAACTTTCATACGGGACTCGGCTCCCCCACTCCCACGGCTGGAAGCGGTAACAACAACCATCTGGTCAGCAAATCAGCTGCTGCCCCAAGCCCTTGGAAACCGTCACAATCTTCATGAAATGCTTACAATCTTCATGAAATGAATCCTAAAAATCATTCAGCACTCATATTTCAACGAAAACATTCCAGGAAAGGAAAGGAAGAAAAAACAGCACAGACTAACAGGAACGGTAATAAATTTTGTTTTCGTTATTTTCCACTCGCAGAAAGTGACGTTACCTCCACTGTTAAAAGAAAGACGTTTTTTTTCCCCTACTGCAATACACCTTGCCTGCAGAACGAAAGCCAAAATATTGTGCGACAAATACAGTACAGCAGTGAAAGATGTGTAGTACGGGGGAGACACGTGTAGATTTGTCTTTCATTCTTCCCTTTTTTGCTTCAATGGCTTTGCTCTCATCTGAAATTTATTATCGTTTTAAGACACAAAGGAATTACAGACATTGGCTGCGAGTGAGCATTGATTTAAATCAATGGGGGCAGTTGCAAATTTCCAGAATGAGATTTTCACTCTGCAGCGGAGTGTGCGCTGATATGAAACCTCCTGGCAGATTAAAACTGTGTGCCGGACCGAGACTCGAACTCGGGACCCTTGCCTTTCGCGGGCAAGTGCTCTACCAACTGAGCTACCCAAGCACGACTCACGCCCCGTTCTCACAGCTTTACTTCTACCAGTACCT
This sequence comes from Schistocerca americana, assembly GCF_021461395.2. NCBI lineage: Eukaryota > Metazoa > Arthropoda > Insecta > Orthoptera > Acrididae > Schistocerca > Schistocerca americana. Next base: position 468,090,992 of record NC_060126.1, read on the forward strand.
CGTCTCCTACCTTCCAAACTTTACAGAAGCTCTCCTGCGAACCTTGCAGAACTAGCACTCCCGAAATCCTTTCTTTCAGGAGTGCTAGTTCTGCAAGGTTCGCAGAAGACCTTCTGTAAAGCTTGGAAGGTAGGAGACGAGGTACTGGCGGAATTAAAGCTGTGAGGGCGGGGCGTGAGTCGTGCTTGGGTAGCTCTGTTGGTAGAGCACTTGCCCGCGAAAGGCAAAGGTCCCGAGTTCGAATCTCGGTCCGGCACACAGTTTTAATCTGCCAGGAAGTTTCAGTTGAAAATTTGTCCCGAATCAGGATTCGAAGTCGCCTCTCCTGCTTACTTGGCAGATGCTCGTCAGACGCAAATTCTTAACTTGTGTGGATAAGTTGAGAATTTCGGTCTGACGGGAGGCGTGGTAAGGTAGTCCGTGCAGTTGCGATGACCACTGTGTCCGGATGGCAATAAGCGGGTGCCCTGGTTCGAACCCCCGTCTGGCACAAATTTTCAACTTTCCTCGTTGTTATAAACCATTCCCACTCGCAACCAATGTCAGTAAATCCTTCGTGTTTTAACTCATAGTGGCTGCTGGATCGAATTGATGTCTGTTCTGTCGGATATGTCCGGAAGAACAGACAACACATACATAGTATAATTTTATTTTTGTAGCCTTCGTGTCACCACACTGTTACATTAACTTACGACCTACAGAAATTACAAGTGACTGTCTGGCAGTTACACGCCAAATAAGAACAACTACGAATGGGAGGAGAGGACTTCCTAAATAATTACGTTCTGTTTCAAAGTCAACAGGCGACAAGCCATTACACACTTATTTATTTCTTGACACGTTATGAAGATCTGCATTCTATCTCCAGAAGCGATTGTCTGATTTGTTTCGCGCCAGACTTAAATATATTAGAAGAATCATTTAAAAAAATGTAATTCGCGTACGAAAACGGTCGCTTACAAACTCCTCGTTCGAGAAACTCTTGAGTATTGTTCCGCGGTCTGGAATCCTTATCAAGTTGCATTAAGGGAAGAGCCTCACTCGCAGAAGGAAGACATTTCCTAAAGTATACGTCTGCAGTTAAAACTTACATGGAAGCGAAAAGTGGATGACAAAAAGTAGAGTGTCAAGAAGGGAAAACAAGACTTCGAAACGTGGTGCTGAAGAAGAATGTTGAATATTGGATGGGCAGATTGAGTAAGTAATGAGGAGAAAAGAACTTTATGACACAACTTGACTACGAGAAGTGATAGGCTGACAAAACACACTCTGTAGCATCAAGGAACAATTAATTTCCTAATGGAGAAAGTTGTGGAGATGGGTGAGGGAGAAGACTGCACAGGGAGACCAAGGCTAGACTACACCAGGTTGGCTCAAATGTACGAAGGTTGGAGTAGTTATGCAGAGATGAGAAGACCTTCCACAGGATAAACATGAGTGAAATATCGCATAAAACGAGCGTTCAGACGGAGGACCACAACACCAAAAACAACAACAGCGAAAACAAAAACAACGACTACACTGTTCTTGAATGGAATATGAAGGGGTGGAGGGGTGGGAGGGGGGTGGGGAAATACAGTTACATTACGAATCCTATGAGACATCTAGTATAGAGGCTGCGGAGTCTACATGTAGATGTAAATGAAAATTTGTTGAAATACAGTGTCATTGTAAGCGAAATTTTTTTAAAATTTTTTGGTTCAAATTAATGTTAGCAGACGAAATGGATTGAAAGTGTATGGCTAAAAGACGTTGGAAAAATGTATGCGCCTGAAATTTACATAATTTTCATGAGTGTAGTTCCGAAACAGTGGACATCACCTGCATCTACATCCATACTCTACAAACAACTGTGAAGAGTATGCAAACGGCACATCCCGTGATAATATTCTAGGATGGCTCGTACGAGCCATTTGTAAGTAATCTCTTTTGTGTATCTACAAAATAATGTATTAGTGTCTGTTCCATTCACGTAAGGAGCGCGAGAAAAATGTTTCAATGCCTCTGTGCGCATTGTGATTAATCTAATCTTATCCTCACGATCCAGTGGGAGCGATACTTAGGGAGTCGTAGTACAGGGTGTTTGTAGATATTTAATTGTGAGAAAGGTAAACAATTTGCTGAAACGTTTTAATACAGCACTGAAGGCAATATATCTTCAAGTTTTATTCCTGCCTGACACTGTTAGTTCCCGACGTTCCCGTTACGTGGCATGCGCGAATGAGTCATACCTACGGTCATCAAGCAGAGCGTGGGCAGTGTTGTTTATGGTTTCATAAATCCAAATCTGCTACTACAGTTCAGGGACAATTCAGGACTAAACATCACAAGCCACCGCCTCAAGGACAAACTGTTATTAACTGGTACAATAGTTTCGCTGAAACTGTCTTGTGTATCACACAGGAGGCCAGGTCACACTGACGCATCAATTAAGAAGTTTAGGAGCTAGCTACACTGAACTTCGTAAATGAAACTGGAATATATACTGCATTCAGTGCTGTATCAAACACTTCTGTAAGTTATTTACTTTTTAGCAATTACAGGTTACTTTTGTGTAACTTATTTATAAACACCCTGTGTACTCCTAGAGTCATTGATTACAGCTGGTTCTTGAAATTTCGCAAGAAACACCTCTGTACGAATTCGTGGTTTTCTTCTCTGTACACTTTCAGCACCCTTGTTAGTTCACACTTGAGTAATACTCTACGTTGGATAGTACGAGTGATTTATAATGAATCACTTTCGTTGACTGACTGCATGTCCACAACACAACGTTTCCAGTATTTATCCACAATACTCGCAGTTATTTTAATGCTTAAATAAAACATGTTGTGCACATAATTACACTAGTACCTGCGATCGGCAGGGGAGAAAGTACACTGCACACGTTGTGCAAGTCACCGAATTTACATACACATAGCCGGCCGCGGTCCTAAGGTTAGTTAGGTTTAAGTAGATCTAAATTCTAGGGGTATGATGCCCTCCCATGTTAAGTCCCATAGTGCTCAGAGCCATTTGAACCATGTTTTTTACATACTCATAAACAAATACACTTGCATATATGATAGGCTTTCATATTAATTGCTAGCGACTTAAACTTCACAGCATAAAAATAGTTCGCATCTTCCAGTTGAGCAAGCAAGGTATGCGGCAGCTTTCCACTGACTGTAAGGCAAACGCCGGGACTGGAAACTTCCCTCCAACTATTTTCAACTGGGAACCCCCCCCCCCCCCCCCCGCCCCACCACCAGCTGACCCCGCATGTGGCTGAGGAGTCCCTCACTCTACAGCCGCTCATTACTCGACCGACCCGCTCCACCTAGAGGATGGAAAGTATATAAAAAAAAAATGTAGGTCACTCTATTACTTCCAGAAGTCTTACTTCTTTTCTAGGCGCAAATTCGTCGGTCCAGCTGGCTGTCCTCTCCTTTTGCCTGATCTTATCCCGTACGTACACAGTGTCAGCATGTTAAATCTGGATTTGACAAGGTTAGTAGTAGATGGTGCCCGGATTCCCTATCTGTCGCCCCCATTATTCCCCTCGGACAGAATCTGTGTGCCCACTGTTTGCGTCTAGCGTTAACCCATGTGAAATTGGGAGAACAGTTCTCGAACTGTTTGTGAATTGTGTAACTGAGGCGAGACGTGGGTACTGGCCCGGTATTCACCTGGCTGGATGTGGGAAACCGCCTAAAAACTATTAGTACTGGTCGGGCTGATTCGATCCGAATCCAAGAAGCATGCGGTTTTTCAGGCGGGTATTCAGTTGGATGTCCTGGCGAACAGGTATAGCCGATGCAGATGGCGGCAAACTACGAAAAAGTGTTGGCTTCAGAACGTAAACAATTTCGGAGCTGGAGGCAAACGATAAAGTACCTGACGGGTGACCGCCGAAAATGAGCGAACTGTTACAGCGTTGTGTCAGGTGCGGTGCCGTTGTGCGCACCGTCAGACAGCGTCAGAGGACTGGTTTAAGGGGCGACCTTTATGGAGACAAATGGCTCGCGGTCAATTTGGTGGTCGCAGCTGCGGGTATGACCCGCGGCGCGCCGTCAAAGAGCCGCTCGCTGTGAACGGACGTGAGTTATGGGATCCGGAGGTTTTCGGCCGCCGTCGATACCGCTCAAAGAGCTGGGCCGCCGAGTGCCGTAGCTTGCTGCTCATCCTGGAAGAGAGAGACAAAAGCGGGGCGAACAGACGAACATGCGTCGACAACATGGGAGACGAGTTCCGACCGCGGCACAGAATTAATGTTTAACGCCTCGGCGACACTGACTTCATTAGATACGCATCATTTCACGTCAGGTATGATGGATCGAGAAAGGAAGCGGCTGCGGCTTTTCGTAAAGAAACTCCTTCCAACGTTCCTCTCGGACTGTTCGCGGTGCCGTAGAGAACATTAATTAAGTCGACCGGAGTGCCACTTAGAAGAGAAAATTGAGAAACTCGAGTACGGAGAAGAAGAGGGGAAAGAAGAATACGTCACAGAACAAATCAGACGAAATCTGGACCTCGTACAGTAAAGATGCACAAAACGAGTCATTTACCCAGTGCAGTGACTTCTCTCCACGGGTACTGAGCAGAAGGAAATAAGTTTTTAAGCCAAACAAAAGAATGGCTCTGAGCACTATGGGACTTAACATCTGAGGTCATCAGTCCCCTACAACCTAGAACTACTTAAACGTAACTAACCTAAGGACATCACACACATCCATGCCCGAGGCAGGATTCGAACCTGCGACCGTAGCGGTCGCGCGGTTCCAGACTGAAGCGCCTACAACCGCTCGGCCACACCGGCCGGCTTAAGCCAGTCAGTCACTGGTGACGAAACATGGTTCGCTCACGTTACACCGGAAAAAAATAACAGTCTTCGGAACGGAGGCGTTCAACATCCCCCGAGAAACTGAAGCTCCGGCAAACAATGTCAGCCCGAAAAACCACGTGCACTGTGTTTCGGGTTGGGCAGGCTGCTTTGCATGTCGACTTTCTTCCTCGGCGTAGCGGAGTTACTGTGAGGTCATAAAGGTACTGCACCATGTACAAAAAAAGAGAAAAAGAGGGAGAGGAGGGAGGGAGAGAGAGAGAGAGAGAGAGAGAGAGAGAGAGAGAGAGACGCGTGGATGCTAAGTGGACGACGATGCCCATCTCCATGTGTGTCATATTCCTGGTCCAGCACCAAATGAACATCATTTGTTTTTGCACTAACAGAAACATGCTGTCGATTAGCGTTACGAAGAACATGACGATGTCAAAACGTCAGTAAAGAACTGGTTAAAAACTCATGCAGCTAATTTCTGTGACAGTGGATTTCAAAAGCTGGTCACACCATACGGTGCCTTAATACACGTGTAAATTATGTTTGAAAGTAAATTAATGTCCTGGATATGCTGTAAAAATAAAGTAATTGTAATATCGTTTTTGTTTTATTATTTCATTTTAAAATGGTACTTCTCTTACAAATGCGCCTCGAATCTAGGAGTAGAAAGCACATGCGAAGTATGTCAAGCGCACAGTGATTATTACTTATGTTTTATGTTTATAAGCAACAGCTAAAATATAGTCGGCATATGGTAGTGAGGCCCACCTTGAACGCTAGCCAAATAATGTGGCCCCATGTGGCCTTTCGTCGTATACGTTCCCCAGATGCCACGGGCCGCTTTGGCCCCTCTGACCGAAGAAAGCGGTCAAGGCTAAGGCAGGGTACGCAGCATACCAGGTGCGTGGACTGCAGCTCTCAGTGGGTACACAACAGGATGTTTGCCGATCAGATTTGTAAACACGTCACTCAGCCCGCTTCTGTGCCGTCTTTGTGACAACGCCAGGTGCAGTGTCTGCGGCCTACAAAGTACTACATCGCTGCCTACAAAGTAACACGTATACCGTCCTGCTATTATGTTGTCGTCAATAGGACGTCCAGTCTCGTCCAGTTGTCAAAAGTGTCCGTCGATAAAAAATTAAAATTATCATCCATAAAACGAGTGGGTAGAGCAACGTCGTAATAAGGGCCTCTAGCAGACGTGATATTTTGATCCTGGTAATTCTTTATTTTCTTTTGGTACTCCACAGTGGAACTATTACTTAACCTCTCATTTAATTGCACAGAAATAGGATTATATGATCAACTGTTGGCAAACGTTGGGAAGCTTTTCGAACATTGTACATTATACTATTGTTGGCCATAATTTTAGTATTACCAGTAAACAAAACACTGAAGCGCCAAAGAAACTGGTATAGGCATGCGTATTCAAATACAGAGATATGTAAACAGGCAGAAGACGGCGCTGTGGTCGGCAACACCTATTAACACAAGTGTTTCGCGCAGTTCTTAGATCGGTTACTGCTGGCAGGTTATCAAGATTTAAGTGAGTTTGAACGTGGTGTTATTGACGGTGCACAAGCGATGGGACACAGCATCTCCGAGGGATGAAGTGGGGATTTTCCCGTACGACCATTTCCCGGGTGTACCGTGAATATCAGGAATCCGATAAAACACCAAATCTCCGAGAATCGTTCAATGTAACAGAAGCGCAACTCTTCCGCAAATTGCTGCTGATTTCAATGCTGGGCCATCAACAAGTGTCAGCGTGCGAAACATTCAACGAAACATCATCGATATGGGCTTTCGGAACCGAGGGCCCACTCGTGTACTCTTGATGACTGCACGACACAAAGCTTTACGCCTCGCCTGGGCCCGTCAACACCGACATTGGACTGTTGGTGACTGGAAACATGTTGCCTGGTCGGACGAGTCTCGTTTCAAATTGTATCGAGCGGATGGTCGTCTATGGGTATGGAGACAACCTCATGAATCCATGGATCCTTCATGTCAGCAGGGGACTGTTCAAGCTATTGGATGCTCTGTAATGGTGTGGGGCGTGTGCAGTTGGAGTGATATGGGACCGCTGATGTCAAGATACAACCCTGACAGGTGACACGTACGTAAGCGTCCTGTCTGATCATCTGCATCCATTCGTGTCCATTGTGCATTCCGACGGACTTTGGCAATTTCAGCAGGACAACGCGACACCCCACGCGTCTAGAATTGCTACAGAGTGGCTCCAAGAACACTCTTCCGAGTTTAAACACTTCCACTGGCCATCAAACTCCCCAGACACACACATTATTGAGCACATCTGGGATGCCTTGCAACGTGCTGTTCAGAAGAGATCTCCACCCCCTTGTACTCTTACGGATTTATGGACAGCCCTGCACCTTTCATGGTGTCAACTCCCTCCAGCAGTACTTCAGACATTAGTCGAGTCCATGCCGCGTCGTGTTGCGGCACTCCTGCGTGCTCGCAGGGGCCCTACACTATATTAGGCAGGTGTACCAGTTCAAAAATGGCTCTGAGC